>NC_136855.1:42342927-42840427 GCF_951799975.1 Gobius niger
GGAGAGGGAGGAGAGGGGAGGAGAGGAGAGGAGAGGAGAGAGAGAGGAGAGAGGAGAGAGAGAGGAGAGGAGAGAGGAGAGGAGAGGGGAGAGGAGAGGGGAGGGGAGGAGAGGAGAGGAGAGGGGAGGAGAGGAGAGGAGAGGGGAGGAGAGGAGAGGAGAGCGGGAATAAAAGAAGTCACGGACAACAGAGGGAAGGCGAGGACTTTTGTTCATGTAAAGAATAAAAGACTCTTTTCTATAGAATAATATCATGTGCATTTTGCATATTGACAAAAAGCAAAGGCTGGATACAGTTAAATAAAACCTGGTAGTGACCGAGTTTCAGAACTTTACTCACTTTACTTTACTTCAAATGTGAGACTGATGTATGACATCGACTCATGACATGCAAAGTGACACATGTCAGGCCTTTGTTCGACATTATTTGGATGATTATGGTTTACGGTCCATTTTCAAATATTCTAATTTTCTGAAATGTTTTATTTGGGTTTTTTACAAGCTGTGAGCCATAATCATCAAAACCAATAAAGGCTTGATGGATCTCACTTTGCATGATGATTTTGGCCCACAGTTTGTAAAAAAATCATTCAAAATCTCAGAACATTTGAATATTGTGAAAAGGGCCTAAGATAAGATAAGATAAGATAAACCTCTATTGATCTCACAAAGGAGAAATTCACTTGTTACAGTCGGCGTTACTTCACAGGTCAGAGCAAAAGAAGTCAGATGTTCTCAAAGTGCTGGGTCAAAGCACATTCATAGAAGGAAAAGGTGCAGAAGCCTCTGGGATGAGCTCAGTCTGGAGAGTCAGGAACAGGCCATTCAAAAGAGTGAGGGACCTTCAGGAGGAGTGACTGAGTCTGAGCATCAGGAGCCTCCACACAGACGGACCCTGGACCTGGGCTTCAGACGTCATGAAGCGTCCTGGTCTTCAGAGAACCTCAGCAGAACCTCAGGCTGAGCATGGTTTGGTTTGGCCCTTTTACTTAAATGACGAAGTACATATAGAACATTTCCATCCATTTTCCGGGGCCGGGTCGCGGGGGCAGCGTCTCAGCAGAGACGCCCAGACTTCCCGATCCACACACACCTCCTCCAGCTGTTCTGACCCCGAGGCCACACCTCCTCCAGCTGTTCTGACCCCGAGGCCACACCTCCTCCAGCTGTTCTGACCCCGAGGCCACACCTCCTCCAGCTGTTCTGACCCCGAGGCCACACCTCCTCCAGATGTTCTGACCCCCTGCGGGAGGCCACCAGGATTTTAGCAACAACCACAAAAACTGTGGGTGAAATCCTGGAGTGTCTGGAAAAGCAAGAACAACTGAGACCTACACACTGAGCAGAGACTCTTCCATCAGTCCTGCAGAGAATGAGAAGGAAAAATAAGCCTAATCTGTGTTTTCCCACAATCGTGCGTGTGTGTGTGTGTGCGTGTGATGGACGTGAGGAGACGCTGCAGGAGGGAGTGGAGCTCTGGGTTTGGAGCTCATCAAAGCCCCCCCGTATCGACAGGACCTTCAGAGCGGAGTCTCCAAATGTCAGCCAGGAAGCCTCTCTCCGGCTCTGATAAACACGCCACAAATGCCACTCACTCAGACTCAACGTTCTGAGAAAGAAGAAGAAGAGAGATGGAGAGAGAGAGATGTAGAGAGAGATGTGGAGAGAGATGGAGAGAGAGATGTAGAGAGAGAGAGAGAGAAGCCACGCCCGGCTCTTCAGGAAATCCGCACATTTTCAAACTGCTGGAGTTTGATCCTCTGCTCCTCACGACACCAGAGACTGGAACTGTTCATGCACTGATGCTGTTCATGGGTTTGACGGATGTTTGTGGAGAACATCAAGACTTCATTAAAGAATCACAAAACCAATGTAAAAAAGTGCAGTTATGGCTGTAATAACATTTACACGGGGAGTAAAAAACGTTCAGATAATTCCCTGTGGTGGGGGGGTCCGGGCTGGAGTGCGGAGGAGCCGGCTCTGCGTGACTCTGGTGAGCTGTAGGTGATTTCTACACTGCACATGCTACTGCTGCATCACGGATCACCACCAATCACAGGGAAAGGACACGCTTCCATACGAACTCCATGAACGTCACACAGAGACGAGGACACTGTTGATTCCTCTGAATGTTGCAGTTGGTCCATATGGGACGCTCTGTTATACGAACTAGGGCTGGGGCGAAATGGCCAAAAAAATAAAACCTCGATTTTTTTTCTTCGTTTGATTACAATTTTAATAGATTTTATTGGAAATAAACGTATAAAGGTCTCCTGATCTTTCATATGAAGAAAACTGCTCAGAGTTCTGCTCATTGATTGACTGTGGAATTCTTCCGCAGTCAATTATTGGTTTTCATGTTCTTTATTATTATTCCTCTTCCATCTTTTTCCCGATTTTCTAGAGCTTTCAGCACCTTCATGCTTTGTGCAATTTATGCAAGTTATGCATCAGAACATTCCTCATGTTGAGGAGAAGGTGCTGTTACTTTTGGGACTTCTGCAACTTACGGTTTTTCCGCAATCGGCCAAAATGTCGGAGATTTTTCCCATTGACTTATAATGGGGCTGCCGCAAATCCAGGCTTTTCTGCACTTTTTTCTGCATTTTATGCAATTTCTGCACTTTGTGCAGGTTCAGCTTCTGCAACTTGTGGGTTTTGAGACAAAATTGTCCTTCTGCAGTTTTCCAGTTTTTTTATACGAGAGTTTGAAATGTTTGCATTAGTGTGTATGTGGGAATCCAGCCAATGGGGAAACTCCGCCTTTCAGCCATTTGTGCTTCTGCCAATCAAGCCCTGAGGCCATTTCAACAGTTTGACCAGTTTATGGAATTTAAAAGTTTATGCAACATTAATAATTTATGCAAATTAACCACTTTATGGGATTTAACCAGTTAATGCATTTTAAAGCGTTTATGCAACTGACGAGTTTATGCCATTTGGGACTTTTGAATTTTAAAGAGTTTATGCAATTTACATAATTTATGCAAATTAACCCATTCATGCATTTTACCACTTTATGCAGTTTATACAGTTTATGCAACATGACATTTTATGCATTTTACCAGTTTATGCAAATTAGTTTATGCAAATTAAGCAATTTATGCAATTTGAACAGTTTATGCAATTTCTGCATTTGCTTCCCGCATTTCCGCAGTCAATCGCAATGGCACAGCCATTGCATTTCTAGTTAATATTAAGATTCATAACAAGTCAGGAGGAACTCTGCTGTGGGAAGTACGGTCCACTGAGCTCTATCCTCTTCTTCTGACTGCAGACTTTGTTTTATTATGATACAATACTTAATTTATCTGTCGTCTGTTCATCACTATTCACATGGTGTCTCCTGCCCCCCCCCTCGGGAGTGCCTGTCTCCTGCCCCCCCCCCCTCGGGAGAGCCTGTCAAGATCGAACGGAGGAACCTGCATTCTGGAATCTGAGGACTGGACGGTCTGTGATCTTGGCCCGTCTGCTGAGGGATCCTTCGGCCCTGGGTCTCTATAGCCTGTCCGTCCATGGGAGTGGATCTCTCCTTCTGTGGTTTCTCTTTTCTCCTGCCTGGTTTTTGAGTTTTTCCTCGCCGTGCTGGAGAGTCTAAGGACGGGGGACGCCCACGCCACTCGTCGCCGCCTCCTATTGGACACTACATTTGCCTGGATTCACCTGAACTTTAAATTGTCATATTTATTGCTCTGTTTTATTGCCTTAATGTTTGGTGCAGCTGTGAGGAGACTTCTGTTGTGATATTGGGCTAAACAAAACCATTACACTTGAAACTTAACTTAAACTTAAACAAAACGACAATGAGGCTCATTAAAAAAAAATCTTTCTATGTCTGCTCTCAAACGTAAACCTTCTTCATAAGCCTTTAGTTTTATCATCCTCGAGCTCAGCTGTGATTGACCACCGTCTCCATGGAGACTGAAGGGGAAAGGGGCGGAGTTAACGCAGCAGCAGCAGCAGCTCTGAGCACATGTCTGTAAAGTATGAATGAATTGAATGTTGGATTAATCACCAGCCCCCATGAAGAGGCGTAAGTCTGGTTATGAAAGTCCCGAATGGTAACGGTCGTGCCTTTGTGTTAGTTCTGGTATTTCCTCATAATGATGAATAATTACTCTGATTGCTCCACACTACACCTTTAAACTCGTCTGAGAACTGATGGAAACAGGAGCTTCCGCAGCCAGAGGTTTGACCAGGTGGGCGGGACAGCTGCGGTCCTGATGTTTGACTGTGTGTACTGCAGGCCTGTGTACTGACCAGCGGGGGCGCTCTTGCACTGCTGCAGCTGACACTTGTGGGTGCTGGCAGGCGGGGGCTCGTGGCTGCAGAGGGAGGGGTCCTCCTCGGTCTCTGACTTCATGTTGATGCATTTGATGAGGCGGTGCTGGACTCCCCCCCCGCACGACGCCGAGCACTGCACGAGGAGACGGAAAACAGAAAAACACAAAAACACAATCGTACATCATCGAGTCAGCACCGACTTCACCTGCCCCCCCCTCAGGAGATCAGAACACCTGCCCCCCCCTCAGGAGATCAGACGCTGGCTCTACGGCCACCGGTCTGGCCTCTCACTTTACCTCACCCTTACCCCGGGCGAAACCGAGCTTTACCCAAATCTAAAAGCTTAAAAGAAAAGCATCCAAAAACAAAAATGTGCTGGATAAGCAACAAAAAATGACAAGAAAGTGACAAAAACACAACAAAACGTGACGAAAACGTGACGACAAAGCGATGAAAAAACAACAATAACATGAAAAAACCCCCGAAAAACAAGAGACGAAAACACTGCGAAAAAGTGACAAAAAAGCCACAAAAAAGTAGTGAAAAAGCAACAAAAACGTGACAAAAATGCAGCGACAATGTGACAAAAACCTACCATCACTTTTCTAGATTTGAGCTTTCAAATGAGGCGTTACAGTGTTGCTCTCCAGTCAAGAAGCTTTTAGATTTGGGTAAAGCCGAACTGGAGAAAATGCTCTGGGTTAAGGCGGGGGGTCAGAGGTTAAAACATGTATTTGTGGAAGTGTCACATTTACGCTGCTTTGGGCGGGGCTGGTCAGAGTCCAGGGCTGTTTCTCAGTCCCTGTGTGTGTTTCTATTTATTTATGTCTATGGTGATTCTTGTGTTTATCCTGGAAAGCGCCCTGGGAACCCTCTGGCTGTTGTCGGGCGCTGTGCAAATAACATTTGATTGATGGATCGATTGAACAACTTGATCCATTCAGCAGCGAATGCTCCAAACGCACGACCTCTCCCCGAACGATAGAAGCCGGCGCCGTCCCAGACTGAGGCCAGTGCAGATGTTCTGGCTCTGGAATATCAAAGTTAGGCCCAAACAACTGTACAGGAGAGAAACAGTTTTTAAAAGACATTTGAAAGAAAATGTCCAAACATTCTTCTGGCTGAAAGTCCTTTCTCCTGACCAACATCACTCACATGTTTCTGAACGTCGCCTCCTCTGTTGGACGCCTTTATGAGGAGTTCATTAGGCCATAGTTCACATGAGCTGGAGGAGAGGACAGTTTTAAACTACAGGCACTTTAGAAGACGACCTGTTCCACGGCCAGATTTCTAGTCTTAGTTTGTCACTTATTTTCATGAAACAAGAACTGTCACGAAGTTCAAAGTCGTCTCTTCCACATAATTGGACAACTATTATTTCTTCCTAGAGGCAGAGACAATATTCAAATAATGATCAGGGAAAACATTTACACCAGGGAGAGGGCGTTAACAGAGGCGACTGAGGCTGGTTCATTACAAGCAGCACAATTGAAAACAAAAGCGAAATTTCCTTGAAAAGTCTGTTTGAGCGTCAGTTACGCACGGTTTACTTTGATACAGTAGATCAACGTGCGCACGCCAAACACCAAAACAACAACCGTTTTCCATAAATAAACCACACATGTCTTCAACACCAGGTCTGATCTGAGTTTTAAGGAGACGTTTCCATCGTGTGTCAGTCTTTCCCTCCTGATGATGCTCCTGTAGCCACAGCTCAGTCCAAAAGAAAGAAGCACATTTCACAGGGCGCAGAGCAACTTTTTTTTCAAATTCAGCCGCTCCTGAATCCTGCAGCTGTAGCTCAAATGTTCCAACACGCTACAGTTTTACTGCATAACTCTGTAACTCCTCCACAGCCGATGTGACAGTTTCTGATCAGTTAAATCCTGTACATTTCGTAACTTTGCGCATTCGAACGGTGTCTCTGTCCCGCCCGCTCACCTGGATCTGCAGCAGCGGAGGGACACTTTTATTTCTTTAATCTTTATTAAACATTGCGCTGCATCAGCATGTTACGCGTTTACAAGAGAACCCCCCTCGCCCCCCCTCGCAACCCACCGCCTCCCGCAGGTCTGGGGAAACATGGGGAGGGGGCGGCACCACAACATCACAATGCGAGTCTGTCCCCCCTCCTGTCCTGCCCACTTTGTGCTCCAGGTCTGACACTGAAGATTGTAAGGAGCTCCCCCGTCTGCGCAGTCGTCTGCTCCACAGCCTGCGCTACGAACCACGAGATCTGGCCCTTTGTTTTTGGAAATTTCTCCCACAAACTGTTTCCCTCCCGTAGTATTGGCACCTGCTCCGACTGAATGATATTCCAGAACATGAAGGCAAACCTGAAGGTGGTTCTAGACTCTGGACATTTTGGACTAAATCGAACACAATGAAAGAGTGAAGGTCTGTCCTAAATCATTCGAATGTTTAGTTTATATCTTTGACTCCAGAGTCCACATGATCCTGACGCGTGACACGCTCCACACGTGTCCTGGCCCGTGTGCTGGAGGTCACAGCACCGAGTCCAGCCCGTGTGCTTCGCTCGCAGCTGAAGATGAGTTGGAGGGATTAGCGGCGCAGAGAGGCCTCGCCACAAACGCCGTCCCTCTGAACCGTGTCCACGCCGGCCCCCCCCACGCCGAGCAGGGCTGAGCTCATGTGGGACGGTTGGTGTGAAAAAGCCCCCGGTGCTTTAAAAGACCCTCTAATCCAAAGCGAAGATATGGAGAACTGTATTATATGTGAAACCCCAGTGAGCAGATTAAAACAGCCGTGTGTGATAGTGTGTGATAGTGTGTAATAGTGTGTGATAGTGTGTGATAGTGTGTGATAGTGTGTGATAGTGTGTGATAGTGTGTGATAGTGTGTGATAGTGTGTGATAGTGTGTGATAGTGTGTGATAGTGTGTGATAGTGTGTAATAGTGTGTAATAGTGTGTGATAGTGTGTGATAGTGTGTGATAGTGTGTGATAGTGTGTGATAGTGTGTAATAGTGTGTGATAGTGTGTGATAGTGTGTGATAGTGTGTCATGTGCTGCTTTACTGTAAGAAACCAATAACGGGGTCAGAGCTGGATCCACAGCAAGAGGCCGGTGCTCCATCTGTTAAACATACTGACCATGTTCATACAGCAGGTATTTCCCCTGAGCTCATTCAGAGCCGTCCATCTAATATACAGGGCTTTAATATAAACCCATCACAGCCTGTGAGAGTCAGGGTATCACAGGTACAATGGTGATTTATTCCCAATTATCAATCAGAAAGACGAATGTGTGCAACACTCGGGAAACCAGGATCAACGGCTAAATCTTAGGGACGTCCTGGATTCAAGCCGGACTCATCACGGCCGGAGAACAGGAGGAGCCTCAGATCACACAGCGACTCCAGTTTGTTTCTGCTTCCACACAACAGACTCTGTGTTAGTCTGAGGGGCGTGGTGTTAGTCTGAGGGGGCGTGGTGTTAGTCTGAGGGGGCGTGGTGTTAGTGTGAGGGGGCGTGGTGTTAGTCTGAGGGGGCGTGGTGTTAGTCTGAGGGGGCGTGGTGTTAGTCTGAGGGGGCGTGGTGTTAGTCTGAGGGGGCGTGGTGTTAGTCTGAGGGGGCGTGTGTTAGTCTGAGGGGGCGTGGTGTTAGTCTGAGGGGGCGTGTGTTAGTCTGAGTTTTTAAATGGTTAAAATCGGTCCAAGGACAACTGAGAAACATCCTGTTAAAGTCTTCAATCCAGAACCAGGCTGTTTAAACGCACACGCCATAAAAAGAGATCGAGAACACGCGTGTTTCAAAACATGTCAACAATGTTGTCCTTGAAACGGAGATATTCAGGCATTTGTCTCTTCACATAACGTTAGTGTCAGAGGAGAGAGGAGTTAATCAGAAAGGACAGAGTTTCATAAAACACACAATATCTCCGTTTGTAGAAAAAAAATCTGTGATTTTGATTAAAACTCGCCTCTGTTTAGCTTAGATTTCTCAGGAACCGAAGCACGAAGAATTAAACTGTTTCCACCTACAGAGAGCTGAGAGTCTCAGCTTTCAATACCCTGTGGTGCTACAAATATGAATAACAGTCTGGATTGTTGAAACTCTAAATCCCCCAAACAGCCTCAGTGTGGGAAACACACGTGTTGGCTCGTCCTCTGCACTTTCTGCAGGTCAGGTCTCTGTGATGAGGAAAGTGGAAGCGGCGACATCAGCGCGACAAGTTTCTGATTAAAACAAAGTCAGATCATCTGTCAGTCACGTGTTCCCATCATGCCTCTGGCCTCTGTGGCTCCGGTGGGCGAGTCACGGCGAGTCCGGCGGCGAAAAGGAACTCGTCTCAGCACCGGAGACAGATGGCGTCGCAGCAGGTCGGTGCCGCCGTGGGACAGGACTCTGACTCAGAGCCCGGACCCGCCTGGACCCGCCTGGACCCGCCTGGCTCCCATAAGGCGAGTCTCAGGGCCGTCTTTTTATACTTTATTAATCCTCAGAGGGAAATTCCTTCTCTGCATTTGACCCGTTTGATATTGTTTATCTTTCTGTGAAGCACTGTGCTCTTCCTCGTGTTGTTGTAAGGTGTAAATAAACTTTGCTTGACTGCCCCGTCCTCCTGCTGCTGGGGCGACCTGTCGGGGCCTGGCTCCAGATGTGGAGGCCGGCGCTCGGGCCTGGCTCCAGATGTGGAGGCTAACGCTCACAAACACCAAACACAAACCTGGAGGAAGCCGACACACTGACCGGCCCCGTCCAGGCGGGAATCGAACGCGGGACCCTCTGAGAACCACGAGTGCTAACCACTGCGCCACCGTGCTGCCCATGTCGTGGTGAAAACAAACAGGTTTATTTCGAGCTCTCCATGGTCTCACACAGTTATGGTAATATGTGAGACGTCTCTGTGACTCCCCTGCATTATCCTGAGACCTACCGGAAACCTGGAACCTGCTCTGACCTGGGACCTCTCAGAGACGCCTCCATGACCAGCGGCACCTCCACTGACACAGGCCCTCAGGAAGCATGAACGCTACTGTAGGGCCAAGTATTTCAACAAACCATCTCATAAAACATTGACCTTTAAAGCCTGGAGATGAAGACGACCTTTAAGGAGATGAAAACAACCTCCTGACCTCCAGACTTCACCCTGTGGAGCTCGTATGTGCTGCTCGTACAGGTTTCCCCAGGATGATTTCCAAACTCATATCTTTTATTTACCCCGGCAGGTTCATTTGTCCTCGATATTAGAGCCTTCATTCGAGGAGCGGAGCCCGTGGACAGAACCTATAGGGCTGAACCTGCTCGAGTCATAATTACTGCAATAACCAACTAACTAACTCCAAACGGCTTCATTTACTTTCTGCTTCATGTCTGCGGAGCTTAACCTCTTAACTCTGAACCGAGAGGATCTTTTTCCTCACGTCATCACATTTTTTTTCCATCATTTTTTTGTTGGGTGTTCAACTCATTTATGTAACTTAGTCATTTTTTCGTCAATTTTTATCACATTTTTTCGTCATTTTTTTGTAATTTTTTGTCACATTTTTTTCATTTTTTCGTCAATTTTTGTTACATTTTTGTAAATTTTGTCAAATATTTATCTCATTTTTGTAATTTTTTTGTCAATTTTTTGGGACATTTTTGCCACTTTTTTATACATTTTTCGTCAGTTTTTCGCCAGTTTTTCGTCAGTTTTTCGTCCGTTTTTCGTCCGTTTTTCGTCCGTTTTTCGTCGGTTTTTTGTCAGTTTTTTGTCAGTTTTTCGTCAGTTTTTTGTCCGTTTTCCGTCCGTTTTTCGTCCGTTTTTTGTCCGTTTTTCGTCAGTTTTTCGTCAGTTTTTTGTCCGTTTTCCGTCCGTTTTCCGTCCGTTTTTTGTCCGTTTTTCGTCCGTTTTTTGTCAGTTTTTTGTCCGTTTTTCGTCCGTTTTTTGTCCGTTTTTCGTCCGTTTTTCGTCCGTTTTTCGTCCGTTTTTCGTCCGTTTTTTGTCAGTTTTTCGTCAGTTTTTCGTCAGTTTTTCATCAGTTTTTTGTCAGTTTTTTGTCTTTTTTTCGTCAGTTTTTCATCAGTTTTTCGTCAGTTTTTCGTCAGTTTTTCGTCAGTTTTTCGTCAGTTTTTCGTCAGTTTTTCGTCAGTTTTTCGTCAGTTTTTCGTCAGTTTTTCGTCAGTTTTTCGTCAGTTTTTCGTCAGTTTTTCGTCAGTTTTTTGTCAGTTTTTCGTCAGTTTTTTGTCCGTTTTTCGTCAGTTTTTCGTCAGTTTTTCGTCAGTTTTTCGTCAGTTTTTCGTCAGTTTTTCGTCAGTTTTTCGTCAGTTTTTTGTCTTTTTTTCGTCAGTTTTTCGTCAGTTTTTCGTCAGTTTTTCGTCCGTTTTTCGTCAGTTTTTCGTCAGTTTTTCGTCAGTTTTTTGTCAGTTTTTCGTCAGTTTTCCATCATTGTTTTCGTCACTGTTTTGTTGCTATTTTCTCAGCTTTTTTCCAGAAGCTTTTGGATTGGGGTAAAGCCAAACTGGAGAAAATGTGCTCGGTTCAGGCGGGAGTTAAGGGGTTAAGGGATATTTCAGGATTTTTGACATCTCCAGGTACCAGCAACACTCTGGATCACGAGGACATGAGGCCCTGTGTCTTTAAGTGTGAGCCGGTCAGAATGATGGAGGCCCTGCGCTAAATCAGGTGGTAAATGTAACTACTCCACTTCCCACAGAAATGCCCCGGCAGGACTCAAACCCGAGACCGTGTGTCAGAGTGGTTGTTCGGTGACGAGTGTGCCGTACCTGTCCCCAGGAGCCGGTCAGCCACCGAGGGCAGGGCTGGCTGTTGCAGTGCTGGATGTGCCGCGGCTGCTGCTCGCCGTCACACTGATGCTCCTCAGGACACGTGACGATCCTCTGCTGCTCCCCCCCCCCGCACACCTCCGAGCACTGAGCACAAACGCACACACGAGGCGCGAGGTTAGAGACTGAGGCGCACAGCAGACACACACACACACACACACACACACACACGAGGCGCGAGGTTAGAGACTGAGGCGCACAGCAGATCACACACACACACACACACACACACACACGAGGCGCGAGGTTAGAGACTGAGGCGCACAGCAGATCACACACACACGAGGACGGAGCGTTTTAGAGGCAGCGCACCTGGACAGTCGGGAACAGACGAGTGTTTTCTTTTCATAATCAGTGTTAGATGTGGACCATTAAAACTAAATAACTATAAAAACATTGTTAAAATGTCCTAAGGAACCGATACATAAAAACAATCATCTAAAATCTGCATTAAAAAGATATGTTTTAAGTTTACTTTTAAATATATACGAACACTCTGGGCGCCCTCGGGTCCTCGGGTGGACAGTTCCACAGGTGGGGGCCATAGTAACTAAAAGAGGCCCCACCATGAGTTTTGGTTTGAATCTGAGGGACAGTTATAAGGTTGTTGATCTCATCACCACGTAAGCTTTGTTTCTTTGTTTCTTTATTTCTTTGTTTTCTAGTTCCCCTCCTGGAGCCGCCCCCTTATCGTGGTGGAGGGTTTGAGCCTGAATGATCCTGGAGCTCTGTTGTCGGGGCTTCGTGTCCCTGTAGGGTCTCCCAGGGCAAACAGGTCCTATAGGTGACGGGTCAGACACAGAGCGGGTCAGAAGCTCCTTATGAGAGACCGACAGGCCTGGTTAGAACCATGAGGCCGTCCTTCTGTGGACCTGCAGGGGGCGCCATAGGGGCTGGTGAAGTGATTTGGGAAACTCCAAAGGCTGCGGCAACGGACAAGTGGAAGAAAATGGATGGAAGTTTTCTGGTAGTGGCGCCTCTTTTGTTTGGTGTAATTTGCTAGTGTTTGGGCCTTTCTACTTACTGTTAACTATCATGTAATTGTAATATGTGCTGTTGTATTTGACTGTATTAAAACCACACTTTCACCAAGTATATATCCAGTCGAAGCTGCGCGGTCTCCTGCTCCATCATTATCTCACCACTGCACTCGTTGTCCTGGCTTTAAAGAGATGTTCTGGCCCACACTCCAGGTGGAAGGCGAGGATAAACAAGTGCCTTCAAGTCAGAACAAATCTACATTCACAGTTTTTCTTCCTAACTGTACTTGGATCGTGTAACTTTTCACGTATTTAAATAAGGGAAACGTGAAAGAGCTCGGTCGCTTCCAGCATCAGCCCCGTTTGACCCCATAGAGGAGAAGAGGAGAGGCTAAATGCTAACAACATCTTTGTGTCAACTCATCTAAGCTCAGGTAACAGCATATCTCAGCATGGAAAAACGCTGGTCCTTTAACCTCTTAACTCCCGCCTGAACCGAGAGGATCTTTTTCCTCACGTCGTCAGATTTTCCATCATTTTTTTGTTGGGTATTCAACTCATTTTTGTCACATTTTTGTCATTTTTTCATCCTTTTTTCGTCACGTTTTTGTCACATTTCCATCATTGTTCCCGTCTCAGTTTTGTTGCTATTTTCTCACCTTTTGTCCAGAAGCTTTTGGATTGGGGTAAAGCCAAACTGGAGACACTGTGCTCGGTTCAGGCGGGAGGTAGGGGGTTAATAGTCATAGCCGTTTTAACTGCCATTTAGAGAAATCCTTGCTGCGTCTGAATGAGTTGATTCTCTGGGTATTTGCTGATTTGTGGTTAAATGCTTCTTTTCAGCCTGACCAGCAGCAGTAACTGTAGATCTGAGAGTAAATAGAGTTTACATCGTCTTTCCCTCTGCATGAACCGGTTCTTCCTGGCCTTGTGCAGCTCGCTGTGTTTAATCAGGAGAGAGAGAAACGACCAGCGTGTAACATCAGGGCACGTGTCGCATTGACAGGCGACAAACGCACATGAAAGGAGACAGAGAAGCACAAGGCAAGAAAAACATGTCCTGTTCTATTGGCAGAAATCAAATAAAACAATCGAAATCTGAAACTTTCCAGCTTTCCATCCTGTTATTCTGTCACTCCCTCATTAAAAACATGCCTGAAGTGTTGCCTTGGCACATTCACGTATTTCTGAGTCATCTGTAAAAACTCTGATGGCGGCCATTTTAGGGATAGGTTTGCCTGAGTCCTCCTAGGAACGCCCCCACCTCCTGGAGACGCCTCCGAGCTTTGGTCACCAGCCGAGTAACCAACCACTGCTCCTCAGCAGAACCCCCTCCCCACTGATGCCACAGACAGCGTGTGGAGGGGGCGTGTCTAAAGGCTCAGAGGTTCTTAAAGAGACAGAGGCCTATTTCAAGACATTCACTACAGCCATTTTGAGAGAGACGTTTAACCCCTTAACTCCCGCCTGAACCGAGCACATTTTCTCCAGTTTGGCTTTACCCCAATCCAAACAAAACAAAAGTGAGACGAAAACAATGATGGAAATGTGACAAAAAAGTGAAGAAAAATTGATGAAAAAATGACAAAAATGTGACAAAAAATGAAGAAAAAATGAAAAAAATATGACAATTTTTTTTTCAAAAATATGAAAAAAAAGACACAAAAATTACGAAAATTTGATTAAAAAAATGACGAAAAAATGAAAAAAAATTGGAAAAAAAAATTGAAAAAAATGAGAAAAAAATGTAAAAAAAATAAAAATAAAAAAATGACCAAAAAAATGTTAAAAAAGTCACAAAAATGAGTTGAATACCCAACAAAAAAATGATGGAAACAAAATCTGATGACGTGAGGAAAAAGATCCTCTCGGTTCAGGCGGGAGTTAAGAGGTTCTTAAAGAGACAGAGGCCGATTTCAACACATTCACTACAGCCATTTTGAGAGAGACATTTTATACAAGGCAGTTATTCTAATTTACTGCATTTACAGACCAACAGAAGGTTTGTCATCATTGTAGTGAGATATAGACTGGTGCTATGGGACTGACAAAAGCAGAACACCCCCTCTTTAAAGCAGATCACCCCCTCTTTAAAGCAGAACACCCCCTCTTTAAAGCAGAACACCCCCTCTTTAAAGCAGAACACCCCCTCTTTAAAGCAGAACACCCCCTCTTTAAAGCAGAACACCCCCTCTTTAAAGCAGAACACCCCCTCTTTAAAGCAGAACACCCCCTCTTTAAAGCAGAACACCCCCTCTTTAAAGCAGAACACCCCCTCTTTAAAGCAGAACACCTCCTCTTTAAAGCAGAACAACCCCACTTTAACAAAGCTGATCCTCTGACCACGGTGCGCCCTCTGACAGTCACAGTACTGAAGCGTGCGCCTCTCGTGCGCCTCTCGTGCGCCTCTCGTGCGCCTCTCGTGCGCCTCTCGTGCACCGAGCGCCTCACCTGTCCCCAGGAGGACGTCTCCCAGTCCAGGCAGGGCTGCAGGTTACAGGGCGTCTGCGAGGGCGGCCGCGCAGACATGGCCCTGCAGTGGAACGGTCTCAGGGGTCTCTGGTCCCTCAGGTCGAAACACTGCACCTCCCGCACGGTCACGCCTCCTGCACAGTTCCTGGAGCACTGAGAGCACACGGGCACGGCCACAATGTCAAACAGAGCTTTAGGGAAACAGGAAATACATCTCCAGATATCAGTTATAAACCTTTCCTGTGATCACTGAAGAAAGCAGATTCTCGCTGAAGTATATAATAAAAGCTCAGTGCAGAGACAGACTCTTGTTTTTCCCAAGAATAGACACGTTTGTTTACAAGGATTAGTCGATGAAATTGTCGTCTCATTAAACTGAGATTCGATGGACATTTACAATTCGACGGGCTACATAATAATGATAAACGGCTTTAGTCTAACCTTTGAAGCGATTCACTCTTACGTAACTGGAGAAGAACCTTTTCTCCGGTTACCTGCGAGGCTTCACATGTAAAAACCTACGGCCAAATATCCTCCTTCTTACGGGTTTACTCTTCCACATAACGTTATTTTATTATAATAAGACTGTATTGTATTGTACTGCTAACAATTGTACTATTGAAATCTGCAACAACATATCTGTAAATCATTGATGGGTAAACTCACATGCCCATATATGAGAGAAACAAAAAGAAAATGATGCATATGATCACTCATTTAGACACTTTTCCTGATCGGACCGAGTTTGCTTTGCTTGTTTGAGGACATTTCAGGCCAGTTCTAGGGTAAATCTCGCTTGAAATAAGAAAGTAAAATTGCCAATGAGATAAGACCAATGTTCTTTCCCCATTGGCAAAGAAAATGACCTGAAATAAGGACGAAATGTATCGAAACGAGTCAGAAACATCTCAGAACAAGTGAAATAATCCAGGACAAATGCCCAACAACTTCTTAACCAGTCAAAACAGCTCAAATGTGGATTATTGTGCTCAAACTGAGATGTTTACACTGATCTAGTTCATTACTTTTTGCAGTGCGGGGGAAGGCACATAGAAGCTTTCTTGCTTCGGGCCGACTCCCTTTGAGTTATTATTTTTTCTTTGGCTTCCTGTGACATGAATGTAAACATATCAATGTAAATAATGTAAATAATTGCAACAACACACTGTGATACGGGGAGCGTGTCAATTCATGTTTTATGGGGAAATTATGATTAAAGTTGTCTTCCCATTTTCAACCCTACAGTCCCAGTGATATAAAGGTGATCCTCACACTATAGCTAAGGGCTAAGGGCTAAGGGCTAAGGGCTAAGGGCTAAGGGCTAACCGCTAAGGGCTAAGGGCTAAGGGCTAAGGGCTAAGGGCTAAGGGCTAAGGGCTAACCACTAAGGGCTAAGGGCTAACCACTAAGGGCTAAGGGCTAAGGGCTAAGGGCTAAGGGCTAAGGGCTAAGGGCTAAGGGCTAAGGGCTGAGGGCTAAGGGCTAAGGGCTAACCACTAAGGGCTAAGGGCTAAGGGCTAAGGGCTAAGGGCTAAGGGCTAAGGGCTAAGGGCTAAGGGCTAAGGGCTAAGGGCTAAGGGCTGAGGGCTAAGGGCTAAGGGCTAAGGGCTAAGGGCTGAGGGCTGAGGGCTAAGGGCTGAGGGCTGAGGGCTGAGGGCTAAGGGCTAAGGGCTAAGGGCTAAGAGCTAAGGGCTAAGGGCTAAGGGCTAAGGGCTGAGGGCTGAGGGCTAAGGGCTAAGGGCTAAGGGCTAAGAGCTAAGGGCTAAGGGCTAAGGGCTAAGGGCTAAGGGCTGAGGGCTAAGGGCTAAGGGCTAACCACTAAGGGCTAAGGGCTAAGGGCTAAGAGCTAAGGGCTAAGGGCTAAGGGCTAAGGGCTAACCACTAAGGGCTAAGGGCTAAGGGCTAAGGGCTGAGGGCTGAGGGCTAAGGGCTAACCACTAAGGGCTAAGGGCTAAGGGCTAAGGGCTAAGGGCTAAGGGCTAAGGGCTAAGGGCTAAGGGCTAACCACTAAGGGCTAAGGGCTAAGGGCTAAGGGCTAAGGGCTAAGGGCTAACCACTAAGGGCTAAGGGCTAAGGGCTAAGGGCTAAGGGCTAAGGGCTAACCACTAAGGGCTAAGGGCTAAGGGCTAAGGGCTGAGGGCTAAGGGCTAAGGGCTGAGGGCTGAGGGCTAAGGGCTAAGGGCTAAGAGCTAAGGGCTAAGGGCTAAGGGCTAAGGGCTGAGGGCTGAGGGCTAAGGGCTAAGGGCTAAGAGCTAAGGGCTAAGGGCTAAGGGCTAAGGGCTGAGGGCTGAGGGCTAAGGGCTAAGGGCTAAGAGCTAAGGGCTAAGGGCTAAGGGCTAAGGGCTGAGGGCTGAGGGCTAAGGGCTAAGGGCTAAGAGCTAAGGGCTAAGGGCTAAGGGCTAAGGGCTGAGGGCTGAGGGCTAAGGGCTAACCACTAAGGGCTAAGGGCTAAGGGCTGAGGGCTGAGGGCTAAGGGCTAACCACTAAGGGCTAAGGGCTGAGGGCTAAGGGCTAAGGGCTAAGGGCTCCAGTGAAAATGTGCATTAGTCGGAAGATACAGTACAGTTCAAAACCCAGCGACTTCTCCAAACCCAGCGACCATGGTAATACCTGTGCCCTTCAGACAGCGCAGACTGACCTTGGTCCAGGGTCCGAGCCTCCAGGTGGAGCAGGGGCGCAGGTAGCACCTCTGGGCAGGAGCGGGCCTCTTGGCTGGGTCACAGTCGGACTCAGACCCAGTGCTGCAGGCCAGGGACCTCCAGACAGCCCCCAGGCCGCAGCTGGTGGAGCACTGCACACACAAACAGCAACACGGCTCAGTCGCAGCGGGGGCGGGTCTGTTATCCACCCCGTTGGTGAAAAGGAAAGGGCAATGTTGAGCTAATTCAGTTCTATGTGTGGTCAATGCGTGAATATTGGCTATAACTGTGTAAAACGTGACAAAAGCACTTCCGGTGCTGGGGTTTAGAGCAGATGGAGACGCGCCCATCGAAGAGGCACAGTATAAAATCTACCACATTATAACGTCAGTACGTATTATTTAATAAGCCAATAAAAAACGTACGCATGGCCATTGGACTTTGATCACGGCCAGTGGGGTCTCTCACAGAACAGTATTTTCCTTTGATTTGGCCTGTGATCCAAACCAAAGTGCAGATGGTTTCTAAAACATCCGACCTGAATAATAATAATAATGAGTTTTAGGCTGAACGATACCGTCACACACGTGGTTAGTGTTTAGAGGCTAACAGTAGTTTTGGTTCAGAGCGAGACGCACCAGCTGATCGCAGAACTCTGAGAAGGGTTGCCAGATTCTCAAAACCAATATATGAAACCAAGCTTCCAAAACTATCGTGTTTCAGCACAAACTATCGTGCACTATAAATATGTTAATATAACTGTAGCACCTACACAAAACATGGCTCACACACTGTCCCATTTATCGAAGCACTTTGAATTGCCTTGTGTATGAATTGTGCTCTACAAACAAACTTGCCTAATAAATAAAGTTGAAACTTGAACCAGACTTTATCTGGCGCTCTAAAATGATCATACATATACTTTTTTAAATTATTGATCGTTCAAATACGATAGTTATCGTACGTCTGGCAACCCTGGAAGAAGTCGACCTCCTGGAGCAAACAGTGAGACAAATGTCACGGTCCTCGCTGCTGGGAAAGCTGGACACTGTACGATTATCTGACAGATGTTATATGGTTCTACAGGTACCTGATGTAAAGCTACAGTGGGAGCTCAGTTCATGCAGCTGGTGGAGGTGGATCTATAATAAAACTTACCGCACTCCAGTTGCCGGTGACCCAGAAGGGATTGGCTCGCGGTGCCTTGGACGGTGAAGCAGACGTAGCCAACTCTCCCTGCACCGGCTGCTTCCTTAACGTCGCCGCCGTGGTCGCTGAATACCGGTGTTCAGAGTCAGAAAAGGCCGTCGTGGTCGAGGCGAACGGAGCTTCACCGTACTCGTAATCGAACTCTTCGGAGAACGACGCGAGACTTGGCTCGGTCGCGGCTGCATCAGACGACCCTTGGGCGCCGTGAGGTAGTTGTTTTCCAGTTGCCGCGTGAGAAGAAGGCGTCTCATCGTAAGAAACAGTCGCCGTGGAGTCGAAGTCATCAAACGGAATTGGTAACGTTGGAGTGGGGGATCGAGAGGGGCTCGGACGGTTCAGGAACTCCTCAGAGCTCGCAGCAGGAGTCGCTGTGGACGCTCTTTCAGTTACTTGCTTGGCGTCGAGGTCTTTGTTGTTAGACACGTCCTCCTCTTGCTGACCTGACTCTTGTGTCGACCCGGCACTTCTGTCGTCCTCCTGCCGTGACCCTGGAGTCTTTGTGCTGGACAACGGCGGCCAGTGGGTGGTGGAAACGGGCAGGAGAAAATCTTCAGCGAGAAAATCGAAGCCAACAGGACTCTTTGTTGTGGCGCCGTCCATGACCTTGGTTTCCTCCTTGTCCTTGGACGGCTGCGGCCCGTTGTTCGAAGAGTCGCTGGGTTTCCATGTTGCTGTTACGTGTTTTGAAGAAGCGACAGTGGGAGCGTTCGTCATCTCCACTCGATCCGGCTCTGGAAGGTCTTCTGGAAGGTCTTCTGGAAGCTCTTCTGGAAGGTCTTCTGGAAGGTCTTCTGGAAGGTCTTCATCGCCCGAATGCTTCCCGTCGCCCTCGAAGTCGTCGGACAAGTCTTCGTGAAAGTTGATGAAGTTGTAATCGTAGTAGAAGTCGTCGACGTGGACGCGCTTCTCCGTCGAGCCGCCGGCGTTCTCGATGTTGTTGTGGTAGTGGAAGTCTCCCTCGAGGATGGCGTTCAGGTCTTGCCGGGGTTGGGGCTGGGACTTGGTGGTGGCGTGCTTCGGGGCCGCCTTGACCTCGGGGATCTGGTTGATTTCGTTGAGCACCTCCTCGCCGGACCAGCCGCTCCCGGACCAGTCCACGGCCTCGAAGTTGTCGTCCGGCGCGGGGCAGTCCTGGGGGGGGCAGCTGCTGGCGGCGGGGGGCCTCTTCAGCGGGTCGCAGTCGGCGCCGGTGTTCCTGGAGCAGGTCACGTTTCGCCAGCGGGTGCCAGGTCCACAGCTCGCCGAGCACTGGGGGGACACAGGGGCGGGGGTTAGTCAGGGGACAGCAGGCTGAGGGTTTTGGGAAGGAGGCACCGATACCACTTTTTCTAAAAAACAACACGAGTACTTTGATTTAAGTACTCGCCGATACCGAATACCGATACGAGTACAAGGCGTTTTACTTTATACCTATTTTTTCCACAGCAGATTGGTTTGTATTAGTTAATTTACTCGTTTACATTTCCTTAAGTAAAGTAGGCGACACTTTTAACCTCTTAACTCCCACCTGAACCGAGCACATTTTCTCCGGTTTGGCTTTACACAAATCTAAAAGCATCAAAAGAACAAAATGAGGCTAAAAACAAAACAAAAAAGGTCGGTAACACTTTACATTACGGGCCAGTAAGTCCTTGGTACTTACAGTGGTTCTGCATTTACACTGGTAATTCTAGGGAGTTATTGTGGTTCTTACAGTGGTAATTCTAGGCACTTATTGTGGTACTTAAGGGATACTATAGTGAGAATTACAAGGTATGTACTTCTAGATCAGGGGTCACCAACGTGGTGGGCATGTCCAGGAGCCCTTGGGACTTTTTCTAAAATGTAAAACACTTCATTTTCTTGAATCTAATTCTTAAAATTACAGTTATTTCGGTTCTTGTGACTAAAATAAAGCTATTTTAATATAATATGGGGTCAATATCCTATAAGTGAACAGTGTACATTTAAGTCTTTAGGATTTGTTTTTAACTGGTCGCCCTCGAACAACTTAATGCTCTTAAAGTCGCCCTCAGCTGAAACAAGGCTGGTGAGCCCTGTTCTAGATACAGCGGTGACTCTTAGTAATGAAGGTTGTACTTCTTGTTTTCTCTAATGCTGTTTTATGTTGTTTTATAGTCACACAATCCTAGAAATTACATCTGTTTGTAGAAGTACCTCATTTACTGCCTATGAATTGCTGCTGTAGTATCCTTGAGTTACCAATAAGTACCATAGATGTATCACTGTAACTACTAGAAACTATCATTTAAAGTACCAAAGTACATAAAAGTATGACCTTCATTACTAAGAGTTACCCCTGTATCTCTTAGTAGTATCTCTTTTAGTTCCACAATAATAACCTAGTAATTATCCTGTAATTACCACTGTAAGTACCACGGACTTACCGGCCCGTTATGTAAAGTGTTACCAAAAGGCCAAACAGGGACAACAAAAAGCAGCAAAAAAGAAAAACCTATGAAAGTGCAGCTGAACATTTTCAAAAATGACGAAAATGCAATAAATAAAGACTAAAAAAGTGACAAAAGACGCCTTAAGATCAGTTTTGTGGGTCTTAGCTTTCAAATGAGGCGTTACACTGGCCGAGAGGCTGGAAGCTCCAAGTCCAGAAGCTTTGAGATTTGGGTAAAGTCAAACTGGAGAAAATGCACTTGGTTGAGGCGGGCGCTAAGAGGTTAAGAGACGTTCTATCAGAATTACACAGACGCCATGACGACGGTTCTATTTTAGATCTTTGTCCCGTCTCACTGTACGACCTCTGACCCCCCGCCTGAACCAAAGGCACTCTGTCCTCTTATATAGGCCTGTGTAACACCTCATTTGAAAGCTAAGACCCACAAAACTGATCTTTTTCCTCGCGTTGTTGCTGTGTTGTGTCACCTTTTGTATGGTTTTTCTTTTTAATTTTTGTCTTTTTTTGTTTAATTTTTGTCTCTTGTTTGTTGAGTTTTTGTCACATTTTTGTTGAATTTTTGTCATTTTTTTGGTTGAATTTTTGTCATTTTTTGTTGAATTTTTGTCACATTTTTGTTACATTTTTTTCACTTTTTGGTTTAATTTTTGTCACTTTTTGTCGCTTTTTTGTCTCTTTTTTGTTGAGTTTTTGTTGCGTTTACATCGTTGTTTTCTTCTCATTTTTTGTGGCTGTTTTGCTGCTTTTTTCCCCATGAAGCTTTTTGATTCGGGTAAAGCCAGACTGGAGAAAATGGGATCCGTTCAGGTGGGAGTTAAGAGGTTAAACAAGCTTCCTCTGAATAAACCAGCCCTATGCCCCTAATAAAGCGCCCCCTGCTGTCACAGTTCAACACTGACACACTGTACAGTCCAGGAGCAGAACAGCAGAGTGGCTGAGCAGCTCTTTCAGGGGCAGACGGTAAAGTAACATGTGCAATAACCCCTGTATTTACATCACTTACCTGCGTCACTGTATCAACACCTGCTCTGACGTAAACCTGCCCTAACAAGGACTTTAACATTTCTTCTTAGAATCTGTTTACTTCTTATTGACCGCGGCTTTTGAGCAGTTTCAAATTGCTCCAGAAGATGAAAGAAAGGCGTTTGTTTGTGCAAAATAAATAAATGACAAATAGTGATACTTGAGCTGGGGAATCGATGCTTAAATGAAGCCGCCGGGATTGAATGGTTGATATTTTAGTGTCATTCTGCCAGTGCCTGATGAAGACCCGGAGAGCTGCAGTTCCGCTCCGAGATCTACCGTTTTCTTTGGGTTTTCTCTTTGTGCACAATCACAAAAGCGTGTGTTCCTGCTGGACAAACTTCAGGTTTTCTCTGCGGATAAAACCGTCGCCATGGTTACGCATTCAATCCATCCGTGGAGCCACCACTTTTGAACTGTTATATATAACTGTTATACGGCCTATATATATAATCCGGCTTTGCAGACGCCTCCAGCAGTGGTTTGTGCGCGGACCCTTGTCCCCAGTCTAACCCTCTGTCCCATCATTTCCATCAGCTGAAAGAAAGACCGTGGAAAAAGATGATGACATTATTATTATTGATTGACTGCGGAATTCTTCCGCAGTCAATTATTGGTTTTCATGTTCTTTATTATTATTCCTCTTCCATCTTTTTCCCGATTTTCTCCAGCTTTCAGCACCTTCATGCTTTGTGCAATTTATGCAAGTTATGCATCAAAACGTTCCGCATGTTGAGGAGAAGGTGCTGTTACTTTTGGGACTTCTGCAACTTACGTTTTTTCCGCAATCGGCCAAAATGTCGGAGATTTTTCCCATTGACTTATAATGGGGCTGCCGCAAATCCATGCTTTTCTGCACTTTTTTCTGCATTTTATGCAATTTCTGCACTTTGTGCAGGTTCAGCTTCTGCAACTTGTGGGTTTTGAGAAAAAATTGTCCTTCTGCAGTTTTCCAGTTTTTTTATACGGGAGTTTGAAATGTTTGCATTGGTGTGTATGTGGGAATCCAGCCAATGGCGCAGCCATTGCATTTCTAGTTATTATTATTTTTTAATGGAAGCTCCTGAAAGTAAGATTTGTGATGTTCTAGGAAAAGAAACAACATTTTCATTGTCGAACCTAAAGACCCAACACCTCAACATACAGTCCTGACCAAAAGCTTAAAGGAACAGGCTCCGTTTTTCCACACTGAGATATGTTCTTACCTGAGCTGTGACGAGTTCTTTAGGACCTGTCTGATCTTCAGTTCGAAATCCGCACAGTAATCTTCACTTTGCTGTGCGGACGCCAAACTACTCCTGGTATTATTACGCCTTACAATGTAGTTCCCCCTTTTATCCGCTTAGAAAATCCACATTGTTTAATTGTGTGTAATTATACTTTGTAGTGGAACACTTCACGTAACCATATTTAAATAGGGGAAACGTGGAAGAGCTCGGTAGCTTCTATCTTGACCTGTTTTGGAGCTATAGAGGAGAGAGGGAGAGGCTAAATGCTAACGCCGTCTGCGCTGTGTTTACGTGACTGAAGATCAGACAGGTCCTAAAGAACTCGTCACAGCTCAGGTAAGAACATATCTCAGTGTGGAAAAACGCTGGCCTGTTCCTTTAAGACCAGTTCAAAAATGGCAAAACTAACATTTTACATGAGTAGATCTTATCAAGGTTCAAAGAAGGACTTTAATATGCAACAAGAAGCATCCACCCACCCACCCATCCACCCATGGCTCCTCCTGCAGGTGGTGGGTCCGCGGGAGGGGGCGCAGGGTTCAAACGGGGCCTGTTGGTCTCTCCTAAGGGGCTGCTGACCTGCTCTTTGTCTGACCCGTCACCCAGGACCTGTTTGCCCTGGGACACCAGGAGCTCCAGGATCATTCGGGCTCAAACCCTCCACCACGTTGAGGTGGCGGCTCCAGGACGGGTTTATTGAAGCAACCATGAAACTAAAATAGTCTGTTTTTGCAGCTGATCAAAGTTTAGGATGGTTTGTGCCAAAATGCTGATTGAGAGTAGTTTTGTGTCAGGTTTTCACAGACCCTGACGTCCTGAAGCAGAGTCATGGTGGTGAACGTGCTCAGGTTCTCAGGGGGCCTCTCGCTGCTCGCCATCGCTGCTGTTACGCCTTCAAAAGGTCCAGGATCGTCCAATGTCCTGATGGACGACCAATCACGTCCTCCGGCTCAGAGCGGGGGACAGTTTTTGGGTCTTCCACTTGACTTTTCTGTTCCATAACCCTCAGCATCTTCTAAGACGTTTGACATGACGGTGTGACTGTCTCCCCCCTCAGCAGTGATGGCGCTCGGCGAGAGGCTCTGCTTCTGCAGCTCCACACAAACCATCAGGAGGTCAGAGGGAACACCGGACTGACACTGACCCACAACCTCCTGAGACCCTGTGACCTCATACCAGGACATCACACTTTAGAGTCACATCTGTCCATCTTTGACCTGTTGGCCAGATGTGGGGACACTGCCCACGCCATCTTGTGGTGATATCAGAACATTACATCGATGTCAGTGAGAAGACGAGAAGACGATGGCGGGAAAATCAGCAAAATCCTTCTACACCAGTTCTCCAAAGAAAAATGATCCAGGTAAAAAATCTATTAATTACCGATGTAGCTCGCGTGCTAGGTAGCTAGCCTATTTAGCCCCGCCTCTATGAGCCATCTGTCTCAGATGTAGATTTTAGTTTATTTTTTGTATATTTTTATTTTTTTCACGATCCGATACTGATATTCGATATCGGAACCGACACTGGAAAAAATACGATATCGGGTATCGGCTACAAATATCCGATACTGAACCGATACCAGTTTTGGCTCTGATCGCCTGAAAAACACAACTTTTACTAAATCTAAGTGAATATGGGCTGCAGATCATTTGGAAGAATTCAACCGCGGAGTTAGTTTTAACCTCTTAACCTTAACTACTTATTATATTAAGCTGACATTTGGAATTTTGACTAATTAGGACTTTTCTGCAAAAAACTACTTCCTGTACAACATCACATTTTAGTTATTATCTTATTAGGTCCTACTTATCCCAAAGAGCAACAACAATTATAAAAAGGACACCAGACAAGGCATGTGGTGTTAAACTTTTCATCAGCTGTAAACAAGTAATAATTATTTCTTTTGTCTCACCCCCTTTTCTTTTTGTTGCAAATTGAAGTTCTTCCTGGGACCTTGTTTAGATCCAACCATGTAAAATGTGACGTTTTGCCTTTTGTCCTAAACTTTTCATCAGGACTGTGACATGAGACTTAACAGACCTTTAATGACGAGTCCACACTGTCCTCGTCCGGGTGTCAATAAAAAGTCTAGATAAACTGTTTCTGATGTTATTTGCCAAGAGCAGCAGTAAAGCTAAAAACAATAGAAATCTTCGTCCGGGGCCGTGATCTTTTATGCTAGTTGATAAATGCTTGGTGCTGATGTTGAATCGGGCTCTGTTGCTCCTGGTGTGGGAGAGTTTATTAAAACCATGCTGATCCTCTGACCCCTTTGAAAGCTGTTGAAACCCACTGACCTGGGACCAGCTGCCGGAGCTCCAGTCTGAGGGGCAGAGCACGTGGGCGTTACAGGGGGACGCAGACTCAGGTTTGGGCATGTGCTGGCAGTCGCTGGGCTGGAGGGCCTTCTGCTCCTCCACACCCAGAGCCTGGACACACAGCACGGCCCGGATGGAGAGCCCCCGGGGGCCACAGCTGGACGAGCACCTCTGCCACTCACCCGTCCACCACCTACAAACACCAACACGTCAGTCATCTGTGAGCCTCAAAACAAAGCCTTTACTTCCAGTGTCAAAGGCCATGTTTGAACTGTAATACAACTGTAGTACAAAGAGAAACTGGACCATTAATCCCACTATTGTCCTTCAGCAGATTTTCTGGATTTTAAAGAGGGGGTGTTCTGCTTTAAAGAGGGGGTGTTCTGCTTTAAAGAGGGGGTGTTCTGCTTTAAAGAGGGGGTGTTCTGCTTTAAAGAGGGGGTGTTCTGCTTTTGTCAGTCCCATGGCACCAGTCTATATCTCACTACAATGATGACAAACCTTCTGTTGGTCTGTAAATGCAGTAAATTAGAATAACTGCCTTGTATAAAATGTCTCTCTCAAAATGGCTGTAGTGAATGTCTTGAAATCGGCCTCTGTCTCTTTAAGAACCTCTGAGCCTTTAGACACGCCCCCTCCACACGCTGTCTGTGGCATCAGTGGGGAGGGGGTTCTGCTGAGGAGCAGTGGTTGGTTACTCGGCTGGTGACCAAAGCTCGGAGGCGTCTCCAGGAGGTGGGGGCGTTCCTAGGAGGACTCAGGCAAACCTATCCCTAAAATGGCGGCAGGTGTCTGAGTGCTCTGACCTGGGGGGGCACTGACCTGGGGGGGCAGGGGTCCCGCTCACACCGGCTCTGGTTGCTGTCCGGGCGGGTCACAGGGTCACACAGTTGCTCCTCCACGATGCCTCGGCTCCTCTGCACACAGTGGACCGTCTGCCTCTGCAAACCTGGAGGACAAAGACCAGAGACCAGAGGTGAGGATCTAACCCAGAGGATCTAACCCAGAGGATCTAACCCAGAGGTGAGGATCTAACCCAGGGGTGAGGATCTAACCCAGAGGATCTAACCCAGAGGTGAGGATCTAACCCAGAGGTGAGGATCTAACCCAGAGGTGAGGATCTAACCCAGAGGATCTAACCCAGAGGTGAGGATCTAACCCAGAGGTGAGGATCTAACCCAGAGGTGAGGATCTAACCCAGAGGTGAGGATCTAACCCAGAGGATCTAACCCAGAGGTGAGGATCTAACCCAGAGGATCTAACCCAGAGGTGAGGATCTAACCCAGAGGTGAGGATCTAACCCAGAGGTGAGGATCTAACCCAGAGGATCTAACCCAGAGGTGAGGATCTAACCCAGAGGTGAGGATCTAACCCAGAGGTGAGGATCTGACCCAGAGGTGAGGATCTAACCCAGAGGTGAGGATCTAACCCAGAGGTGAGGATCTAACCCAGAGGTGAGGATCTAACCCAGAGGTGAGGATCTAACCCAGAGGTGAGGATCTAACCCAGAGGTGAGGATCTAACCCAGAGGATCTAACCCAGAGGTGAGGATCTAACCCAGAGGTGAGGATCTAACCCAGAGGTGAGGATCTAACCCAGAGGTGAGGATCTAACCCAGAGGATCTAACCCAGAGGATCTAACCCAGAGGATCTAACCCAGAGGTGAGGATCTAACCCAGAGGATCTAACCCAGAGGATCTAACCCGGGGGTGAGGATCTAACCCAGAGGATCTAACCCAGAGGATCTAACCCAGAGGTGAGGATCTAAACCAGGGGTGCCCAAAGTGGGGCCCGCAGGCCACATTTGGCCCACCAAAACAGTTCTGTTAGCCCGCCAGAGAATGACCTACTAACTGTCTTCCATTCATCCTCAATGGTAAACATGGATGCAGTACACTTTTTGACCAGCAGCGTCAGATTGGGGGCGCTGTTTCACTCCTTTCCCAAAGCTAAGGAAACACTGTTGTGTCTTGGTGTTTATCACAGGGCGCTGTAGCATCAACTTTCCCATTTTTCCAACTTTTATTGCAAAGGTCGTTGACGTCAACAAAGGCACATGTTGAAAATTGCCTTATTTATGCTGAACTGGCACTTTCAAAATGATCTAATATCACATTTTCTTTGAGTGAACAAACGAATGAGGTAAAGTCACTGTAGGTGCTGTAGATACAGGTCTTTTTTTTACATTTTGCACTATTTTGCTACAATTGTGGATTTTCTTTTGCCAGAGTTAGCATTTGTTTTAATATAGCATGTTATTTGCGTAGATAGAATCAAATGCAAATGTAGGCGATCGAAAAATAAAACAACGCTTGACACGTGTTTGGCCCACGACCCACAGGCACTTTGGCATTTTGGCCTCGGAGACCAAAGGTTTGGGCAGCCCTGGTCTAAAGTATTTACTCAAGTAAGAGTAATGGTACTTTGAAATGACTTTACTCACAGCATTACTTAAGTAAAAGTAATGGCGGAAACATGGCGTCCCCTTGTACACATGTCTTTGATCTCGTCTTTTTGCCTGAAATGTGAGAGTTTCCTGCCTGTGTTTGAGCAGAAACGCCTGATTTATGTTTCAGTGTCGATATTACAGAACAGACCAAAGAGAGGGGGTGATGAGCAGGAAGAGAGGGGGTGATGAGGAAGAGAGGGGGTGATGAGCAGGAAGAGAGGGGGTGATGAGGAAGAGAGGGGGTGATGAGCAGGAAGAGAGGGGGTGATGAGGAAGAGAGGGGGTGATGAGCAGGAAGAGAGGGGGTGATGAGCAGGAAGAGAGGGGGTGATGAGGAAGAGAGGGGGTGATGAGCAGGAAGAGAGGGGGTGATGAGGAAGAGGAGAGGGGGTGATGAGCAGGAAGAGAGGGGGTGATGAGCAGGAGGAGAGGGGGTGATGAGCAGGAAGAGAGGGGGTGATGAGCAGGAGGAGAGGGGGTGATGAGCAGGAAGAGAGGGGGTGATGAGCAGGAGGAGAGGGGGTGATGAGGAAGAGAGGGGGTGATGAGCAGGAAGAGAGGGGGTGATGAGCAGGAAGAGAGGGGGTGATGAGGAAGAGAGGGGGTGATGAGCAGGAAGAGAGGGGGTGATGAGCAGGAAGAGAGGGGGTGATGAGGAGGAAGAGAGGGGGTGATGAGCAGGAAGAGAGGGGGTGATGAGCAGGAAGAGAGGGGGTGATGAGCAGGAAGAGAGGGGGTGATGAGGAGGAAGAGAGGGGGTGATGAGGAGGAAGAGAGGGGGTGATGAGGAGGAAGAGAGGGGGTGATGAGCAGGAAGAGAGGGGGTGATGAGCAGGAAGAGAGGGGGTGATGAGGAGGAAGAGAGGGGGTGATGAGCAGGAAGAGAGGGGGTGATGAGGAAGGGAGGGGGTGATGAGGAGGAAGAGAGGGGGTGATGAGCAGGAAGAGAGGGGGTGATGAGGAGGAAGAGAGGGGGTGATGAGCAGGAAGAGAGGGGGTGATGAGCAGGAAGAGAGGGGGTGATGAGGAGGAAGAGAGGGGGTGATGAGGAGGAGGAGAGGGGGTGATGAGCAGGAAGAGAGGGGGTGATGAGGAGGAAGAGAGGGGGTGATGAGCAGGAGGAGAGGGGGTGATGAGCAGGAAGAGAGGGGGTGATGAGGAGGAAGAGAGGGGGTGATGAGGAGGAGGAGAGGGGGTGATGAGGAGGAAGAGAGGGGGTGATGAGGAGGAAGAGAGGGGGTGATGAGCAGGAAGAGAGGGGGTGATGAGGAGGAAGAGAGGGGGTGATGAGGAGGAAGAGAGGGGGTGATGAGCAGGAAGAGAGGGGGTGATGAGGAGGAAGAGAGGGGGTGATGAGGAGGAGGAGAGGGGGTGATGAGGAGGAAGAGAGGGGGTGATGAGGAGGAAGAGAGGGGGTGATGAGCAGGAAGAGAGGGGGTGATGAGGAGGAAGAGAGGGGGTGATGAGGAGGAAGAGAGGGGGTGATGAGCAGGAAGAGAGGGGGTGATGAGGAGGAAGAGAGGGGGTGATGAGGAGGAAGAGAGGGGGTGATGAGGAGGAAGAGAGGGGGTGATGAGCAGGAAGAGAGGGGGTGATGAGGAGGAAGAGAGGGGGTGATGAGCAGGAAGAGAGGGGGTGATGAGGAGGAAGAGAGGGGGTGATGAGCAGGAAGAGAGGGGGTGATGAGGAGGAAGAGAGGGGGTGATGAGCAGGAGGAGAGGGGGTGATGAGGAAGGGAGGGGGTGATGAGCAGGAAGAGAGGGGGTGATGAGGAGGAAGAGAGGGGGTGATGAGCAGGAAGAGAGGGGGTGATGAGGAAGGGAGGGGGTGATGAGCAGGAAGAGAGGGGGTGATGAGGAGGAAGAGAGGGGGTGATGAGGAGGAAGAGAGGGGGTGATGAGGAGGAAGAGAGGGGGTGATGAGGAAGAGAGAGGGTGATGAGCAGGAAGAGAGGGGGTGATGAGGAGGAAGAGAGGGGGTGATGAGGAGGAAGAGAGGGGGTGATGAGCCGGAAGAGAGGGGGTGATGAGCAGGAAGAGAGGGGGTGATGAGGAAGAGAGGGGGTGATGAGCAGGAAGAGAGGGGGTGATGAGGAGGAAGAGAGGGGGTGATGAGGAGGAAGAGAGGGGGTGATGAGCCGGAAGAGAGGGGGTGATGAGCAGGAAGAGAGGGGGTGATGAGGAAGAGAGGGGGTGATGAGGAAGAGAGGGGGTGATGAGGAAGAGAGGGGGTGATGAGCGGGAAGAGAGGGGGTGATGAGCAGGAAGAGAGGGGGTGATGAGGAGGAAGAGAGGGGGTGATGAGCAGGAAGAGAGGGGGTGATGAGGAGGAAGAGAGGGGGTGATGAGCAGGAAGAGAGGGGGTGATGAGGAAGAGAGGGGGTGATGAGCGGGAAGAGAGGGGGTGATGAGGAAGAGAGGGGGTGATGAGGAGGAAGAGAGGGGGTGATGAGCAGGAAGAGAGGGGGTGATGAGCAGGAAGAGAGGGGGTGATGAGCAGGAAGAGAGGGGGTGATGAGGAAGAGAGGGGGTGATGAGGAAGAGAGGGGGTGATGAGGAGGAAGAGAGGGGGTGATGAGGAGGAAGAGAGGGGGTGATGAGCAGGAAGAGAGGGGGTGATGAGGAAGAGAGGGGGTGATGAGGAGGAAGGGAGGGGGTGATGAGGAGGAAGAGAGGGGGTGATGAGGAAGAGAGGGGGTGATGAGGAAGAGAGGGGGTGATGAGGAGGAAGAGAGGGGGTGATGAGCAGGAAGAGAGGGGGTGATGAGCAGGAAGAGAGGGGGTGATGAGGAGGAGAGGGGGTGATGAGCAGGAAGAGAGGGGGTGATGAGGAAGAGAGGGGGTGATGAGCAGGAAGAGAGGGGGTGATGAGCAGGAAGAGAGGGGGTGATGAGGAGGAGAGGGGGTGATGAGCAGGAAGAGAGGGGGTGATGAGCAGGAAGAGAGGGGGTGATGAGCAGGAAGAGAGGGGGTGATGAGGAAGAGAGGGGGAGATGAGCAGGAAGAGAGGGGGTGATGAGGAGGAGGAGAGGGGGTGATGAGCAGGAGGAGAGGGGGTGATGAGGAAGAGAGGGGGAGATGAGCAGGAAGAGAGGGGGTGATGAGGAAGAGAGGGGGTGATGAGCAGGAAGAGAGGGGGTGATGAGCAGGAAGAGAGGGGGTGATGAGGAAGAGAGGGGGTGATGAGCAGGAAGAGAGGGGGTGATGAGGAAGAGAGGGGGTGATGAGCAGGAAGAGAGGGGGTGATGAGGAAGAGAGGGGGTGATGAGCAGGAAGAGAGGGGGTGATGAGGAAGAGAGGGGGTGATGAGCAGGAAGAGAGGGGGTGATGAGCAGGAAGAGAGGGGGTGATGAGCAGGAAGAGAGGGGGTGATGAGGAAGAGAGGGGGTGATGAGCAGGAAGAGAGGGGGTGATGAGGAAGAGAGGGGGTGATGAGGAGGAAGGGAGGGGGTGATGAGGAGGAAGAGAGGGGGTGATGAGGAAGAGAGGGGGTGATGAGGAAGAGAGGGGGTGATGAGGAGGAAGAGAGGGGGTGATGAGCAGGAAGAGAGGGGGTGATGAGGAGGAAGAGAGGGGGTGATGAGGAAGAGAGGGGGTGATGAGGAAGAGAGGGGGTGATGAGGAGGAAGAGAGGGGGTGATGAGCAGGAAGAGAGGGGGGTGATGAGCAGGAAGAGAGGGGGTGATGAGGAGGAGAGAGGGGTGATGAGCAGGAAGAGAGGGGGTGATGAGCAGGAAGAGAGGGGGTGATGAGCAGGAAGAGAGGGGGTGATGAGGAAGAGAGGGGGTGATGAGGAGGAAGAGAGGGGGTGATGAGCAGGAAGAGAGGGGGTGATGAGCAGGAAGAGAGGGGGTGATGAGGAGGAGAGGGGGTGATGAGCAGGAAGAGAGGGGGTGATGAGGAAGAGAGGGGGTGATGAGCAGGAAGAGAGGGGGTGATGAGGAGGAAGAGAGGGGGTGATGAGCAGGAAGAGAGGGGGTGATGAGGAGGAAGAGAGGGGGTGATGAGGAGGAAGAGAGGGGGTGATGAGGAGGAAGAGAGGGGGTGATGAGCAGGAAGAGAGGGGGTGATGAGGAGGAAGAGAGGGGGTGATGAGCAGGAAGAGAGGGGGTGATGAGGAGGAAGAGAGGGGGTGATGAGCAGGAAGAGAGGGGGTGATGAGGAGGAAGAGAGGGGGTGATGAGCAGGAGGAGAGGGGGTGATGAGGAAGGGAGGGGGTGATGAGCAGGAAGAGAGGGGGTGATGAGGAGGAAGAGAGGGGGTGATGAGCAGGAAGAGAGGGGGTGATGAGGAAGGGAGGGGGTGATGAGCAGGAAGAGAGGGGGTGATGAGGAGGAAGAGAGGGGGTGATGAGGAGGAAGAGAGGGGGTGATGAGCAGGAAGAGAGGGGGTGATGAGGAGGAAGAGAGGGGGTGATGAGGAGGAAGAGAGGGGGTGATGAGGAAGAGAGGGGGTGATGAGGAGGAAGAGAGGGGGTGATGAGGAGGAAGAGAGGGGGTGATGAGGAGGAAGAGAGGGGGAGATGAGGAAGAGAGGGGGTGATGAGCAGGAAGAGAGGGGGTGATGAGGAGGAAGAGAGGGGGTGATGAGGAGGAAGAGAGGGGGTGATGAGCCGGAAGAGAGGGGGTGATGAGCAGGAAGAGAGGGGGTGATGAGGAAGAGAGGGGGTGATGAGGAAGAGAGGGGGTGATGAGGAAGAGAGGGGGTGATGAGCGGGAAGAGAGGGGGTGATGAGCAGGAAGAGAGGGGGTGATGAGGAGGAAGAGAGGGGGTGATGAGCAGGAAGAGAGGGGGTGATGAGGAGGAAGAGAGGGGGTGATGAGCAGGAAGAGAGGGGGTGATGAGGAAGAGAGGGGGTGATGAGCGGGAAGAGAGGGGGTGATGAGGAAGAGAGGGGGTGATGAGGAGGAAGAGAGGGGGTGATGAGCAGGAAGAGAGGGGGTGATGAGCAGGAAGAGAGGGGGTGATGAGCAGGAAGAGAGGGGGTGATGAGGAAGAGAGGGGGTGATGAGCAGGAAGAGAGGGGGTGATGAGGAGGAAGAGAGGGGGTGATGAGCAGGAAGAGAGGGGGTGATGAGGAGGAAGAGAGGGGGTGATGAGGAGGAAGAGAGGGGGTGATGAGGAAGAGAGGGGGTGATGAGGAGGAAGAGAGGGGGTGATGAGGAGGAAGAGAGGGGGTGATGAGGAGGAAGAGAGGGGGTGATGAGGAGGAAGAGAGGGGGTGATGAGCAGGAAGAGAGGGGGTGCTGAGGAGGAGAGGGGGTGATGAGCAGGAAGAGAGGGGGTGATGAGCAGGAAGAGAGGGGGTGATGAGCAGGAAGAGAGGGGGTGATGAGGAAGAGAGGGGGTGATGAGGAAGAGAGGGGGTGATGAGCAGGAGGAGAGGGGGTGATGAGCAGGAAGAGAGGGGGTGATGAGGAGGAGAGGGGGTGATGAGCAGGAAGAGAGGGGGTGATGAGCAGGAAGAGAGGGGGTGATGAGCAGGAAGAGAGGGGGTGATGAGGAAGAGAGGGGGTGATGAGGAAGAGAGGGGGTGATGAGGAGGAAGAGAGGGGGTGATGAGGAGGAAGAGAGGGGGTGATGAGCAGGAAGAGAGGGGGTGATGAGGAAGAGAGGGGGTGATGAGGAGGAAGGGAGGGGGTGATGAGGAGGAAGAGAGGGGGTGATGAGGAAGAGAGGGGGTGATGAGGAAGAGAGGGGGTGATGAGGAGGAAGAGAGGGGGTGATGAGCAGGAAGAGAGGGGGTGATGAGCAGGAAGAGAGGGGGTGATGAGGAGGAGAGGGGGTGATGAGCAGGAAGAGAGGGGGTGATGAGGAAGAGAGGGGGTGATGAGCAGGAAGAGAGGGGGTGATGAGCAGGAAGAGAGGGGGTGATGAGCAGGAAGAGAGGGGGTGATGAGGAAGAGAGGGGGTGATGAAGAAGAGAGGGGGTGATGAGGAAGAGAGGGGGTGATGAGCAGGAAGAGAGGGGGTGATGAGGAGGAGAGGGGGTGATGAGCAGGAAGAGAGGGGGTGATGAGCAGGAAGAGAGGGGGTGATGAGCAGGAAGAGAGGGGGTGATGAGGAGGAGGAGAGGGGGTGATGAGCAGGAGGAGAGGGGGTGATGAGGAAGAGAGGGGGAGATGAGCAGGAAGAGAGGGGGTGATGAGGAAGAGAGGGGGTGATGAGCAGGAAGAGAGGGGGTGATGAGCAGGAAGAGAGGGGGTGATGAGGAAGAGAGGGGGTGATGAGCAGGAAGAGAGGGGGTGATGAGGAAGAGAGGGGGTGATGAGCAGGAAGAGAGGGGGTGATGAGGAAGAGAGGGGGTGATGAGCAGGAAGAGAGGGGGTGATGAGGAAGAGAGGGGGTGATGAGCAGGAAGAGAGGGGGTGATGAGCAGGAAGAGAGGGGGTGATGAGCAGGAAGAGAGGGGGTGATGAGGAAGAGAGGGGGTGATGAGCAGGAAGAGAGGGGGTGATGAGGAAGAGAGGGGGTGATGAGGAGGAAGGGAGGGGGTGATGAGGAGGAAGAGAGGGGGTGATGAGGAAGAGAGGGGGTGATGAGGAAGAGAGGGGGTGATGAGGAGGAAGAGAGGGGGTGATGAGCAGGAAGAGAGGGGGTGATGAGGAGGAAGAGAGGGGGTGATGAGGAAGAGAGGGGGTGATGAGGAAGAGAGGGGGTGATGAGGAGGAAGAGAGGGGGTGATGAGCAGGAAGAGAGGGGGTGATGAGCAGGAAGAGAGGGGGTGATGAGGAGGAGAGGGGGTGATGAGCAGGAAGAGAGGGGGTGATGAGCAGGAAGAGAGGGGGTGATGAGCAGGAAGAGAGGGGGTGATGAGCAGGAAGAGAGGGGGTGATGAGGAAGAGAGGGGGTGATGAGCAGGAAGAGAGGGGGTGATGAGCAGGAAGAGAGGGGGTGATGAGCAGGAAGAGAGGGGGTGATGAGGAAGAGAGGGGGTGATGAAGAAGAGAGGGGGTGATGAGGAAGAGAGGGGGTGATGAGCAGGAGGAGACAGACTGTGTGATTGGGACTCGAACCCGGGACACTGCCCACACACACAGCTGCTAAGATACTTTCTCTCACAAATAGTATTTCCAGTCGAAGTCCAGAACCGCCACATCAGCTGAAGTGTATCTGCATGGAAGTAAATCCGTTGTACTCTGTGTCTTGTGTTTTCATTGAATCATAAATGTGATTCTGAAGCTCGATGACCTCACGCGGTGTCATTACGTGATGTGGCTGGAGACAATGTGCTCGGTTAAGGTGGGGCTTAACAGGTTACCTCGCCTGAATGGATCCGTGAAAGTCCACATCGCCTTTTCCTGAGGTCGGACACATGAGCTGAGCTTCTACCGACACCGTGGCGAAACAAAGACATCAATGTTTATGTCTTTAAAAAATACAGGTTTTCATATGACCAGCAGCAAAGCTTTTACTGTGAAAGAGTCACTGCATTTGGACTCATGTAACGGAGTTAGAAAAAGCGTTTTATTTTTATGTTTTATTGTGAATTTTACCGTTTTGTGTTTTATTTTGAAAACCCTCACTGCAAAAAGTAATGAACTAGATCAGTATAAACATCTCAGTCTGAGCACAATAATCCACACTTTAGTTGTTTTGACTGGTTTAGAAGTTGTTGGGCATTTGTCCCAGATTATTTCACTTGTTCTGAGATGTTTCTGACTCGTTTCGATACATTTCGTCCTTATTTCAGGTCATTTTCTTTGCCAATGGGGAAAGAAAATTGGTCTTATCTCATTGGCAATTTTACTTTCTTATTTCAAGCGAGATTTACCCTAGAACTGGTCTGAAATGTCCTCAAACAAGCAAAGCAAACTCGGTCCGATCAGGAAAAGTGTCTAAATGAGTGAAAACCGCTCAAAACAAGAAACATTTCCTCAATTCAACTCATTTAAGCCAATGCTTGATATTCACTTTTTGAAAATCCTGTATGCACGCTGCTCCCGGATGTTGTTTTGGGTAACTTGCCGCTCCTCCTTCAGTAGCGCGGTGTCTGCTGAAGAGGGTGAGTGTGTCTCCGTGTAAAATAATATATTTAACACATTTCCAATTTGATTTCGTCCCCATCCAAATATATATTAATAAGATAACATTTTCGCACGTAATCTCATGATAGTTTTCATCCGAAATTTTAAGTTTGTGCACTTTCTAAGTATTACATAGGTATTAGTGTCCCGCCAGTTCTGCAGCCATTTCACGCTGCTGTTTTTATTTTATAGGGAGCCAGTGTGTGTCAATGAGGAGTGATGGAGAATTATAGAGTTAATTCAGCCATGGCACATTCCTTTCGAATCTTATCATATTGTACTGTCAAAGGGGAACATTCAGGCGCCGACCTTCTACATGACTTGTGGCCTAGTCAACGTGGCACATTGTCCGAGAGGTAGACTGTTAGTGCCTACGTGTAACCGAGGCTATATAGCTCTCTTCATGTGGAAGTATCCCCAGACTCTGAATGATCAATGCTCTGAACATTGTGTTGACTGTTCAAATGTCTCCAGGCCTGTAATACGGTAATAAACTTCTACCATGTAAGACATCCAGACTGTGTCCCGTCTCTCCATCCACATCTCCTCCGGACTCCTTTAGTATTTCCCTAACAAGGAGACACTGAAACTGCATTTCTTTTGTCTCACAGGAGTAAAAGCGACAAACTCCACGCTGTTGTCCTGTCCTGTGTTTACGGCCTGCCCTACACCGAGCAGCCGTTACACTCGTCCTGTTCATTTGTGACCGTTGGCCGACATCAGCCGGTCTGTTTTCAGTGCAGATGCTCATTATTATTACAGTTTTGCAGAATGTGCTAATCCCTCATTTCCAGGTGAAGCCTGAACGCGCCCGGTGAGTCGTCGGCCTGACTCACTGGCTGCTTCCGAAACGGGCAGATCGCTAAGAGCTCTTACGCCAAACCGGATGTGCGTCAGCGTCCGCCATGGCAAGTTGCTTCCGAATTGGTAAGTCAGTTAGGAAGTGGTTAGGAAAAGGAGCCTTGATGCTAACTATCATAGCCACTTTAGCATAGGGACCTCTGATGCTAACTATCATAGCCACTTTAGCATAGGGACCTCTGATGCTAACTATCATAGCCACTTTAGCATAGGGACCTCTGATGCTAACTATCATAGCCACTTTAGCATAGGGACCTCTGATGCTAACTATCATAGCCACTTTAGCATAGGGACCTCTGATGCTAACTATCATAGCCACTTTAGCATAGTGACCTCTGATGCTAACTATCATAGCCACTTTAGCATAGGGACCTCTGATGCTAACTATCATAGCCACTTTAGCATAGGGACCTCTGATGCTAACTATCATAGCCACTTTAGCATAGGGACCTCTGATGCTAACTATCATAGCCACTTTAGCATAGGGACCTCTGATGCTAACTATCATAGCCACTTTAGCATAGGGACCTCTGGTGCTAACTATCATAGCCACTTTAGCATAGGGACCTCTGGTGCTAACTATCATAGCCACTTTAGCATAGGGACCTCTGATGCTAACTATCATAGCCACTTTAGCATAGGGACCTCTGGTGCTAACTATCATAGCCACTGCTGTCGCTTTAAGAAACAGCTGCTGAAATAAAATAACACTAAAGGGAAATGTTTGGATCATTTGGATTTATTTTTCTCCTTAAATGTCTTTGTTTGGACACTATGTTGTTGTTGGACACTAGGGGGCGACATGCACTTTTGTTTGGCCTGCACTCCACCAATAACTTTAAAGAAGAAGAAAAACAGCTGTTGGTGATGTCACTTCCCTTTCCCCTGTTTAAGGACGGATTGTTCAAAATGCTGCTGAAGCTCTAGTTCCCGAACTGCACAGATCTAACAGTCGACCCATGAAAGGTTAAGGAGTTAGTTGCTAGTGTTAGTGCTTAGAGGAGACAATTTGATGGTTTCGGATTGAGCCTCTGACTGTTCCTTACCTGTGCCACAGGTGGCGCTGCACTCGCTCCAGGAGCCGTGTTTCCAGTAGAACGCCCCCGCGGCGGCGCCCGCGTGCTGCGTGGCGTTCTGGTTGATGGTGTACTCGTAGCGCACGCCGGGGTTGCTCTCCTGAAACAGCAGCTGCAGAAGGACAGAGTGTTAGATTGGCCGGAGTGTTGGCGCTCACATCCCGTACCTGGATCCAGAGCGGCTCCATGGTGGGCCCCGGCGACGTCAGGTTCTCCTGCTGGCCCCTCCTCTCGTACTTGAAGAGCGCCCCCGCCGCCTTGTACTCGCCGTTCCACTGGATGGTCCAGCCTCCGTTCAGGAAGTACATGTTGGGGCTGTCGCTGCGCAGAGCCAGGAAGTTCCCCGCCTCGGCCACCTCCTCCACCCGGATGTCCCAGGCGCCCTCTGGGATCAGCCCGATGTCCACGTAACCTGCCACAGCGGCAGAGCTGAGGTCAGAGGTGTCCACAGCCATTGTTCCAAAACATGTGCGCGATGTTCGCCAACATTCAGCTAAAGTCTAACCCGTCTCAAGCCTGGGTCACACCCGGTCGAACCACTTTTAGGCGATTAATGGCGTTTCCCAAATGGCTGCGTGTATTTCTCGTTGGTGGAGAGCGTGGCTGTGGTGTTCAGGTCACCGCGCTCTAACCTGCGTCACACGGAGCAGCTCGGACGTACGGCAAACGCACAACCTGCAACAGAAGTACTGCACGCGTGTGTACGTGTGTGTGTCTCAGAGAGTACCCGCTTATTTGGAGGAGTATAGTCTATATCAGGGGTGCCCAAAGCCCGAAACAATTGTGTTGGCCCGCCAGAGAGTGACCTACTGCATCTGGTTAAAACTGACTTACTCTCATTCTTAAGTTCATTCTCAGTGGTAAATATGGGTGCAGTACACTTTTTGGCCACCAGCGTCAAATTGGGGGCGCTGTTTCACTCCTTTCGCAAAGTTAAGGAAACACTGCTGTGGTGTCTTGGTGTTTATCAATAGGCGGCGTTCACGTGACCTCACAACATTCTAAAGAGCCATAGTTTAACATTGAGGTGGAGGTCAACTGACGGTAACTATGGTAACTGACAAAATGCATATTTGTATGTCTTTGTTTTTTGGCTCATATCTCAGTCGTGACTGGAGGAATCCACATGAAACAAAAACCGTCACAAAGTTCGTCATCTCCTCTGTCGGCTCATATGAACTAATGTACAATTATTATCTCTGAAAAATGTCAAAAAGTGGTGACAATATGCAAAAACATGAGTGTGATGTTGTCCAATAGAAAGGTCTTTCAAACATAAAAATAATATCACGGGTTTGTGAATCTAATCACGATCAGACACTGACGAGGAAAAACATTTGTCAGTTTTCGTTTTGGAGATTTCTTCCAAAAACTGCATTTCTCCCATAGAGCTGTATTGGCCCCGCCCTCCATCTGACATTATGACATCATCACAGTCTAAATCGTGAACGCCGCCTATCACAGAGTGTTGTAGCATCAACTTTCACAGTTTTCCAACTTTTATTGCAAAGGTTGTTACGTCGACAACAGCATATGTTAAAAAGTGACTTATAAAAGAATTGATGCTGAACTGACACTTTCAAAATAGTCTAATGTGGCATTTTCTTTGAGTGAGTGAATGAGATAAAGTCACTGTAGGAGCTGCAGATGCAGGTGTTTTTTTTTTTTTTATCTGCACTAAATTGCTACAATTGTTGATTTTGTTTTACTGAAATTAGGCTTTTGCCAGAGTGACCATTTGTTTTAATATAACATGTTATTTGCATAGATAGAATCAAATGCAAATGTGGGCTATAGAAAAAATAAACAGTAAATAAAATAAAGTAGCTTTGTAATTTGCAGTTATGTGTTTTCTGTGCTTGACATGGCCGTGTTTGGCCCGAGACTCACAGGCACTTTTTCATCGGTTGATTCGCTCCCGCCGAACAGACACCATTAAGGAAGGACTTATACGACATGTGCAGAGGGCGGATCTGAGCGTGTGTCGGCCGCACTAATGGAGCGCGTGGTCCGTGACTCACGTACAAAGTGCTCAAGTGCGACTTACGGAAAGGTTTCTTACATAATGTACGAAAGAGATAACAGACGTGAGCGTCCGTGTGCTCTCAGTACGACCAGCTGTGACCAGAGCTTAAAGGAACAGGCCAGCGTTTTCCCACACTGAGATATGTTCTTACCTGAGCTGTGACGAGTTCTTTAGGACCTGTCTGATCTTCAGTCACGTAAACACAGCGCAGACGGCGTTAGCATTTAGCCTCTCCCTCTCTCCTCTATAGCTCCAAAACAGGTCAAGATAGAAGCTACCAAGCTCTTCCACGTTTCCCCTATTTAAATATGGTTACGTGAAGTGTTCCACTACAAAGTATAATTACACACAATTAAACTATGTGGATTTTCTAAGCGGATAAAAGCGGGGACTATATTGTCATTTTTTTGGTCTTTTTTTTGTCATTTTTTTTGTCATTTTTTTTGTCATTTTTTTTGTCATTTTTTTTGTCATTTTTTTTGTCATTTTTTTTGTCATTTTTTTTGTCATTTTTTTTGTCATTTTTTTGTATTTATTTTGTCCTTTTTTGTCCTTTTTTGGTCATTTTTTTTGTCATTTTTGTTTAAATTTTTTGTCATTTTTTTTTTAAATTTTTTTGTCATTTTTTTGTATTTTTTTGTCATTTTTTGTCATTTTTGTCATTTTTTTTGTCATTTTTTTTTAAATTTTTTGGTCATTTTTTTTGTCATTTTTTTTTAAATTTTTTTGTCATTTTTTTGTATTTTTTTTGTCATTTTTTGTCATTTTTTTGTCATTTTTTTTCATTTTTTTTCATTTTTTTTGTCATTTTTGGTCATTTTTTGTCATTTTTTGTCATTTTTTTGTCATTTTTTTGTCATTTTTAGTCATTTTTTTGTATTTTTTTTGTCATTTTTTGTCATTTTTTTTGTCATTTTTTTGTCATTTTTTTGTCATTTTTTTGTCATTTTTTTGTCATTTTTTTGTCATTTTTTTTGTCATTTTTTGTCATTTTTTTGTCATTTTTTTTCATTTTTTTTCATTTTTTTTGTCATTTTTGGTCATTTTTTGTCATTTTTTGTCATTTTTTTGTCATTTTTTTGTCATTTTTAGTCATTTTTTTGTATTTTTTTTGTCATTTTTTGTCATTTTTTTTGTCATTTTTTTGTCATTTTTTTGTCATTTTTTTGTCATTTTTTTGTCATTTTTTTGTCATTTTTTTTGTCATTTTTTGTCATTTTTTTGTATTTTTTTTGTCATTTTTTGTATTTTTTTTCTCATTTTTTGTCATTTTTTTTGTCATTTTTTGTGTCATTTTTTTTAAAATTATTTTTGTCATTTTTTTTGTCATTTTTTTGTATTTTTTTTGTCATTTTTTGTCATTTTTTGTCATTTTTTGTCATTTTTTTGTCATTTTTTGTCATTTTTGTTTTTTTTTTTGTCATTTTTTGTCGTTTTTTTGTCATTTTTTTGTCGTTTTTTTGTCATTTTTTTGTATTTTTTTGTATTTTTTTTGTAATTTTTTGTATTTTTTTTGTCATTTTTTGTCATTTTTTTGTATTTTTTTGTTTGTTTTTTTGTCATTTTTTGTCATTTTTTTTGTAATTTTTTTGTAATTTTTTTGTAATTTTTTTTTAAATTTTTTTGTCATTTTTTTGTATTTTTTTTGTCATTTTTTGTCATTTTTTTGTCATTTTTTTTCATTTTTTTTCATTTTTTTTGTCATTTTTGGTCATTTTTTGTCATTTTTTGTCATTTTTTTGTCATTTTTTTGTCATTTTTAGTCATTTTTTTGTATTTTTTTTGTCATTTTTTGTCATTTTTTTTGTCATTTTTTTGTCATTTTTTTGTCATTTTTTTGTCATTTTTTTGTCATTTTTTTGTCATTTTTTTTGTCATTTTTTGTCATTTTTTTGTATTTTTTTTGTCATTTTTTGTATTTTTTTTCTCATTTTTTGTCATTTTTTTTGTCATTTTTTGTGTCATTTTTTTTAAAATTATTTTTGTCATTTTTTTTGTCATTTTTTTGTATTTTTTTTGTCATTTTTTGTCATTTTTTGTCATTTTTTGTCATTTTTTTGTCATTTTTTGTCATTTTTGTTTTTTTTTTTGTCATTTTTTGTCGTTTTTTTGTCATTTTTTTGTCGTTTTTTTGTCATTTTTTTGTATTTTTTTGTATTTTTTTTGTAATTTTTTGTATTTTTTTTGTCATTTTTTGTCATTTTTTTGTATTTTTTTGTTTGTTTTTTTGTCATTTTTTGTCATTTTTTTTGTAATTTTTTTGTAATTTTTTTGTAATTTTTTTGTAATTTTTTTTGTTATTTTTTTTGTTATTTTTTTTGTAAAAATTTAAATAGTGAAAACGTGGAAGAGCTTGGTAGCTTCTATCTTGACCTGTTTTGGAGCTATAGAGGAGAGAGGGAGAGGCTAAATGCTAACGCCGTCTGCGCTGTGTTTACGTGACTGAAGATCAGACAGGTCCTAAAGAACTCGTCACAGCTCAGGTAAGAACATATCTCAGTGTGGAAAAACGCTGTTCCTTTAAGAGCTCAGTGATAGTAGTGACTGTGTGAGTACCAAGTCCTTCGCTCTCATCGAAAGTCTTCTTGACTGTGGCGCAGGTGGAGCCGTTTCCTTTGCAGACGCCACAGCGATCGGCCACCACACCGGAGTCGATCACCAGGTCACAGCCCACGCTCTGACAACAGGGGAGGAGAGGGAACATGAGGGAACATGAGGAGGAAACATGAGGGAACAAGAGGAAACGAGAGGAGGAAACAACAGGGAACAGGAGGAAACATGAGGAAACGAGAGGAAACAACAGGGAACAAGAGGAAACGAGAGGAAACATGAGGAAACAACAGGGAACAAGAGGAAACAAGAGGAAACATGAGGAAACATGAGGAAACATGAGGAAACATGAGGAAACATGAGGAAACATGAGGAAACATGAGGAAACGAGAGGAAACATGAGGAGGAAACAACAGGGAACAAGAGGAAACAAGAGGAAACATGAGGAAACGAGAGGAAACATGAGGAGGAAACAACAGGGAACAAGAGGAAACACGAGGAAACATGAGGAAACATGAGGAGGAAACAACAGGGAACAAGAGGAAACAAGAGGAAACAAGAGGAAACATGAGGAAACAAGAGGAAACACGAGGAAACATGAGGAGGAAACATGAGGAGGAAACAACAGGGAACAAGAGGGAACACGAGGAAACAACAGGGAACATGAGGGAACAACAGGGAACATGAGGAAACATGAGGAAACACGAGGAGGCAACAAGAGGACACATGTTACATTTGTCAGTGATCACGAGGCTAAAAAGCATCTACTTCACATTATCAACGTGGAATGTAACCGTTTCAGGAGGTTCTGTGATGCTTCTGGACCTTCACTGGGCCTGGTGTTCTACATGACACTGGCTGCTCCTGGTTTAGAACTTTGTCTGTGTAGGAACCACTGGTCATTGGTCAGCAGTCGGTTCATGAACGGCCTGTATTTGGGTGGAGGATCGTCCCGTGTCTTGACGTTCTCGGACCCTCCGGCTCAGTGCTGGGGACATCTGTTTCGGGTCTTCCACGTGACTGTTTTGTTCCGTTACCCTCAGGATCTTTACTGTCCCGCCTCCGCAGCGATGGCGGCGTGACCAGCGTGTTCCAGCTCTGTCAGACGTCTGCTGTACTCGCACAATGACAATAAAGATCTGTCTTATTGTTTGACTTTCCTGCAAAAATGTCAGAAAATGTCATGGAATCAAATGAAAGCCGCTCTCGGTGCCCACCCTGCCCACATCAGAGGGTGGCGTCTGACTCGGGCGCCGGGCGTGTGGACAGGAGCTCCGTATCTCGCTCTCACAGACTCATTCACGGCGGCAGAAGGTCAGACAGACGGTGCAAACACTGAAGGCACCAGGGAGGCGGGAACCACAGTGTGCAGGCGCCGTCACAGCTCGGCAACAGCTGCAAAACCACGCCCAGAAATACGGCAGATCCTCTTAAATGATTTGCCCTTGATTTGACAGGTTGTATCTAGATTAAAGGGGGGTTGTTCGGCAAAATGGAGTTTTCCAAGCTTTCCATCCTGTTATTCTGTCACTCCCTCATTAAAAACATGGCTGAAGTGTTGCCTTGGCACATTCACGTATTTCTGAGTAATCTGTAAAAACTCTGATGGCGGCCATTTTAGGGATAGGTTTGCCTGAGTCCTCCTAGGAACGCCCCCACCTCCTGGAGACGCCTCCGAGCTTTGGTCACCAGCCGAGTAACCAACCACTGCTCCTCAGCAGAACCCCCTCCCCACTGATGCCACAGACAGCGTGTGGAGGGGGCGTGTCTAAAGGCTCAGAGGTTCTTAAAGAGACAGAGGCCTATTTCAAGACATTCACTACAGCCATTTTGAGAGAGACATTTTATACAAGGCAGTTATTCTAATTTACTGCATTTACAGACCAACAGAAGGTTTGTCATCATTGTAGTGAGATATAGACTGGTGCTATGGGACTGACAAAAGCAGAACACCCCCTCTTTAAAGCAGAACACCCCCTCTTTAAAGCAGAACACCCCCTCTTTAAAGCAGAACACCCCCTCTTTAAAGCAGAACACGCCCTCTTTAAAGCAGAACACCCCCTCTTTAAAGCAGAACACCCCCTCTTTAAAGCAGAACACGCCCTCTTTAAAGCAGAACACGCCCTCTTTAAAGCAGAACACCCCCTCTTTAAAGCAGAACACCCCCTCTTTAAAGCAGAACCCCCCCTCTTTAAAGCAGAATACCCCCTCTTTAAAGCAGAACACCCCCTCTTTAAAGCAGAACACCCCCTCTTTAAAGCAGAACACGCCCTCTTTAAAGCAGAACCCCCCCTCTTTAAAGCAGAATACCCCCTCTTTAAAGCAGAACACGCCCTCTTTAAAGCAGAACACGCCCTCTTTAAAGCAGAACACCCCCTCTTTAAAGCAGAACCCCCCCTCTTTAAAGCAGAACACCCCCTCTTTAAAGCAGAACACCCCCTCTTTAAAGCAGAACACCCCCTCTTTAAAGCAGAACACGCCCTCTTTAAAGCAGAACACCTCCTCTTTAAAGCAGAACACCCCCTCTTTAAAGCAGAACACCTCCTCTTTAAAGCAGAACACGCCCTCTTTAAAGCAGAACACCCCCTCTTTAAAGCAGAACACCCCCTCTTTAAAGCAGAACACCCCCTCTTTAAAGCAGAACACCCCCTCTTTAAAGCAGAACACCCCCTCTTTAAAGCAGAACACGCCCTCTTTAAAGCAGAACACCTCCTCTTTAAAGCAGAACACCTCCTCTTTAAAGCAGAACACGCCCTCTTTAAAGCAGAACACCCCCTCTTTAAAGCAGAACACCCCCTCTTTAAAGCAGAACACCCCCTCTTTAAAGCAGAACACCCCCTCTTTAAGTCTCCCTGGTGTCTGACAGGTCTCGGAGACATTGCAGGGACGTCACAGAAACGTCTCACAGGTTGAGGACAACAAACAGTGTTCGTGACTTGCCTGGCTCTGCCAGACTCTTCCCTGTCCATTCCACGCAGGGAATGAGTCTGGTCACGAAGCAATTGGAGCAGTTTGAAGGGCAACATTAAGGCACTTCCTCTTCCTGGTCCAGTTCCTGCTGGTTCAGTGAGGTTTGAGGTTCTCTTCGTTGTGACGGCTCCGCCACAGCCACAGTGTCTAAAGCCGGAGCAGCCCTGTCTGCCACATCGCTGACTGTGAAGACTGTGTGAAGACTGTGTGAAGACTGTGTGAAGACTGTGTGAAGACTGTGTGAAGACTGTGTGAAGACTGTGAAGACTGTGGAAGACTGCCTCTGGGCATCTCTCTCCAGCACGTCTGTGTGAGGCGCAGCTTTCTCCAGAGACGGGATTCTTTCATCAGAACGAACGCCTTGATTAATAATGACTGTGAGTTTGTGGAGCTTCGTGGAGCTGGACATTCCCACAAAACCTGCTCTGTGTTTTCAACTATTTTTACTTTTCCATAGAGCAAAATGAAAAGTTGTAAAGAATGCGTTTTCTCTATTATCTGTGTTATTTGTATTATCTGTGTTATGTCATAATCGATCTCAGTCAGTAGATTCTGAGGAACCTCCGTCAGGCCTTCACTCTCAGCCTCGTGTTTTATCTCTGGCATCAGAAGTATTTCAGTCCCAAGAACAGGACGTGAAGGTTGTTTGTGTGAAAGGGCATTGTGGAGTTTCCTGCATCAGAAACAAAGCTTCCTCTGAAACGGTTCTGTTATGTGGTTATTGTACAAGTATAGAATAAAGATGGATACAACACGGCACACTGAGCACCACAGTATGGAAACATAAGGTAGAGAAGTGCTACCTTACAGATGCCATTGATGCACATATCTGGCCTTTTGCTACCTTCGTAGCACGGAGTCCCGTCAGTGACTGCGTCCCTCATCTTTTCAGAGAAGTGTTCATTGAGCGGCCGACAGTGCAGCTCACAGGGGCTGACTGAGGAGACACACAGTCAGAAGGTGCACAGGCACAGGTGATGGTGTTAGGTGGTACCTCTGTTGATGACTGCCTTCCAGCTGAACAGCTGGCCCTTGTAGGGCAGGCTGTTGAAGTGACTGCACTGCATGTCTCTGAAGCTGGGCTGCTCTGAAGCACAGGGGCTGGGGTTACACAGGCGGTACCGGCGCCGCTCCCCCAGGCAGTACCTCCCTCTGTGGGCAGGGCTGCAGAGCCGAGACACATGTGCTTTAATCTCACTGACGCACATCAGGCTGAAGACACTTTAGACAAAGGTACAGGACTATGTGTAGTAGAAACAGAATGACACAGTATGTACATGGCACAGCATATGATAAATATCTCTAATATATAGAATAGATGAACAACGTTTTGGTGAAAATACAGAACTGTTCTTCTCCACATTGGCCTGTCCTGGACAGAAAGTCTCACCAGCGGCTCCAACCTTGAATGGCAGATACACTGTAGGCTTATTTCAATGGGAGAGGCTCCTGTGAGGTGGACATTCTTTTACTTCGTGGCTCACAGTGAGGCCTTAAGATGAGAAATGACTGACATGTTATACATTTCCTGAATCCTCAGAGTCTAGAGAGTTCCCCAGTATCAAACATTTGTCTCTGTGATGTTCCCTGAAGAAACAGCGTTAAACATAGTAAAACTGTTTTTGTGAAAATGGTGAAAAAATGTCCTCAGGTTTGAGTTTGACGGTACCACAGTACCACAGTACCACAGTACCACAGTACCACAGTACCACAGAACCACAGAACCACAGTACCACAGTACCACAGTACCACGGTAAAAGTCACAGTGTAGTAACTTTGGGCTCAAATGAAACATGAAAATGTCCTCTTTACAATGATACCAAACACACTGGTGTAAATCAGTATCTAATGGGCTGGAAATGGCCTAAACCAAAATATGGACCAGTGTCAAAAGCGACTTTTTTGACATGGGGTGGTGAAAACTATGATAAAGCTGTAAGTCTGAAAAGGCTCATACAAAAATATAAACCTCAGACATGGACCTGCTTAAAAATCAACGACTTTTCGGTACCAATAAGCCAGATTTTGGGGTTTGGCCCATGGACTAGAACACTGAGTGACGCTTTCCTAGAACACATCTTTATATCTTAGAAAACCGACGTTCTTTCAGTACATGTGATTTAATCTACAACAGAACATGAGGCAGTGAGTGTTCTTTGTGATACGATCCTGAAGGTTAAATGGTGCTTGGTGTGGGGGTGCTGAGTGCCTCTCACGGCGGGCTGACGCAGTCCCTCTGGGCGCTCTGCACTCCGGAGCCACAGGTCCTGGTACAGGCCGACCACTCGCTCCAGGAAGCCCAGCCTCCATCCACCTTCTCTGGGTACTGTCCCACAGACACGCACTGGCCGCTGATGCACCACTGACGGACAAACACAAGACACTGATCACAGGCAGCTTAAACGTCTCTCAGCGAGCGCAAACATTTACAACAGTGCACACATCTAGGTACAAACACACCAGGAGAGTCTATGTCTGTCCGTGAACGGCTTTAAGAAGAGCTTTGTAGAAGGTTCAGACGGTCTTCTTAAGTGAAGTCTATTATAGTTTTGTTTCTTTCAGTAAGACACATTGCCAGTATCCACAGTGGGCTATTGAAAGGGGGAAAAACAGGCACAAAACACATAAAAAACACGGGAGAAAAAGGGGAGTAGGACGACACAAAACAGCATTTGTCACAGAGCGTATACAGAGGGCCATGAGGAAACATAAACACTCCAGTCAAACCACACACCAAACTCAGACAGATGTCAGTCAGACCCAAAGACACCATCCATCAGGACCGGAAATCCCACAACTATCATGCAATAACACGTATGTGGGGGAGACGGGGCGATCATTCAGCACACGAAAGAAATAACACCAGAAGGAATGCGAAAAGGAGACGGCCAACAGACAAACAAGAGCAATAAAAGAACAAGCAATGCAAGAAAATCTCAAATCAGCCATATCAGACCACGTATAAACTTCGTAACGTTCATTGTGTCTACTTGTGTTCTAGTATCACTTTTTTGGTTGGTTTTGTCAGACACTAAGGTCAGCGATGTTAAAGATCTTCTACCTTTACATGTTTCAGCGCCATCTGCAGGCCGTCATCAGAAGTATCACCGGCGTGCGGTGACGTGTCACTTATCAGCTGTTCTTACTTCCGAGGCGTGGCCAGTCTGACGGTCCCGACAGGTCCCACTGACTGGTCCCGCCCCCTGCCGCCCGGTGGATTCAGGGCGACAGGGGGCGTAATCATTGGGAGGAGGGTGTCCCAGGTGTGGCACGGTTGACGGTCCTGATTTCTATGGCTTCTTTTATTCAGCGTTTGAATTGATTGGTTTCCGATCCAATGACTGAGCCTCGTCCCAGTAAAGGTAAAAGATCTTTAACATCTCTAACCTTAGTGCCTGACAAAACAAACCTAAAAAGCCACATCAGACCCCTGTGAGAGGGAGAACCACATCATGAACCGGGACAATGGCAGGGTCACCCGTGCCCAAAGTAACAAGTCCCACCGCTGGATCAGAGAAGCTTCGAGATCAGGAAACATCAACATCTATGAACCGGGACGAGGGAGCTACACCTTATCCCACACCTGGAACCGTCCTGGAGAAGGCGCCAGTCAGTAGGGGGGGTAAGATCTCCCTACTGACTGGAAAACCCATGTAAGCTGCCTACGACACGGCACCTCCACCACCAGGGGGCGCTTCTGAGGAAGATCACAGGAAGTGCTCGAAACTAGTCAAGCAGGTAAAACTAAACCTTCTGTCTGACTAAAAGAAACAAAAGTATCATTTAAGACGACCTGTTTGTGCCGTCCACAAAGCCACTGTCTGTGCATGTCTGTGTGATTCAGAGCAGACGACTCACCTTATCCCGTCCACAGCTGGTCCCGTCCACGGCTCCGTCCAGTTTGGAGTGGCAGGTCTTCCCCACGGTGCACCACAATGTGCCGCAGACGTCCTGGAGGGAGACACGTGTCAGGGAAGTGTTTGAAGTGTTTGGACAGCATGCAGCCTCGGTGATGCATTATGATCACCACGGTAACGCCCCCACACTCAAAATGAGTTTAAAGGGTTAGTGCTAGATCGTCTGCTCCGGAGGGACGGTCTGCTGTGAGTTTGTATAGATCTATGAGTTGGTTTGTCCAAAAATACAAATAATCCTAATCCTTAAGGTTAGCGCCTTAACTCCCACCTGAACCGAGCACAATTATTCCAGTTTGGCTTTACCCCAATCCAAAAGCTTCAGGAAAAAGCTGTGAAAATAGCAACAAAACTGAGACGAAAACAATGATGGAAAAGTGGCAAAAATATCACAAGAAATTGCAAAAAATTGATGAAGAAATGACAAAAATGTGACAGAAAAGTTACAAAAATGAGTTGAATACCCAACGAAAAAATGATGGAAAAAAAATGTGATGACGTGAGGAAAAAGATCGTCTCGGTTCAGGCGGGGGTTAAGAGGTTAAAGGGACAATGCATGTTGGCCAATAGATACTTTCCATCTGGAGACCATTGTACAGCATTAAAGACAAAGATCATCCACACAATTAAACTTCAGACATAAAAGCTAAGGACAGCGGTCAGTGGTCAGATCTGACTCAGGCCCAGACTGACATCACTGTGTGTAAAGGAAGACGGGATCATTCTGGGCTGCGGATGTTCGACCTCGGCCCGTCCACTCTGCCGCCATCGAAGTGACGCTCCACTGCAGCACTGATGGAATTCTAATTTACAGCCTCGTCTCAGAGCGAGGTCTTCAGAGCATCAGTAAGTGCAGAGCGAGGTCTTCAGAGCATCAGTAAGTGCAGAGCGAGGTCTTCAGAGCAGTAAGTGCAGAGCGAGGTCTTCAGAGCATCAGTAAGTGCAGAGCGAGGTCTTCAGAACATCAGTAAGTGCAGAGCGAGGTCTTCAGAACATCAGTAAGTGCAGAGCGAGGTCTTCAGAGCATCAGTAAGTGCAGAGCGAGGTCTTCAGAACATCAGTAAGTGCAGAGGGAGGTCTTCAGAGCATCAGTAAGTGCAGAGCGAGGTCTTCAGAACATCAGTAAGTGCAGAGCGAGGTCTTCAGAACATCAGTAAGTGCAGAGCGAGGTCTTCAGAACAGTCAGTAAGTGCAGAGGGAGGTCTTCAGAACATCAGTAAGTGCAGAGGGAGGTCTTCAGAACATCAGTAAGTGCAGAGGGAGGTCTTCAGAACAGTCAGTAAGTGCAGAGCGAGGTCTTCAGAGCATCAGTAAGTGCAGAGGGAGGTCTTCAGAACATCAGTAAGTGCAGAGCGAGGTCTTCAGAACATCAGTAAGTGCAGAGCGAGGTCTTCAGAACATCAGTAAGTGCAGAGGGAGGTCTTCAGAGCATCAGTAAGTGCAGAGGGAGGTCTTCAGAACATCAGTAAGTGCAGAGCGAGGTCTTCAGAACATCAGTAAGTGCAGAGGGAGGTCTTCAGAACATCAGTAAGTGCAGAGGGAGGTCTTCAGAACATCAGTAAGTGCAGAGGGAGGTCTTCAGAACATCAGTAAGTGCAGAGCGAGGTCTTCAGAACATCAGTAAGTGCAGAGCGAGGTCTTCAGAACATCAGTAAGTGCAGAGGGAGGTCTTCAGAACATCAGTAAGTGCAGAGCGAGGTCTTCAGAGCATCAGTAAGTGCAGAGCGAGGTCTTCAGAACATCAGTAAGTGCAGAGCGAGGTCTTCAGAACATCAGTAAGTGCAGAGCGAGGTCTTCAGAGCATCAGTAAGTGCAGAGCGAGGTCTTCAGAACATCAGTAAGTGCAGAGCGAGGTCTTCAGAACATCAGTAAGTGCAGAGCGAGGTCTTCAGAACATCAGTAAGTGCAGAGCGAGGTCTTCAGAGCATCAGTAAGTGCAGAGGGAGGTCTTCAGAACATCAGTAAGTGCAGAGCGAGGTCTTCAGAACATCAGTAAGTGCAGAGCGAGGTCTTCAGAACATCAGTAAGTGCAGAGCGAGGTCTTCAGAGCATCAGTAAGTGCAGAGCGAGGTCTTCAGAACATCAGTAAGTGCAGAGCGAGGTCTTCAGAACATCAGTAAGTGCAGAGCGAGGTCTTCAGAACATCAGTAAGTGCAGAGCGAGGTCTTCAGAGCATCAGTAAGTGCAGAGCGAGGTCTTCAGAGCATCAGTAAGTGCAGAGCGAGGTCTTCAGAACATCAGTAAGTGCAGAGGGAGGTCTTCAGAGCATCAGTAAGTGCAGAGCGAGGTCTTCAGAACATCAGTAAGTGCAGAGCGAGGTCTTCAGAGCATCAGTAAGTGCAGAGCGAGGTCTTCAGAACATCAGTAAGTGCAGAGCGAGGTCTTCAGAACATCAGTAAGTGCAGAGCGAGGTCTTCAGAGCATCAGTAAGTGCAGAGCGAGGTCTTCAGAGCATCAGTAAGTGCAGAGCGAGGTCTTCAGAGCATCAGTAAGTGCAGAGCGAGGTCTTCAGAGCATCAGTAAGTGCAGAGCGAGGTCTTCAGAACATCAGTAAGTGCAGAGGGAGGTCTTCAGAACATCAGTAAGTGCAGAGCGAGGTCTTCAGAACATCAGTAAGTGCAGAGCGAGGTCTTCAGAGCATCAGTAAGTGCAGAGCGAGGTCTTCAGAACATCAGTAAGTGCAGAGCGAGGTCTTCAGAACATCAGTAAGTGCAGAGCGAGGTCTTCAGAACATCAGTAAGTGCAGAGCGAGGTCTTCAGAACATCAGTAAGTGCAGAGCGAGGTCTTCAGAACAGTCAGTAAGTGCAGAGGGAGGTCTTCAGAACATCAGTAAGTGCAGAGCGAGGTCTTCAGAGCATCAGTAAGTGCAGAGCGAGGTCTTCAGAACATCAGTAAGTGCAGAGCGAGGTCTTCAGAACATCACTAAGTGCAGAGCGAGGTCTTCAGAACATCAGTAAGTGCAGAGCGAGGTCTTCAGAGCATCAGTAAGTGCAGAGCGAGGTCTTCAGAACATCAGTAAGTGCAGAGGGAGGTCTTCAGAGCATCAGTAAGTGCAGAGTGAGGTCTTCAGAACATCAGTAAGTGCAGAGTGAGGTCTTCAGAACATCAGTAAGTGCAGAGGGAGGTCTTCAGAACATCAGTAAGTGCAGAGGGAGGTCTTCAGAACATCAGTAAGTGCAGAGTGAGGTCTTCAGAACATCAGTAAGTGCAGAGGGAGGTCTTCAGAACATCAGTAAGTGCAGAGCGAGGTCTTCAGAACATCAGTAAGTGCAGAGCGAGGTCTTCAGAACATCAGTAAGTGCAGAGGGAGGTCTTCAGAACATCAGTAAGTGCAGAGCGAGGTCTTCAGAACATCAGTAAGTGCAGAGCGAGGTCTTCAGAACATCAGTAAGTGCAGAGCGAGGTCTTCAGAACATCAGTAAGTGCAGAGCGAGGTCTTCAGAACATCAGTAAGTGCAGAGCGAGGTCTTCAGAGCATCAGTAAGTGCAGAGCGAGGTCTTCAGAGCATTACTAAGTGCAGAGCGAGGTCTTCAGAACAGTCAGTAAGTGCAGAGCGAGGTCTTCAGAACATCAGTAAGTGGACACGTGGGCTGGCGATGGGCTGAAGGTGAAGTGGAGCATGTGGGGAAAGAGCACGAGAGTCCATCAACATCTGCCTCAAACATCGCAGATTATGAACGTTCCAGATGTTTTCAGCAACGTTTAGGTCAAAGCCTTGTTAGAAATCATAAAGAGGGAAATGGACTCAACATATGAAGTGCTTTTCTACCTTTTTCAGCCCAAAGCGCTTTACAGTAGGAACCAGTCACTGCATCATACGCCCCATGTTCTTTAAACTTCAATGGATCATTTTGTCCCTAGTCTAGCTGTTTTACATATATAAAAAAGAAAATGTATGGCAAAGCTTGAAGTGCATTTAGGTGGTCCACCGTTCAAATGAATGTGTTTTGTCAAAATATCGAAAATTTGCCATTTCGCGCATGTTTCCAGTTTTTCCAGTTCGGGTCTGGTCTGAGGAAAGGTGCTTAAGAGTGGGTCACCGTGTCCGAGGGGTGCGCAGGGTGTCCCTGGAGGTCTGGAGGAGCCAGGGGGCTGAGTGTGTCCAGGTAGGCGGGTTTGGGGGTGCCTGACAGGGGTTAGTGGATGAGAGAGAGGGGGGGTTGTGGTGGGTGATGGGGCCTGGCTGGAGGTCTTGGGACAGGGCTCTGGGTCTCAGCCCCGTCCTGAGGCTGTTAGGACCGGGCTGGAGGTATCAGACCCGGCCTGGAGCTGTTAGGACTGGAGGCCCCGGCCTGGACAGGAGGTAAAAGCTTATAGCACCTGGTATTCTCAGGCGTCTCCAATCCAAGCACTAACCAGGCCTGACCTGCTCAGCTTCCAAGATCCAAAAAGGGTCTGGATTGTCGGCGCTCAATGTGTTACAGTCAAAATGTGCTGATTCTAACAGCCCTGTAACAGTTTGTGAAGGTTTAATACAAAATATTTTGTAAAAACTCAAAGATTGCAGACTTCACAAACAACTTGAATAAACAAGCAAAGAATAGTCATTCAATCAAATTCAAAACCATTGTACAATATTAAATAAGTAAAGAGATCAACAGCACAGCTGTTCAGCTTCATGATGCAGATCCTGCTATTGACGTGGACCTAAACAATGTTGGAATTAGACACAAAATGGTAGAAATTCTTTTTATGACCAAAGGAATGTTTTAAAACTGGGGACATGGTCATTGGTTGACATTGGGGCGTTTGATGAACCAGTGAACACAGACACTGGAGGAAAAGAAGGTGAGACACAACAGTGAAGATCCAGACCCTCTGTATGAAAGGAGTACGAGGTAAGACCAGGCTATGATGGGTCCCATCCCCCGCTTTGGGAACCACTGCTCTACTACACAAAGACACAGGACATTTAGAGGGGATTTTGGATCTGTTGTTCAGTCTTTGAATAGTCAGGCTGGGAGTTAGAGCACGACTCCCCTTCATGGAGAACAGGTTGGGAACCCCTGGCCAAGAGCATCTTTGTGGTTTCTCCAGGTGCAAAGGGAAGGTTCGTTTCACCCGTTTCTCTGGTGTTTCATAATAACCAGACCAGAATCCTGAATCCTCTGTTTACAAATGCATGTGCGCGCTCGAATCAAGGACCCCCTGTCTCTGCCGCACCCCCCCCCCCCCCCCCCCGTCTCTGCCGCCTCCCCCCCCCGGGCTCCAAAACAAACACACAGATTAAAACGACCTCTGTAACAACCTGGACATATAATAATACAAGATGTGGATTCAAAGAGGTCAACAAATCCCTCTGCAAAACAAACGCCTCGGATTCATCCACAGGCTCGGGGTGTTTGCTGCCAATGAATCACGGCCTGATAGGATTATGAACGTGATGAATATTTCATAGGCTCGATGACGTCTTGAGCTGAAAACCTCTGGCTACAAATCGTGCTGTGTGTAATGAAACGAGTGTGGTGAGCGCAGGGACGTGTGCAGAGGTTTGCAGCTGGTGAGGCAGATGTTGTGTAGACTCCAATGTAAAGTCAACAAAGCTCTCTGGAAGCTGTAAATGTTTAAATAACAACAGCATTTTCATAAAAAGCTACATTTCAAACCTATTCGGCCTGTCATGATAACACAATTCCAAGTTCAATACGCTGAGGCTGGAATATATTACAATAAACGATAGACTTGAGAACTGAAACTAAGTTAAAAGTCATGGCTGGATGGTAGGGCTGCTCGATTATTGAAAAAATAATAATCACGATTATTTTTGTCATAATTGAAATCACGATTATTCAAACGATTATTTGTTGCCTTTAAAAAAATCCATCAAAAAAGTGACAAAAATCCATAAAAAAAAAAAGACAAAAATCCATTAAAAAAAAGACAAAAATCCATCAAAAAAATGACAAAAATCCATCAAAAAAATGACAAAAATCCATCAAAAAAATGACAAAAATCCATCAAAAAAATGACAAAAATCCATCAAAAAAAATGACAAAAATCCATTAAAAAAAAAGACAAAAATCCATCCAAAAAGTGACAAAAATCCAAAAATTAGAAAAAAAAATTGAAAAAAAAAAAAATTGAAAAAAATAATAATAATATTGAAAAAAAAAAAAAAAAATTGAAAAAAAAATATATAATCGATTTTTTGCGATTATGCTAATTTTGTAATCGTTTACTGTTGTAATCGAAATCGTAATCGAATTTCGATTAATTGCACAGCCCTACTGGATGGTTCATCACAGCAGCACTGAGAGCGTCTGACATTCATTTCCTCGTTTACATGGCGCTGCCTTGTGTTCTTCCTTAAAAACTCAAAGGTCAAACTCTGAACTTTATTAACCCCATCGTGAGCGAAACAATGTGTGTGTCCCGCGGTGGGTCGGCGCTCGCTTGGCCGTCATTGCGTTAACGCGACCAAAACAAAAGCACACGTCCACCCCCCACCAGGGGCGTAAGCAATGGCCGCTGGCTGCCCTGCTTTATGACCACGACACTGGGGGCCGCCATTGCTCCGCCAGTGCTGTAGTACCTCCATATCGCCGCTAGTCCCCCATTGAAAAGCATTGGAGTTTAAACACCTTAAAAACAACTTTAACCTGGTTTCAGTTTTTTCAACACTAGACTCGGCTGATCTTCCTCCTGAGATAACACTGGGTTAATCACAGTTAAAGAAACCAGGCTGGTTTTCATAAGAAGAATGTTTGAAATCTGGTCTTAATGAGGCTCGGACTGTTAGCATTGGAGCAGCGCAAGCTACACGTCACGCAAGGGCGGAGTCTACGGTGAAAATCCCGCCCTTATGTCCTTTTTAGGAACATGCTTCATCAGAGTTGGGGAGGAGGAGTCTGTAGATCCTCCATGACCTCCTCCATGACCGTGGTCATTATGGTAAACGGGGAGGAGTGAGGAGAAGACGTCCATTATGTTTTACAGTCTATGGGCGTAAGCACCAAATTCTGGGCCCTGGTTACAAACATCTTAGATTTGATCTTAGCGATTAAATCTCTCACCACATCTGAAACCTTAAAGTGTAAAGTTCTTGCTCTAAAAAGTTACGCTGGAAAAGGCATCACACATTTTCGTTAATTAGCCGAAATGTGGCTTAAATTTTGTATCGATTTGAATATTAATTCGACTTTAAATCCAAATCCATTCGATTTTAAAAAGTTAGATTTTAGCCTAAATTTTCAAAATCGCTAAATCTTGAGAAAGCACATTATGTTTTCATGTAGATTCAACACATTTTGAAAAGAAGAATCAGGCTTAACGCTGACGTTTGCGACTTGACTCTGACCAATCGACTTGGACTTGCTGGGACTTGTATGTAGTGACTTACTCCCACCTAATACCCGATATCGTCCCCTCAGGTCCAGACATAAGGAGAACATCTACAGCTCCAACAAATCCACTTTTTATTAGATTAAATATCTGTCAGTCCCATAGCTCCAGTCTATATCTCACTACAATGATAAACCTTCTGCTGGTCTGTAAATGCAGTAAATTAGAATAACTGCCTTGTATAAAATGTCTCTCTCAAAATGGCTGTAGTGAATGTCTTGAAATAGGCCTCTGTCTCTTTAAGAACCTCTGAGCCTTTAGACACGCCCCCTCCACACGCTGTCTGTGGCATCAGTGGGGAGGGGGTTCTGCTGAGGAGCAGTGGTTGGTTACTCGGCTGGTGACCAAAGCTCGGAGGCGTCTCCAGGAGGTGGGGGCGTTCCTAGGAGGACTCAGGCAAACCTATCCCTAAAATGGCCGCCATCAGAGTTTTTACAGATTACTCAGAAATACGTGAATGTGCCAAGGCAACACTTCAGCCATGTTTTTAATGAGGGAGTGACAGAATAACAGGATGGAAAGCTGGAGAAAGTTGATTTTCCATAAAACCCCCCCTTTAAAATTGCACAATCTTGTTGATCTTGATTGATTGATTGATCGAGCTGTTTATTTGAGCTGTTTACATTCATATTTTTTACAGTTATTTAAACATTTCATCACAATTGGGCTCAAAAGGAGTCGGCTGAAGCAGAGCGTATGAGTGCCCACCCCTCATTCACCATTATTAATCACCCTCGTGCTGTACGTATTCAGTAGTGGCTTGTTTTTGTTTGTTTTGTTTCCACACGCAAGTAGACACATGATAACACGTGTGCACTTGCCTATGAATTACATCCAGTTCATTCTTTCAGTGTTATTATAAGATCATCTTAACACAGCAGCTGTACAAGGCTCACAAACTCCTGCTCTTCACTGTTGACAAGATGTTTCAAACATGAGAACCCAGAACCTCAGAGGAACTGATCTGCTACAAAACCCACCGCGAGGACTAACTGTGGACGGGAGAGAAATGTTGGACGTTTTGCTCGTTGACCGCGTCCCCAAAATAACTTTTTGCAGTTTTGCTTGTGAGCGCCACCTGCTGTTTGCTTTGAGACCATTTCCAAAGCTCATTCAGCCGTCTGACTTTTACAGCACATCTGCTTTAAGGGCAGAACATACCGGCTGTGCACGCGTGTGGTCCATGTGCGGCGTTTCCATGGACACGGACACTTATTTATAATGGCAGGATCTCGCACACCTTTACAGAAGCAACACTAACCATTTGTTCTGACGGACCTGGAGCCAGTGTGGAATCACTCCAATTAAATCGTTTTATTTAAATCGTTTTTATACAATTCTAATGCCCCCAAAAAACATTTAATGTCAGAGCAAAAGAAATGTGGTCAGTTAGTCACCACTGCAGCTGAATCAGACCAGAATGTTACTTAAGGCGAGACACTGCAGGTGAACAGGGAAAACATGTATATTTACAGATATCAATGTGAAACTGTTGCTGTCGATCAGTGACATAAATGTGGGGAAAAAAAACATTGCCAAGTTTTCTGTCATTTCATCTTTTCATATAAGAACAAGGTGTTTTATGCCTAAAAATGCCCCAAATTTCCCATCTTTTCGGCGGCAAAATCTGAATAATGGACAGAGCTACATTCAAATGTGTGGTTTCATTTTATTGATGAATGAGTTACCAAGACTTTCTCTGAGCGGATTCAGGATTTCTTGTTTGGTTTTAAAATAAGCAGTTTTTTAGTGGAAAATTTTGTAAAAATGTAATTCTCGCCTTATTTTTTGACATTCAAAACTCAATAAACGGGGCTTAAGGGATTAAATAATAAAAAATCCCTCTGAAAAAATCTTCCAAATATTGTTCAGTCCAAGGCTGGAAAATGTGAAGTCTTTAGGTCCGACTGACGTGGACATAGTGTCGCCACAATGACAGAAACATGTGTTTGGAGAAAAAGGCCCTTGAAATTGTGTTCTCCCATATAAGTCTATGGGGGAACATTGAATCAGCGCAATATTTAAACATGTTATTGTGAAGATTTGGCATGTTTTCTGTTTCCGGGTGAAAGTTTATATGTTCAGAGACAGATTTGGCCCAAAACCTGAAAACTGGAAACATTGAGTTTTGCCTGTAGTGTCTCCCCTTAAAGGGACTATACGGAGTTTAAAAATGTTAAAATTAAGTATTTTCCTCCCCTACATGTTCCTCCATGTCCTAATGTGTAGAATGAGCTCAGACCTGTTCACCACAACTGCCTCGAAAATCCTGCACTGTCGCTCAGAAAGTTTTATTTCGGATCCAAATTGCCAAGCTTAATATAGAAGCTGCAGCTACACATGTGACCTGAGGTGGCAGTAGTGAGTATAAAATGGCCAACTTGCATCCAGCCCCTTTAAAGAATAAAAGTACTCGAGCAACGTCATCATTTTCCAAGAGATTTAGATTTAACACCATATAAATGTTTTGAGGGACTATTTTCTCGCAGATCACTCCGCCGCTGCGTAGCTTAAACAACCACGAAGCTGATGCTGCTCAGATATAAGTTATTTTAAATGACTCTACGGACACAGACATGTATATGGTTAGTCTGGTGTTATCAGTGACTCAGGTGCTCTGTGGAGCGGGTCACACTGTTTTTAATGCAGGCTAGCTGATACCATAGACATGCACTAGCCTTGCATTAGCCTAGCACCACGAAACTCTTCAAACATAAGAACTGCATGAATTACAAAAAAAATGTCTCCAGAAATCAGCAACACTCTGGATAACGAGGAAATGAGGCCCTATGTCAAACATCCTGAAACATCCCTTTAAACTTTAAGTTGAAAATGTTCTTATTAATGGAAATGCTGCTGTTATTCTATATTGGAGACTCTCCCACATCTGCCTCACAGTTCGGTTCAGAATCCTCCAGGAGGAGACACTAATACACCAGGAACACACTCATAAAGACCCTCCACACCCCAGACATATGAAGCGCTGAGGCCCTGAGCGAGAGTCGGGATGATGGACGGGGGGGTCGTGTCACGAGGGACGGTGAGAAATCCGTAAAACAAAGGCTGAGCGAGTTCATCTTCTCCAGCCGCTCACACACACTGAAGGAGCCGCTCTAATGACCCCCCGTCCATCACCCGCTCAGTCACTCAGCTTTAAAGGGGAAGTGGTTAATGCCATGTTTACATACAGAGGCATTAGTTCTCACACACCAGGACATGTCCCAGGGCGACGCTGCATTCAGGGACCCCTGACCGTGTGGGAAATCACAGAACAGGCCTTTAACAGGTCTCATTAGCTTGTAAAACTTTAACAGTGAAGTGAACTGTTGCTGCCACACATTGAAAAAGGGAGACAAAAAATAATGAGGTTGGTCACGGATTTCAGAAATGAACAGAACTGAGAGTGAAACTGTTTGTCTGAGGCTGAAACATTTGATCATTTTCAGCAGAATGATGAACTCGTGACTCGTGTTGTGGTGTGTGTTAAGAGAATCACAATTATTCTCTCTTTTTATCCGTTTTCTGGCGGATTGTAAACGTTACTGCAAACAAATAAAGTCAGGTCAGAACTGGCTCCATGTGGATGTTTTTTCACAGCAAATTGTTAATAGTAATACAAATTATGATTTATTGATTTATATAGCGCTTTTCTGGACACTCAAAGACACATTGCATTATTCAATCACTCCATACTTGGTGGTGGTAAGCTGCTATTGTAGCCACAGCTGCCCTGGGGTAGACTGACGGAAGCGAGGCTGTACCATCGGCCCCTCCGACCACAACCTCTCACTCACTACATTGACTAGGCTTCCTGGTGTTTCCAAACGGTCTCCCATCCAAGCACCGACCAGGCCCTTCAGCTGAGCCTCTGAGGTCTGACGGGATCGGGCAGAGCTTAAGGCAGTTTTAAGCTAGTGCTAGCATGTGTAGCATGAAGCTAACGTTAAAACCATGGTTAGCATTGTCTGTTATCTATGTTTTTTATGGGCTGTTGAACCACTTTGCTCACAAAAAACCCCACACTGGTCATATTTAAAAGAAATGTTTACACGGTCGGCATCAGGGGAACCCGGGGGGCACTTTGTTTTCATGTCTCTGTATCTTTATGTACTTTATTTATACGGGGAACTCATCTTTGTCATTGCCCATATATGGTCATGTTCAAAGCAACCGGACGGAGAAAACAAAGAAAAGAAAAGACCTGGACTTACAATAACAATAATAAACAAACCCTCTGACCTCGGTCCTCGTACTCACGTCCATGTCCTGGCAGAGCGCCGAGCCGGAGCCGTACTGCAGGCGGCACTGGTGGGGGGCGCTGTAGAGCACGCCGGGCAGCAGGGCGCTCACAGACAGTCTGTCCTGTCCCGGGGGGTCGTCCAGGCACCAGCCCCAGCCGCGACTGACAAACACAGCACAAAGAACCCCCACTGGTCAGATATAAAACACAATGTTCTGTACAAGGTTTGCATTAGGGGAACCCTGGAAAAACCCACAAGAGCCAGACAAAGCTTGAACCCGTGTGTGCTCAGTCACGCTAACAACCAAAGATTAGCATTAGCATTAGCATTAGCATTAGCCTCTCCCAGCATATTCCTGCAGCTCCAAATGTGGGGAAGTTAGAAGCGACCTTTATTTAACCGGGAAAGTCCCACTGAGATTACGGATCTCTCTTTCAGGGGAGTCCTGGCCCCAGAGGGAACCTATTGTACATGTTTAAGTGGTAGGGGAAACCGACGTAAAACCTACGCAGACACAGGGAGAACATGCAAACTCCACACAGAAAGAAAAAGATGCAGAATGAACTGCAGTGTGACTGTGTTATGTGACTGACTGTTAGGAGAATGAATGGTCACGCTGTGTAGTGTTATTTATTGTGATGTGACCAGGGCCTACTGAGGGAAACAGCCGGTGCTGGCCTTTCTGGGGCCCTAAGCAAAAATCCACATGGGGCCTACTATATCCCAGTCTACTATAGTCTACTATAGTCTACTATAGTCTATTTCCCAAATTTTTAAAATGGCAAATGGTCCCATTCTCTCACCTCTGGTCCCTGACCCACAGTTTGGGAACCGCTGATTTAAGACTTATGCTGCGTCCACACCAAACGTGTTTTGGCGCCTCCAAAGCGTCAGGTTTACATTTAAAATACATGGAGGACGCGCCTCCGGAGGTTTTTCGCGCTTGGTGAGCGTTTGGCGCCTCCAGGGCGTCGAGTGCGGCCGACGCTCATTTGGGAAATGTTGAACTTTTTGGCGAAATTCGCGAGGGTCGACCAATCAGGAGCTTTCTCCCCATAGTGACCTTGTAGCTGAGCCACCGGGGCAGATTCTACGCCAGCCCCACAGATGTAAACAAGTCATGGAGGTTTAGCTTCATTATGAACCGGAGCTACAGCAGCTCTGGGACTTTTACAAGGACACATCAGTGCTTCTTTATCTAAACACCAAGGATTAAAAGCGGCGACAAGAAAGGTTATTTCAGAAGCTGAATCTGCGCAGGTGTATTTCAGGCAACAGCTACTTCCAAGAAGCTACGAACAGACTCTGAGCTGACGCGGTCAGAGCGTTTTGACGCTCGGTGACATTTGTGACGAGCGTCTGACTTTAGTAAAGCACAAGCATCCAACGACGCGTTTGAGGCGCGTTTTTGACGCCCAAAACGAGTTTGGTGTGGACGCAGCATAACTGAAACCTGCACCTGACGGTTATTTCTGTCTGACCAATGAGAATCAGCCTGTGAGCAGCTCGTTTTAGACTGTGCACATTCAGAGAACCAGAGTTACTGTGTGGATTTAACTCATCTTTGAGACAAATAGACCCGGAACAACGTGTTGATTAATCAGTGAAACAACACCATAGTGTGACTGAGATGTGGGGCCGTGTGGCTGTGGGGCCCTAAGCACCTTGCAGAGTTTGCCAATTGGAAAAACCGGCTCTTTAGCTCTAATCTGGTGCAGGACGTCTCTGTCTCTTTGAGCTTCATGTCTTGTCCCTTTCATAAAGTTTAAAGTAAAGTAAAGTGTGGAGTTTGCATGTTCTCCCCGTGTCTGCGTAGGTTTCCTCCGGTTTCCCCTACCACTAAAAACATGTACAATAGATCCCCCTCTGGGGCCAGGACTCCCCTGTAAAAGAGATTCTTAATCTCAGTGGGACGATCCTGGTTAAATAAAGGTCAGTAAAATAATAAAACAGATATCCGACACCAGTACAATGCAGTAAATATTTATTACATTTTGGTTTTAAAATACTAAAATGTGTAACATTGTTTTCTCAGTCCCTCCTGGAGCCGCCGCCTTATCGTGGTGGAGGGTCTGAGCCTGAATGATCCTTCGTGCCCCTGTAGGGTCTCCCAGGGCAAACAGGTCCTGTAGGTGACGGGTCAGACACAGAGCGGGTCAGAAGCTCCTCATGAGAGACCAACAGGCCCGGTTAGAACCATGAGGTCGTCCTCCTGTGGACCCACCACCTGCAGGGGGCGCCATAGGGCTGGTGATGTGATTGACCCGGCAACGGAAAAGTGGAGGAAAATGGACGGATATTATTTCAGTGTTAAAAGAAACAGTGAAAGTGAACAGAGCTGGGGGGATGTGTCAGATGCCCCTCCCTCAGTTCTGCATCAGGCGCTCATGTCCTCCCTGTGAGCTCACACTGAAAACACAGGCTGCTGAATACGGAGGCTCTAATTAGTAATAATTGATAAATGAATCATCCGTCCATCTTCTTCTGCATGTCCTTTGCTGCATGGCGGGGGCGGCGTCATCACGGGGGGGGGGGCTGGTCCACGTGAGGCCCCGGGTGAGCACTATAGGCTCCGCCTCCAGGCCATGAGAGCGGCCTCGTTCCTCTCATTATGAGGAGCATCTGAGGCGCTCGCTGTCTGAGCCTCACCAGGACCTGTTGGCCACGAGAGGCGCCGCGAGGAGCATGAGGAGCACGAGGAGCACGAGGAGCACGAGGAGCACGAGGAGCACGAGGAGCACGAAGCCCCGACAACCACGAAGCCCCGACAACACAGCTCTCTGACCGATCCAGAGCCGGAGGGGCAGAAATGAATCATTAGCTCATTACTTTGTTACAGAAACCCTGTTCGAGTGTTTGATTCTGTGTCTCATGAGTTGTTTCATTTCCACATTTGTAATCAGAAAGTTAGGCCTGATCCAGTTTTCCTCGAATGGAAAAAAGAAAATATACAGAAAAACATATTCTAGCAAAACTTAGCAAGTAATTGTAATGAGTGAGTATATATTTCACACTGAGCTGTTAGCACGCACAGAGGTTACACTAAAGCAGTACTAAGTAACTCTTCCCCCTAAAGGCCATAAGCGCAACTGCAGGTGTCGTAGCAAGTTACGATTTTTTTAATTTATTAATTGTCTTGGAGAGTAAATACGAGGCTGACAGGAAAGGTGAAGGGAGAGAGGGTTACTGTGCATCCAATTATACAATGGAAATATTTTTTTTCACTCAAACTTGGCTGTAAATACTGTTTAAAGTGACGCTAGCCGCAGTTAGCTTTGCCCGTTAGCATGTTAGCTTCTTCTTCGTGATTCCATTAGTGTGTATTGGTGACTCCGGACCGGGGGCAGTCAAGTTGCAAACATGGTTTTCTGGCCAGAGACACCAGGGGGCGATGAAAGACCCTCCAATCGTCCCATAAACACTTGTATTACCCCCACAGGGACGACGGGGAGGGTTTATTAAGGTAAACACGTTACTTAGTACTGCTTTAAAGCAGCACTACGGAACTTTTTTACCTTAACAAATCCTTTCCGTCCCTCTGGGGTAATACAAGTGTTTATGGGACGATTGGGGTGATGGTGTCTCTGGCCAGAAAACCACTATTGCAACTTCCCTGCCACCGGGTCGGAGTCAGCAATACACACTAATGGAATCACGAAGAAGAAGCTAACAGGCTAACAGGCGGGCTAGCACCACTTAAACAGTATTCACAGCCAAGTGTGAGTGAAAACAATGATCTCCATTGTGTGACTGGAGGAACAATATCCCTCTGTCCCTTTGTCTTTTCTGTCAGTGTAGGATTTACTCTCACGGACGATTAATGAGGAAAAACGCAACATGTACGACACCTGCAGTGGCGCTTACGGCCTCTAGGGGCAGCCAGCACAGCAAACCTACAGCCACCCTAACCCTGGCGTCATTATGGACTCGGGTTTTGTACGTGACAAGCAGGTCAGCGCTGTGGTTACATCCAGCTTTTATCATCTTCGTCTTTCAGCTAAAGTTAAACCAGTTTGATCTTTTTCAGATTTTGAGCTCGTCCCGCTTTTATTTCGTCACGTCTGGACTTTACTCTGGGATAAATCAAAGACCCTTCATCGTTTGCAGTGAGTCCGGAACGCCGCGGATCAGACCTCACCGATCCTGGCGTCTCCCTGTTCACTGTAACAGATTTTAACATTTGATTGTTTGTTTTTCAGGCTTTAAATGGACTGGCCCCTGAGCACATCACAGACCCAGGGCCGTGGGAAGATATTTTGGTCAGGGGGTGCTGAGAGACAAGATTGCCCCCCAAAACGCTATTTCTTTGCTTATTTCCTGTTTATTTAACCCCTTAACTCCCACCTGAACCGAGCACAGTGTCTCCAGTTTGGCTTTACCCCAATCCAAAAGCTTCTGGAAAAACGCTGTGAAAATAGCGACAAAACTGAGACGAAAACAATGATGGAAATGTGACAAAAAAGACAAAAAAAGACAAAAAATGATGGAAAAAAAGACAATAAATTTACAAAAATGAGTTGAACACCACCCTCAAAAAAATGGAAAAAAAATCTGATGACGTGAGGGAAAAGATGAGTTTTGTAGGTCTTAGCTTTCAAATGAGGCGTTACACTGGCCTACAGGATTTGGGTAAAACTGAACGGGAGAAAATGCTCTCGGTTCAGGCGGGAGTTAAGAGGTAAATACTGCTTGTAATGCATAGACGATCCACCAGGGGGTGCTGTAGCGCCCTCAGCACCCTGGGTTCCCACGGCCTTGCACAGACCTCGTCCAAATGTACCGACCCCCCCGCGCGCTCTGAGGTCTGAGGCTCCAACTCGTGGTCCCGAAGACGAGCAGAGAACCAGAGGGGACAGGGCGCTCTCTGCCCCCCCACGAGCAGAGAACCAGAGGGGACAGGGAGTTCTCTGCCCCCCACGTCCGAACACCCCCCACTGTGGACGGTTTTAAATCTGGTCTTCAAACACACCTTTACTCTCTGGTTTTAGCTCTGCGTGAGTCGTCTGGTCCTGTGTCTTTTACTTTATTTCATTGCTTTTTATATCTGGTTTTATTTCTATTCATCTGTTTAATCTGTTTTATTCTGATGTGTAGTTTTTATGATCGTTTGTGCAGCACTTTGGAAACGTTTGTTGTTTAAAGGTGCTACACAAATACAGTGATTGGATTGGAGTTACTTAGTGCTGCTTCAACCAAAACATCTCATTTACATCATATTTTCAGCACCAATAAATAGTGTTTTTGGTTTTGACACAGCTCTGTCCCGGAGAGAGGAGGAGGTGAACCATAAGGAGCGACCGAGGCTGAACATGGCCCGGTTAAAAACACTGTAATAATAATAATAATATAATATGAGCCTTGATACTGACGAGCAGACGAAGCTCTGAATAAATGACCTCCTTTGAGACTTTTAGTTTTAACACATTTGTTCCTGTTCCATAACTGTGTTCAGATCATACTCAGTTTATCTTCCTCATCCTGATCCCAGATTATTTCCAAACACAAACATCTTTAAACACCTAAAGGATAAGATCAGCTCATGATGGGTTTTTTACGACCTTGTGAGAGAAATGAAACCACAGCTCGACTCAGACGCACTTAAATCCTCCTCTGCTCTGACGTGGAGAGAATGTGGAGAGAATGTGGTCGAATGTGGTCGAATGTGGTCGAATGTGGTCGAATGTGGTCGAATGTGGTCGAATGTGGTGAAATGTTAATAAGGCTCATCTTTAACTGTCCGACACAAACCCCGTTTCCCCACAGGGTTTGTCTCATTACGAGGAAACGGAGCCGTCAGCGTAATCACATCCCTGTGATGGAGACGTGTGCTGCATCTGAAGCTGCTCTACACGCTCTACATGCTCTACATGCTCTACATGCTCTACATGCTCTACACGCTCTACACGCTCTACACGCTCTACACGCTCTACACGCTCTACACGCTCTACACGCTCTACACGCTCTACACGCTCTACACGCTCTACACGCTCTACACGCTCTACATGCTCTACATGCTCTACATGCTCTGTGGAAACATGTTCATTACAAAGGTTATTCTTATAGAGCTTTTCACACGACACAAATCACACAAAGGGCTTCACAAGGGACAATTCATCATCCAAAACTACAGCATCTTTAAAACTAATATACTGTGTTTTAAAATGATTAGTCATCAATCTCAGGCGCCTCTTCAGGTTAAGCCCAGTTAAAGGAACAGGCCACAGTTTTTACAGTAAAGTGAAGACATTACTGCGCGGGTTTCGAACTACTCCTGGTACTATTACGCCTGACAATATAGTTCCACTTTTATCCCCTTAGAAAATCCACATTGTTTAATTGTGTGTAATTATACTTTGTAGTGGAACACTTCACGTAACCATATTTAAATAGGGAAAACGTGGAAGAGCTTGGTAGCTTCTATCTTGACCTGTTTTGGAGCTATAGAGGAGAGAGGGAGAGGCTAAATGCTAACGCCGTCTGTGCTAACGTGACTGAGGACACGCGTGAAGACCAGCCAGGTCCACATGAACTCGTCTAAGCTCAGGTAAGAACATATCTCAGTATGTAAAAACGGTGGCCTGTTCCTTTAAGGAAAGAACTGAAAAAACGACTGTGCAGATAAAGGCACAATGAGGACGGTTTCTGCCGGACAAATACATCAGATTAAGAGAACATTTCGGTGAGTAAATACTTCGGTGAGTAAACAGTGACTGATCTGTGAGACAGAGTGGACCTGTTTGGCCTGTTTGGCCTGTTTGTTTGGCCTGTTTGGCCTGTTTGACCTGTTTGGTCTGTTTGGCCTGTTTGACCTGTTTGGTCTGTTTGACCTGTTTGACCTGTTTGGTCTGTTTGTTTGGCCTGTTTGGCCTGTTTGACCTGTTTGGTCTGTTTGGTCTGTTTGACCTGTTTGACCTGTTTGACCTGTTTGGTCTGTTTGACCTGTTTGACCTGTTTGGCCTGTTTGGCTGAGCTGCGACACCGACGCTCTGACTCCTCTGTCCACGATTCCGAGCCGCTCATTAAACTCTTCCCCATGAGCGGTTTCTCACAAACGCCGCTTCCTGGAAATGTTTGTCGACACATTCGCACCGTCCAGCTCCCAGAAAGATCCAGCGATTAATCCACAGCAATTAAACAGCAGTGCTGGTATAAATGTGTCTGTGGAGTCACTGAGCAAAGTGAAATGATCTGCTCGTCCAGGAGGAGGCGGGACTCACCATCTGGACGCTCGTTTTGACATCAGTGTAACGTGACTTAAATCCTTCGTAGAGACACAGTCAAAACAGTTTCTGAGGATGCACAACACTCAGGGCGGGGGAAGGTGCGGCCTGGGGCAAAATCCAGCCCTGAAGCAAATCACTTCTGCCCCCCAAACAGGGCTGGACCGGCAGACTCAGACTTTTGGTCATGTTCAATACAATAGTGGAGGTGATGAGCAAAACAATAAGGCCTTGGCTTGAACTAAAACAGTTTAAGCTACGAATCGAGGACAAAATCTGCTGTTGTTTCTGCTGAATTCAAGCTCACACCTCAGAGACTCAACACTTTCATCTAGAAATTTATAAGTTGAAGGAACTTTTGTAAAATTACTTAACAATCTTAAAATGTGCATTCGGTTAATGAAGTTCCTCTCGCGACTGCAACATAAATAAACTTCTCAAAACCAAATGATCGACTGTGGATGAAGATGAAACGGTAAAACTCACCTCAGAGTCAGAGAGGTGAGGAGTGAGGATAGAAATCACAAAAAGGACAAACATTGTAAATCCTTTCAATGGAAACTAGAAGATTCACAAACTGCACTGACGACGAGAAAGTAAAGGAGTCGAGCCAGAACTGAGGCTAGGACAGTGATCAAATATGCTCGTGTTCCCCAGTGACCAGGATGTGACGCTATAGTTGGATTCAACATTTTCTCCAATGTTAAAGGGACTGTACGGAGTTTAAAAATGTTTCCCACACATGTTCCAGTAATGTCCTAATGTGTACAATGTTCTTTTCCTCCATTGGCAGATGAATCGACTGGAAATAAAGACGAGATGTCGAGTCAGAAACGTCTCAGGACAAACTCAGTCTTACCTCATCTGCTCCTTGTGAGACGCTTTGCTCCTTGTGAGACGCTTTGCTCCTTGTGAGACTTTGCTCCTTGTGAGACTTTGCTCCTTGTGAGACTTTGCTCCTTGTGAGACTTTGCTCCTTGTGAGACACTTTGCTCCTTGTGAGACTTTGCTCCTTGTGACGCTTTGCTCCTTGTGTGACGCTTTGCTCCTTGTGTGACGCTTTGCTCCTTGTGAGACACTTTGCTCCTTGTGAGACACTTTGCTCCTTGTGAGACACTTTGCTCCTTGTGAGACACTTTGCTCCTTGTGAGACTTTGCTCCTTGTGAGACTTTGCTCCTTGTGAGACACTTTGCTCCTTGTGAGACACTTTGCTCCTTGTGAGACACTTTGCTCCTTGTGAGACGCTTTGCTCCTTGTGACACTTTGCTCCTTGTGAGACGCTTTGCTCCTTGTGAGACGCTTTGCTCCTTGTGACACTTTGCTCCTTGTGAGACACTTTGCTCCTTGTGAGACACTTTGCTCCTTGTGAGACTTTGCTCCTTGTGAGACTTTGCTCCTTGTGAGACTTTGCTCCTTGTGAGACACTTTGCTCCTTGTGAGACACTTTGCTCCTTGTGAGACGCTTTGCTCCTTGTGAGACACTTTGCTCCTTGTGAGACGCTTTGCTCCTTGTGAGACGCTTTGCTCCTTGTGAGACGCTTTGCTCCTTGTGAGACGCTTTGCTCCTTGTGAGACACTTTGCTCCTTGTGACACTTTGCTCCTTGTGAGACTTTGCTCCTTGTGACATTTTGCTCCTTGTGAGACTTTGCTCCTTGTGAGACGCTTTGCTCCTTGTGAGACGCTTTGCTCCTTGTGAGACACTTTGCTCCTTGTGACATTTTGCTCCTTGTGAGACTTTGCTCCTTGTGAGACGCTTTGCTCCTTGTGAGACACTTTGCTCCTTGTGAGACACTTTGCTCCTTGTGAGACTTTGCTCCTTGTGAGACTTTGCTCCTTGTGAGACACTTTGCTCCTTGTGAGACTTTGCTCCTTGTGAGACTTTGCTCCTTGTGAGACTTTGCTCCTTGTGAGACTTTGCTCCTTGTGAGACGCTTTGCTCCTTGTGAGACGCTTTGCTCCTTGTGAGACGCTTTGCTCCTTGTGAGACACTTTGCTCCTTGTGAGACTTTGCTCATTGTGAGACACTTTGCTCCTTGTGAGACGCTTTGCTCCTTGTGAGACACTTTGCTCCTTGTGAGACTTTGCTCATTGTGAGACACTTTGCTCCTTGTGAGACACTTTGCTCCTTGTGAGACTTTGCTCCTTGTGAAACTTTGCTCCTTTTGAGACACTTTGCTCCTTGTGAGACTTTGCTCCTTTTGAAACTTTGCTCCTTTTGAGACACTTTGCTCCTTGTGAGACACTTTGCTCCTTGTGAGACTTTGCTCCTTGTGAAACTTTGCTCCTTTTGAGACACTTTGCTCCTTGTGAAACTTTGCTCCTTTTGAGACACTTTGCTCCTTGTGAGACTTTGCTCCTTGTGAGACACTTTGCTCCTTGTGAAACTTTGCTCCTTTTGAGACACTTTGCTCCTTGTGAGACGCTTTGCTCCTTGTGAGACACTTTGCTCCTTGTGAGACTTTGCTCCTTTTGAAACTTTGCTCCTTTTGAGACGCTTTGCTCCTTGTGAGACACTTTGCTCCTTGTGAGACTTTGCTCCTTGTGAGACTTTGCTCCTTGTGAGACACTTTGCTCCTTGTGAGACACTTTGCTCCTTGTGAGACACTTTGCTCCTTGTGAGACACTTTGCTCCTTGTGAGACTTTGCTCCTTGTGAGACACTTTGCTCCTTGTGAGACACTTTGCTCCTTGTGAGACTTTGCTCCTTGTGAGACACTTTGCTCCTTGTGAGACACTTTGCTCCTTGTGAGACGCTTTGCTCCTTGTGAGACGCTTTGCTCCTTGTGAGACTTTGCTCCTTGTGACACTTTGCTCCTTGTGAGACACTTTGCTCCTTGTGAGACACTTTGCTCCTTGTGAGACACTTTGCTCCTTGTGAGACACTTTGCTCCTTGTGAGACACTTTGCTCCTTGTGAGACACTTTGCTCCTTGTGAGACTTTGCTCCTTGTGAGACTTTGCTCCTTGTGAGACTTTGCTCCTTGTGAGACTCTTTGCTCCTTGTGAGACACTTTGCTCCTTGTGAGACTTTGCTCCTTGTGAGACTTTGCTCCTTGTGAGACGCTTTGCTCCTTGTGAGACGCTTTGCTCCTTGTGAGACACTTTGCTCCTTGTGAGACGCTTTGCTCCTTGTGAGACACTTTGCTCCTTGTGAGACGCTTTGCTCCTTGTGAGACACTTTGCTCCTTGTGAGACTTTGCTCCTTGTGAGACACTTTGCTCCTTGTGAGACACTTTGCTCCTTGTGAGACTTTGCTCCTTGTGAGACTTTGCTCCTTGTGAGACTTTGCTCCTTGTGAGACTTTGCTCCTTGTGAGACTTTGCTCCTTGTGAGACACTTTGCTCCTTGTGAGACTTTGCTCCTTGTGAGACACTTTGCTCCTTGTGAGACTTTGCTCCTTGTGAGACTTTGCTCCTTGTGAGACTTTGCTCCTTGTGAGACTTTGCTCCTTGTGAGACTTTGCTCCTTGTGAGACACTTTGCTCCTTGTGAGACTTTGCTCCTTGTGAGACACTTTGCTCCTTGTGAGACGCTTTGCTCCTTGTGAGACACTTTGCTCCTTGTGAGACTTTGCTCCTTGTGAGACGCTTTGCTCCTTGTGAGACACTTTGCTCCTTGTGAGACTTTGCTCCTTGTGAGACTTTGCTCCTTGTGAGACGCTTTGCTCCTTGTGAGACGCTTTGCTCCTTGTGAGACACTTTGCTCCTTGTGAGACACTTTGCTCCTTGTGAGACACTTTGCTCCTTGTGAGACACTTTGCTCCTTGTGAGACACTTTGCTCCTTGTGAGACTTTGCTCCTTGTGAGACTTTGCTCCTTGTGAGACTTTGCTCCTTGTGAGACTTTGCTCCTTGTGAGACTTTGCTCTTTGTGAGACTTAGCTCCTTGTGAGACTTTGCTCCTTGTGAGACTTTGCTCTTTGTGAGACTTAGCTCCTTGTGAGACTTTGCTCCTTGTGAGACTTTGCTCCTTGTGAGACTTTGCTCCTTGTGAGACTTTGCTCCTTGTGAGACTTTGCTCTTTGTGAGACTTTGCTCCTTGTGAGACGCTTTGCTCCTTGTGAGACTTTGCTCCTTGTGAGACGCTTTGCTCCTTGTGAGACTTTTCTCCTTGTGAGACTTTGCTCCTTGTGAGACTTTGCTCCTTGTGAGACTTTGCTCCTTGTGAGACGCTGAGACATGTTTTGGAGCGTGTGCCCTTTAGCCGGGGCCTGAGTCACGCCGGGGCCTGAGTCACGCCGGGCCCGGGCCGTGAAGGACAGGCCTGTGTGTCTGTGACAGCATCTCCAGCCCAGTGTGAACTCTCACATTCCTCATAGTCTAACACCTACAGAGCCACTTCAGAGGATCAGAGGACGCACGGCGGCCTGGGGAGGGCGCACAAAAGACGGGCTGTCCACTGACCCAGAGCGAGGGGGGGTTATCAGGCCGGGGACAAAACATCGCTCTGGTTTAGTCTGTTGGAAACTGTGTATTAATAAAACTATGCACATGTTTGGACTTAAAGACAGTTTCGTTAGATCCAGATTTGGTGCTGATTGGTCTAAGTGTGCCTGGAGGGGGGCCCGTTTCATCCGTCGTAAAAATGTGGCAAGGCAAGTTTATTTGTATGGCACATTTTATGTCCATGACAACTCAATGCTCCTCTCAGCAACACCAAACACCCAAACACAACAAAAATCATTATTACACGGCTCTTCACAACGTCAGTAGAAGCTCCGTTGATTTGAATGGGATTTCTCAACGTTCTACCGGTCATTATTTCCTGATAAAGGACGTCTGAGAAAAATAATGACGAAGTTGGTGTTTTCATATCACTCCGCACGTACGTAGCAGCGACACTATCTGTCCCGTCACTGAGAGAGAAGTCGGGGAATCGTGAGTCTGACTTTCAACTGACCCAGAGATTCACCACCTCCTCCAACTGCACCTTCAGCTAAGTAGCTAGGCTAGCTGCTAGCCTTGCTGCTTCTAGCCTAGCAAAACGTTGCCGAGCAACGCGCAAACTTTTGGGAACTATTTGTCGCGGAAGTCATTAAATAAACCTTTGGACCTTCATAAAAGTGTACGAAGTTTATGTTGTGTGTGTTCAGTTGGAAAATGGCCGAATAATAAGCGGGATAATGTTTAGAACGCTGGTCATTATCGGTAAAATAAGCACCGACAGGGCGAACCGGACCCTCCGCTTTGCGTCGGGGTCTGGTTCGCCCTGAAGGTTCTATACATTATCCCTTACATAAAACAAATCAATCAATACAATCACCGTCACTTCCGGCCTATAAGACATTACTTTTGTCCCACGTTTTAAACCCTGCAGCCAAAACTCCTCATGACCAGATGACGCCCCCTCTCCCAGAGCGCAGTGCACCCAGGGCCCCCGACATTCTTGCTCGGGGCCCTTTGGTGCCGCTTTTACGCCACTGCTGACATGTGTATTATGTTTCACAAAGCACGACTATGTAAACAGTGCAGTCATTGTTCATCCCAGGCTGAGGGACTGTGTGAAGCTGAAGCACAAAGAGCTGCAGAAACGTGAAATAATAACGGCCCCGATACCACCTGTGCACGGGCAGGAAGTTTGACCCACAGGCTCATCAGCACCGGAGAGTCACAGACATGATCAGAGACAACAACATGTGCCGGATGTTCTGCTGTTAATTCCCATGTTTTGCCATTAAACATGGAGCGTGTTCAAAGGTTCAGTCCCACATGATCCAGCACTGGTCAGTATCTGCACAGCCAGGGGTTACAGAGCGAGGGAGCGGTCAGACTGCAGTGCACACAGAGCCTCCACAGCAGCGTTCATCACGACATCAGGAACTCTAAACGCATCAGTAAAGTGTTCTTCCTCCTCCAGCTCCTGGTCTCTGTGGCCTCAGCGCTGTCTGAGAAACACCACAGCTGTGCGGAACTATCCTGACTGTCAGTTACAGTCACTCATGTCTCACTCTCCGTGGTTTGGATTGTGTCATGAATCATCATCGTGAAGCGGTGCAGGGTTCAGTTCGCCCAACACGCCGAACTCTCGCGGGATTTCTGAGTTTACAAACGCATTAGAATCCAAACCAAAATTGATTCTGGCAAAAAAAAGACACTGATTAGCAACTTGGCAATGACAAAAACCACGAGGCGCGACACAAACACGCGACACAAACACACGACTGTTTTCAAAACTCTCCCTGAATGGATCTGTGGTTGATTCTAATCCAAACGTGCGCTCGCCCCCGTCCCAGACTGATGTCAGTGTTAACGGCTCTGTGATAGAAATCTGGCTCTTGTCAGGTTAGACCAGGGGGGCCCACACCTTTGGTCTCCGAGGCCAAAAGTGTCTGTGGGTCTCGGGCCAAACACGGCGATGTCAAGCGTTGTTTTATTTTTCGATCGCCTACATTTGCATTTGATTCTATCCACGCAAACAACATGCTATATTAAAACAAATGCTAACTCTAAAAGCCTAGTTTTAGTAGAAGAAAATCAACAATTGTAGCAAAATAGTGCAAAATGTAAAAAAAAAGACCTGTATCTACAGCACCTACAGTGACTTTACCTCATTCGTTTGTTAACTCAAGAAAATGTGATATTAGATCATTTTGAAAGTGTCAATTCAGCATAAATAAGGCAATTTTCAACATGTGCCTTTGTTAATGTCAACGACCTTTGCAATAAAAGTTGGAAAAATGGGAAAGTTGATGCTACAGCGCCCTGTGATAAACACCAAGACACAACAGTGTTTCCTTAGCTTTGGGAAAGGAGTGAAACAGCGCCCCCAATCTGACGCTGGTGGCCAAACAGTGTACTGCATCCATGTTTCCCATTGAGGATGAATGGAAGAGAGTATTAACCATACACAGCACAAAAGTGGGTCACCATCTGAAACAGAACTGTTTCGGTGGGCCAAATGTGGCCCGCGGGCCCCACTTTGGGCACCCCTGGGTTAGATCCTCACCTCTGGGTTAGATCCTCACCTCTGGGTTAGATCCTCCTCACCCCTGGGTTAGATCCTCACCTCTGGGTTAGATCCTCTGGGTTAGATCCTCACCCCTGGGTTAGATCCTCACCTCTGGGTTAGATCCTCACCTCTGGGTTAGATCCTCTGGGTTAGATCCTCACCTCTGGGTTAGATCCTCTGGGTTAGATCCTCACCTCTGGGTTAGATCCTCTGGGTTAGATCCTCACCTCTGGGTTAGATCCTCTGGGTTAGATCCTCACCTCTGGGTTAGATCCTCTGGGTTAGATCCTCACCCCTGGGTTAGATCCTCTGGGTTAGATCCTCACCTCTGGGTTAGATCCTCTGGGTTAGATCCTCACCCCTGGGTTAGATCCTCTGGGTTAGATCCTCACCTCTGGGTTAGATCCTCTGGGTTAGATCCTCACCCCTGGGTTAGATCCTCACCTCTGGGTTAGATCCTCACCTCTGGGTTAGATCCTCACCTCTGGGTTAGATCCTCACCTCTGGGTTAGACTGTACTGTTTTTATCTGGATCTAATTGTAACGTCTTTACAGCAGGTTTTGACCGAAGTATGAGGCGGATTTATATAAAACAAGAAGCGTTTTGCAGCTCGTGTTTTTATTTTGCTGAATGAGGATGATTAACTAAGGATGTTTTTCTGACAAATCCTTAAAATGCCTCTTGCTGAGTTTCAAGCTGTTGTTGATGAAGCTGAAATAACTGAGCACCGTGATGTTTAACAGCAGTTTCAGATGTTCATCTGCAGCTCAATAGCATGAAATATATATGAAATGTTCAAATCAAACCTCAATGTCTGCCCTGTATATACATTATTATTTATAAAAGATCTGAAAAATCAATGCAACACAGGATCGACTTTCAGAAGCTCCAGTATGATCAAGACTCAAGGCGATACGACAAATACTGGAGAGAGTTTCTGGTCAGGCTGTGTCAGTCAGTCAAACTGAAACACGGCCGTCTCTGCACGAGTCCTGCAGATCCACAGTCTTTGACAATTTCATAATGCAGAGAATTCTCTGAAAGAAACTGAAAGAAAAGTGGAATCCTTTGGTCTCCGCAGACACACAAACCAGTAGCTGTGACGTAAACTCCCACCAGTGTGAAATCTGCCCCCCGGCCTTTCGGCTGCAGTCAAATTGCGGCGCCACAAAAGCTCCTCGCAGCGCGGACTCCCACGTGATGGATTCCAGATGCCGCCGAGGAGAAGCGGGGCAGTATTTAGATATAACACATGTTCTGTTGAAGAAAACGGCCGTGCAGTGTGTCCCTGACAGCAGGCTGGGACCCTCACATACCCCCCACATACCCCCACATACCCCCACATACACCCCCACACATACCCTAACATACCCCACACATAAGCCCCACATACCCCCACTGCCCCTCTGCACCGGGGAATAGAGGAAATCTGAAGGGCGCAATTAGCAAATCACAAAGGCTGTAATTATGTAGCGACGTGTTGTCCTCTGCAGAGGGCGGTCCGCTTAGTTTTACACTTTTGGACAAAATGTTTTTAGTTTTAGTCCCATTTAAAGGAACAGGCCACCGTTTTTACACACTGAGATATGTTCTTACCTAACCTTAGTGGAGTTAATATATCCCCGTCTGGTCTTTGTCCGTGCGCTCACACATACGCAGCCTCTCCCACATGTCACATAGCTCCGAAAAAGCTCACGATAGAAGCTGCCAAGCTCTTCCACGTGTTCCCTATTTAAATAAAGTTACGTGAAGTGTTTTCATGTGAAGTATATTTACACAGAAATGTAACATGTGGATTTTATAAGCAGATAAAAAGGGGGACTGTATTGTGAGGCGTAATGATACAGGAGCACAGCGTCCGCGCAGTAACTCCTAAAGGTTATTGACGGAAGTGAGCGGGGAAGTCTTTAGGAGTTACTGTGCGGACGCTGTGCTCCTGTATCATTACGCCTCACAATATAGTTCCCCTTTTTATTTGCTTATAAAATCCACATGTTACATTTCTGTGTAAATATACTTCGCATGAAAACACTTCACGTAACTTTATTTAAATAGGGAACACGTGGAAGAGCTTGGTAGCTTCTATCGTGAGCTTTTTCGGAGCTATGTGACATGTGGAAGAGGCTGCGTATGTGTGAGCGCACGGACAAAGACCAGACGGGGATATATTAACTCGACTAAGGTTAGGTAAGAGCGTATCCCAGTATGTAAAAACGGTGGCCTCTTCCTTTAAGATAAGATAAGATGGTACTTTATTGATCTCACAGATGGAGAAATTGCATTTGATGAGGAGCATCCGGCAGCAGCACCCATTCAGTCGCACCGCTCTTTTTCCACTCTTTTTTTTCTTAAGGAATATTTAGGGTATTTCTAAATGTGAAGTGCCCGTTTCTCTCCTTATTTTTTTTAAAGCTTCCTGTGGTTCTTAACATTGGTTCTTCTGTAATAAGAACTATTTTAATCAGTCCAATCCCAAATGAACGTCGGCCCCCCGGCCCACCTGCCCCTCGGCCCCTCGGTGAGTAAAACACTTTGCTGAAGGACAAGGACACGCAAACGGTAAGAAAGTCCTGGGGAGGAACACGAGGACGAAGAGGAAACAGAGTCTGGTGTTTCCTGCCTGAAAGACGCCGGTGATGAAAGAGTGGTTCAGGCTCGTGGACAGAGGGACACCAGGCTTAAACATCTCAGACCTTCATCAAACACCGGGAAACGTCACCAACGTGTTCAGTGAAGGTTCTTAAACGCCTGAACTGACGGATATAACGTCCCTCATCAGTAGAACCTCACTGACCCTCATAGAGGGAAAGGGATAATGTGTAGAACGCTGGTCATTATCGGGAAAATAAGAACGTTGGAAAATCCCATTCAAATCAATGGAGCGTTCTGCTTATGTTGTGAAGAGCCGTATAATAATAATAAATAATACTTTGTTCATGTGCGTCCGACCAAATAAATAATAAACCGTGAAATTTGAAAGTGAATTATGTTAATATCGTTGCATTAACGTTGTGATAAAGGTTGTTTGTTGATGAAAACAACACTGTGATTATGAAGCGCTCCTGCTCTGGGAAAGGAAATATATTGAATATTATTAACAGTAAATTGAAGCACAAACATAATCAGATCCGAGTCGCCCCCGTGTCCGTGTCTCCTCCATATTACGAGCCGGGAACAGTGTCTCGTTTCCTTCATTTCTATAATCCGGTTAGAGCAGGTGTCGACTCCACCAGAGTGATTCAATCCAGGAAGATCTCCTGAGGATTCTGACGGAACTCCAGCAGAACGAGACAAAACCGAGGATGAAAAAGCAACAAAAGAGCAACAATACGTGACAGAAAGTGATGAGAGTGTGGCCTGGGAGTCGCCCGGGACCGAGGGACCAATCGCAGAACGAGGAGGGACGGCAAGACGGAAGCTTATTTACAGAGCCAACATGACCGCAGCGACGCCATCTTTAGATCAAACTCATTTTGGGTCACGGGCCACAAATATCAGACAGAATGTTTCCAATAAATGAATAATAATAAGCTTTGACTGTAGCTTCATTAAAAACAACGGCTTACACTGTCCATTCACCACGTGGCTATAATGTGTTGTTCATATCCTAAACTCTTATTATATTAGTGCCCTCTGCTGGACACGTGTGGAACTCTCTCCTTTTTTTAAATGTAACGCCCCCTAGAGGCTAGAATCAGCGTTCTGGTTATTCTTTAAAGAATCCTAACTCTGCACAGGAATGGGCTGAGACTTACTTTCTTTTTTACAGACTCTGGAATTAACGCTCTGCAGGGCGGGGCCGGATTAAGTCGTCTCGCGGGCCGGATGCTTTAGATAGGGCTGCTCGATTATTGAAAAAATAATGATCGCGATTATTTTTGTCATAATTGAAATCACGATTATTCAAACGATTATTTGTTGCCTTTAAAAAAATCCATCAAAAAAAGACAAAAATCCATTAAAAAAATGACAAAAATCCAGCAAAAAAGTGACAAAAATCCAGCAAAAAAATGACAAAAATCCAGCAAAAAAGTGACAAAAATCCATCAAAAAAGTGACAAAAATCCATCAAAAAATCCATCAAAAAATGACAAAAATCCATCAAAAAAAAGACAAAAATCCATCAAAAAAGTGACAAAAATCCATCAAAAAAAGACAAAAATCCATCAAAAAAATGACAAAAATCCATCAAAAAAAGACAAAAATCCATCAAAAAAGTGACAAAAATCCATCAAAAAAAGACAAAAATCCATCAAAAAAAGACAAAAATCCATCAAAAAAGTGACAAAAATCCATCAAAAAAAGACAAAAATCCATTAAAAAAATGACAAAAATCCATCAGAAAAATGACACAAATCCAGCAAAAAAGTGACAAAAATCTAAAAATTAGAAAAAGAAAAAAATATGAAAAAAATTGAAAAAATAAAAAAATAGAAAAAAAAATAAAAATGCTAATGCTAATTTTGTAATCGTTTACTGTTGTAATCGAAATCGTAATCGAACACAGCCCTAGCTTTAGATGTTCTGAATAGTTTAGCTCGAGGGTTTACAGCGGGTAGATCGATATCTTTATTAATCTATTTACCCGTCACATACACTGTCAATAAACATGCCATGTGTGAAATGATCCGCACTCACTCGAGGAAGCGTGTGATGTACTGGCGGCTGCACCGTCAGTAAACATGCCATGTGTGAAATGATCCGCACTCACTCGAGGAAGCGTGTGATGTACTGGCGGCTGCAGGACGACCACCGGGGGAGGGCGGTGCCGTAAAGCAGCTGAGGAGACATGACGAACGGACGCTTCCCCACCGGCTCACACTCGTTCCCACTGCCGTCGTGCTGGATCCCGAAGCTGAGGGACAGACAGAGCAGGGACAACACAGTCAGGGACTGATCATCTTAAAAACAAAACAACGTATTGTATAATGTGGTTTCACACTTTCTTTGTGCAAAACTTATGTCACGTCAGTAACTTGGGTCTTCGTCTTCTTTTTGTTGTTGTTGTTAAGACATCAGCTAACTTCTGATGCTTTTGAGTTTACCCTTTTGTGTACTTTGGGGTTGTTTTCTTTCTGTTTTTCCTTTTTTTTCTTAAGTTCCCCATGATGAAGTACATGAATGCATCCCTACAAGAAAGACAATCAGGCTTTCAAAATAAGAGCGCTCACCAAATTCTGTGTAAACAATGTGAAAATCCAGCCCAAAGGAAATAGAAATTTTCCAACAGATTCCGTGGGTTGAAAAAACATGATGAAGGCCTCATCACACAAAACTTGATTTTTTTTACCTGACCTGACGACTTTCTGCGCAAGCTACTTCTGTGTTGTGTTTTGTGTCTTTGTCGTTTGCTGTGTGCGTGTGTCTGTCTGTTTGTTGTCGTGCATCTCTGGCACTGATTACAGGCGTAGATATGACCTGTAATATGAACATGATAACAAAAATATTTTCTTCCAGCAGGCTGAGCCTCGTATATAATAACCACTAACAAACCTGAAACTAACCACCTGTTGTTCTGTAGCAGACATGTACAGGTGGAGACCGGCTGCAGACAAACGCTCTGACACATAATACGTGTCAAAAGGGGGGATATTGGGTGTTGGTTGAATAAGAAGATATTTTAATGCTGTCAGAAAGTAAACTGTTGTGAAACAAGATCTGCCTCACAGAATGAATGGAGGCCCATGGCCAAGGCCCATGGGCACAAAGTGACCACGGAGAACCTCGCAGGAGGGAAGCGCCGAGGGGACGACATGGATCCACGCCAACCACTGCTAGGTGGTGCTGCCACAGACGACCCCAGAACGCTGACACCGATGGTGGGGACGGAGCAGGCACAACCGCGGCTCCCGACGCTGAAGGGGTGGGCTGTTGTGCGACCTCCGACGCTGGAACCGGCCAACAACAACAACAACAACAACCAGAGAGCCTCACTGCTCGTGTCGGCGTCTTCGAGAGACACCCCCGAGAAGAACACAACGCCCCGACTCCCACGTGTCCCACTCTCCTGCCCAAGGCCATATCTCTGACCCCCGAGACTCGGCCCAAACGAGTGTGGGGAAGGCCCCAAAGAGAGTCTCGTCGCCCCAGAAACACCAGACCTCGCCAGGACCACTGATGCTCTGCACACGCTCAGAGAGAGCACAAGCCGTGAACATTTGCCTTGCACAGGAAAGACTGCACAACCCCCGCATAGCATGCCTCGGACGGATAAGGCTGGCATCGACTCTTGCACTATTATGCTGGCCACACTGGCAGCACCCTTCTTGCTGTCCGGATTCATCATTTTATTCAAAACTCTGTGACTCACGACGTGGCTTGCGTTAACATAATACCGCCTGGTTGCAGGCGTCAAACATTCTAAAGCTCTCTTGCTAATTTTGCCTTTGGCTGAAGGTTTACGGTGACACAATGTTTGCAGCTATAATGTGTTCCTTTTATTGACAAATGTGTTTCTTCTCTTCTGGACTTGTCCCTTATTGAAGAGTCTTTACCCTAAATAGGAGGTTTGGGTGACGGCACATTTGCCCATCAACGACTCCTGTTTTACTTTGTGTCTAAATGTCATGCTTAAATTCGACTCTAATGACAGCAATGTTTCTCCCGAACACAAGTTTGAAGGTGGTGTGATTTCAATGTCTCTGATGCTTAACTGAATGTGATTTATACAAAACTGGGTTTTGTAATCATCAAGAGAGAGGAGTGTTGTGACAACTTTGGTTAAAGTTAAGCCAGGTAACTAAGTTAACGCCATGCGGGCCTGGCCCCCTGCTATGTGACCAGACCGGTTCCTTCCTGTACCCCAGACGGGCCATCTCCATCTCACAAAAGATCCTGGGCATGGTCGTTTCGCACCTAAAAGACAATAGGCCAGCATGGCCCGTCCTATAAAGCATGACAAAGGATCTCACTCTCCCTTCAGCCAGCCTGATTTCATTACATCTCCAAATGTATCACCATGTTTTTGTTGTTGAACCGCCCTTTCATGTATGTGTATAAAACCAGCTACGAAACTTTGCTCCGCAGATTTACGCACAGATCCTCCTGTGCGTACAATCTCCGCATGTGTAATAAACTTCACATGTTGACTAGACAAACTTCTCTTAAGCTTTATTAAGTAAGAAAATCCACAACACAACACAATCAAGACAAAGAGCAGGGACAACACAATCAGGACAAAGAGCAGGGACAACACAATCAGGACAAAGAGCAGGGACAACACAATCAGGACCAGGAGCAGGGACAACACAATCAAGACAAAGAGCAGGGACAACACAATCAGGACCAGGAGCAGGGACAACACAGTCAGGACAAAGAGCAGGGACAACACAATCAGGACAAAGAGCAGGGACAACACAATCAGGACAAAGAGCAGGGACAACACAATCAGGACAAAGAGCAGGGACAACACAATCAGGACCAGGAGCAGGGACAACACAATCAAGACAAAGAGCAGGGACAACACAATCAGGACAAAGAGCAGGGACAACACAATCAGGACCAGGAGCAGGGACAACACAATCAAGACAAAGAGCAGGGACAACACAATCAGGACAAAGAGCAGGGACAACACAATCAGGACCAGGAGCAGGGACAACACAGTCAGGACAAAGAGCAGGGACAACACAATCAGGACAAAGAGCAGGGACAACACAATCAGGACAAAGAGCAGGGACAACACAATCAGGACAAAGAGCAGGGACAACACAATCAGGACCAGGAGCAGGGACAACACAATCAGGACAAAGAGCAGGGACAACACAATCAGGACAAAGAGCAGGGACAACACAATCAGGACAAAGAGCAGGGACAACACAATCAGGACCAGGAGCAGGGACAACACAATCAGGACAACACAATCAGGACCAGGAGCAGGGACAACACAGTCAGGACAAAGAGCAGGGACAACACAATCAGGACAAAGAGCAGGGACAACACAATCAGGACCAGGAGCAGGGACAACACAATCAGGACCAGGAGCAGGGACAACACAATCAGGACCAGGAGCAGGGACAACACAGTCAGGACAAAGAGCAGGGACAACACAATCAGGACAAAGAGCAGGGACAACACAATCAGGACCAGGAGCAGGGACAACACAATCAGGACAACACAATCAGGACCAGGAGCAGGGACAACACAGTCAGGACAAAGAGCAGGGACAACACAATCAGGACAAAGAGCAGGGACAACACAATCAGGACAAAGAGCAGGGACAACACAATCAGGACCAGGAGCAGGGACAACACAATCAAGACAAAGAGCAGGGACAACACAATCAGGACAAAGAGCAGGGACAACACAATCAGGACCAGGAGCAGGGACAACACAGTCAGGACAAAGAGCAGGGACAACACAATCAGGACAAAGAGCAGGGACAACACAATCAGGACCAGGAGCAGGGACAACACAATCAGGACAACACAATCAGGACCAGGAGCAGGGACAACACAGTCAGGACAAAGAGCAGGGACAACACAATCAGGACAAAGAGCAGGGACAACACAGTCAGGACAAAGAGCAGGGACAACACAATCAGGACAAAGAGCAGGGACAACACAATCAGGACCAGGAGCAGGGACAACACAATCAGGACCAGGAGCAGGGACAACACAATCAGGACCAGGAGCAGGGACAACACAGTCAGGACAAAGAGCAGGGACAACACAATCAGGACAAAGAGCAGGGACAACACAATCAGGACCAGGAGCAGGGACAACACAATCAGGACAACACAATCAGGACCAGGAGCAGGGACAACACAGTCAGGACAAAGAGCAGGGACAACACAATCAGGACAAAGAGCAGGGACAACACAATCAGGACAAAGAGCAGGGACAACACAATCAGGACAAAGAGCAAGGACAACACAATCAGGACAACACAATCAGGACAAAGAGCAGGGACAACACAATCAGGACAAAGAGCAGGGACAACACAATCAGGACAAAGAGCAGGGACAACACAATCAGGACAAAGAGCAAGGACAACACAATCAGGACAAAGAGCAAGGACAACACAATCAGGACAAAGAGCAAGGACAACACAATCAGGACAAAGAGCAGGGACAACACAATCAGGGACAACACAATCACGAATCACACGCACTTCATATCGTGTTCTTTTGTTCACGTGTTGAATAAACCCACTCACAGCCTGTACAGCACACGGATCATGTTCAGCCTGTTCTCGTTCATGTATGTTCTCGTTCATGTATGTTCTCGTTCATGTATGTTCTCGTTCATGTATGTTCTCGTTCATGTATGTTCTCGTTCATGAATGTTCTCTCCGTGTGCACAATAACAAGGTCAATGTTAGCCGTGTGTGTGTGTCTCTACAGAACAGAGTTTTCTATAAAAGTGCATCAATACTAATATAAGGTGTTTAAGGCGAGACACTGCAGGTGAACAGGGAAAATAAATAAATGTAGAAACGTCAATGTGAAGCTTGAACATCACAGATATAAATGTGAGAAAAAATGTGTTTTGGGCAACGAAATCAAACTAATGAATTGATCCAGATTAAATGTTATGGTTTTATTTTATTGACATATTAGTGACTAAGATTTTTTTCAGAGGGATTTTGGATATTTTGTTCAGTTTTTCAATAAACTAATCATCAGTGAAAAAATCTGTAAAAACAACAAACGCCACAATATATGAAACGTCCAGATCGTGACTTTTCACAAGTTTTTGATGGTTATTTATTTCACTTTTGTTCATCACAGAGCTACAAAACCACAGATAAGGTGGATTAGAGAGTCTAGTTTCATAATAACAATAAAATAAATAAATAACTCCGTGTGTTCACTCCCATGGTCAGCAGCTCTAACGCTGTTTTAATAAAGATGCCTGATCTGCTCCAGAGCAAAGGAAGTGATGCCCCGTTTGTGAACATTGTTTTTGCCTTCATGGACCTATTATTATCATTATTATTAATCTAAAACACTACATTTCCGACCACAGAGCCCGGATACGCCCACAAACAGAACCAAAATAGCTTCAAATCCTGGGAAACACTTTATGTTTGTGTCCGAGCTCTCGGGTTTACGCTCGAGCAGCTCAGCACTGAACAGGCGTGGACTGGGTTTTGGAAATGAAGAACTCTTTTGTTGTTGTTTTGTTGTCTTGTACAGAGCCTTTATGGTGCAGATCTGTGTTTGTTGTGAAGCGGCACAGACACGGAGACAGAGACGGAGACGGACACGGACACGGACACGGTCGTACTTGTGTCCCAGCTCGTGAGCCACGGTGAAGGCCAGGGGCAGACACAGACAGGGACAGAGACACAGACGCAGACGCAGACGCAGACGCAGACGCAGACACAGGAGGCGGTCGTACTTGTGTCCCAGCTCGTGAGCCACGGTGAAGGCCAGGGGCAGACACAGACACAGACACAGACACAGACACAGACGCAGACGCAGACGCAGACGCAGACGCAGACACAGACGCAGACACGGTCGTACTTGTGTCCCAGCTCGTGAGCCACGGTGAAGGCCAGGGGCAGCCCGGTGTCCTCACTGATGCTGCAGCTGCGGTGGGACTGGCACATCCCGGCCACGTGGGACAGGCCCAGGGTCTCACAGGGGGAGTTCGCCGACGCACAGATGTCCTTCCTGAGAGGGCACGAGAACAGCAATCACAACATTCTGAAGAGCCCAGAGTTTAACATGGAGGTGGAGCAGCTGACGGTAACTATGGTAACTGTGGTCACTGTGGTCACTGTGGTCACTGACTAAACGTATGTCTTTATATCTCACATCTCAGTCATTACTGGAGGAATCCACATAGACACAGACGCATCTCGTCATAGAAGGGGGCGTGGCTTCGCCGAGGGGGAAAATAGAATCTTTAGAGAAACACAATTTTCCCTCTTTTTAGACATTTTCTGGTGGAATATGAACTTATTTATCACATAAATAAAGTCAAGTGTAAATCGGGCCCATATGGATATTTTCTCACAGCAGATTGTTCAGTAGAAGTGAAAAAACGGCAGTTGTAGCAAGCGCTAGCTAACCGTTAGCATTAGCCCGATGCTAACATGTAGCATCATGTTAGCATTCTCTGTTATTCATGTATTTTTGGGCTTTTGAACCACTTTGCTCCTCCCCATGTCTTTGTATCTTTATTTAGTAGAAACTATATTCATAATTCAGCGTTTGTTACAGTAGTTTTTTAATAATTAGAGAAAATATACATTTTTTCCAATTTGTTTCCCCCTGAACTGTTTTAAAAAATGACCATATATGGGCGACTCCAGAGATGCGTCTGTATCTATGAAACAAACTGGTGATTTCTTCCAAAAACTGCATTTTTCCCATAGATACAGACGCATCTCTGGAGTCGCCCATATATGGTCATGTTTGAAAACAGTTAAGGGGGAAAACAATTTTGAAAAAATCTAAACTTTATCTAATTTTTTAAAAACTACTGTAACAAATGCTGAATTATGAATATAGTTTATACTAAATAAAGATACAAAGACATGGGGAGGAGCAAAGTGGTTCAAAAGCCCAAAAATACATGAATAACGGAGAATGCTAACATGATGCTACATGTTAGCATCGGGCTAATGCTAGGGGTTAGCTAGTGCTTGCTACAACTGCCGTTTTTTCACTTCTACTGAACAATCTGCTGTGAGAAAATATCCATATGGGCCTGATTTACACTTGACTTTATTCATGTGATAAATAAGTTCATATTCCACCAGAAAATGGCTAAAAAGAAGGAAAAAAGATTCTATTTTCCCCCTCGGCGAAGCCACGCCCCCTTCTATGACGAGACGCGTCTGTGTCTATAGAGCTGTATTGGCCCCGCCCACCATCTGACATTATGACATCATCACATCCTAAATCGTGACGCCGCCTTTTCACCGGGGCTCATTAACCCTAATTATTCACTTTGTCATTTTTTCCATATTTTCCCAAATTTACCCCATTTTTTTTGGTCTTTCTTTCTTTTTTTTCCTTTGAGTTTTTGATGAACAACGGCGTCAAAACTTCTCCACTGCAGAGCAACAGCGAATCGCCTCATTTGAAAGCTAAGGCCGACAAAACTGAATGTAGCTTTTCAGCCGCATTGTTTTTGCCATGTTTTTGTGGCTTTTTATTGCTTTGTCATCACTTTCTGTTGACACATTTTTGTTGCCTTTTTCATCCTCGTCTTCGAAGAGTTTCGTGGCGCTAGGCTAGTGCGAGGCTAGTGCATGTCTATGGTATCAGCTAGCCTGCATTAAAAACAGTGTGACCCGCTCCACAGAGCACCTGAGGCGAATCACTGATAACACCAGACTAACCATATACATGTCTGTGTCCATAGAATCATTTAAAACACCTTATACTTGAGCAGCATCAGCTTCGTGGTTGTACAAGCCAGTGTTTCCCAACCAGGGGTACGGGGACATTGTTGTAATCATCTTTTTAAAGGAACAGGCCCCCGCTCTCCCAGCCTGAGATACTGAGACCTGAGCTTAGACGAGTTGATCCGTACCCGTCTGGTCTTTGAGCCCGTGGGAGAGCCTGGTCACTTCTAACTTCACCTCCGTTTGGAGCCATAGGAACACACTGAGAGAGGCCAAATGTAGGGCTGTGCAATTAATCGAAATTCGATTCCGATTTCGATTACAACAGTAAACGATTACAAAATTAGCATAATCGCAAAAAAACGATTATAATTTTTTTTTTCAATTTTTAATTTGGGGATTTTTGTCACTTTTTTGATGGATTTTTGTCACTTTTTTGATGGATTTTTGTCAGTTTTTTAATGTATTTTTGTCACTTTTTCTGCTGGATTTTTGTCTTTTTTCTGCTGGATTTTTGTCTTTTTTTTATGGATTTTTGTCACTTTTTTTGATGGATTTTTATCACTTTTTTTGATGGATTTTTGTCACTTTTTTGATGGATTTTTATCACTTTTTTGATGGATTTTTGTCACTTTTTTTGCTGGATTTTTGTCACTTTTTTATGGATTTTTGTCACTTTTTGTATGGATTTTTGTCACTTTTTTGATGGATTTTTGTCTTTTTTTAATGGATTTTTGTCACTTTTTTGCTGGATTTTTGTCACTTTTTTGATGGATTTTTTTAAAGGCAACAAATAATCGTTTGAATAATCGTGATTTCAATTATGACAAAAATAATCGTGATTATTATTTTTTCAATAATCGAGCAGCCCTAGCCAAATGCTAACAACATCTTTGGGTTGTTTTGTGTGACTGAGGGCACGCACAAAGACCAGACAGGTACAACTCGTCCCAGCCCAGGTAAGAACATATCTCTGTTCCTTTAAGCTGGTGCATGATGGAGATCGTGAGTCACAGTGAAAGCAGGGGGAAAATACATAATCTTAAAAGTCTATTCTATATTCTATACAGGTCATTTCTTCTCTCTAATAAGCCTCCTCTAAATCTCTGCTCTCTCTGGGTTTAACCTAACCTCCCACGTTAAAGTGTTGGAGTCTCGGACCTGGTGAGCAGCACGGCCACGTCGTGGTGCAGCGGGTGCTCGTCTCCCTTCATGTTCAGGCCTTTCTGCCACTTACAGAAGCTGTTCAGGCTGTTGTCCGCGTGGTGCGTGATCTTCAGCTCCTCCTGCACAAAAAAACACCACAGAAAACATGTTCACAAAGAAAAGCAACACAAAACGCTCTCTACTCTGGCCTCCCACACTCGTCACTCCACCGGTTACAGTCAGTGCAGAAGCAGCAGCTCGTCTTCTCACCGGTTCCTCCAGACTCAGCCACATCACTCCCGTCCTCGCCTCCCGCTCCGTTTTCGGATTGATTTCAAGATGTTAATGTTTGTTTTTAAAGCCCTCCATGGTCTCGCTCCGTTACATCTGACTGAGTTGGTGACCGTGGTCTCTCTTCAACCAAGACAGATTCATATAGTAAGATAAAATAAATGAATAAATAATAATAATAAAAAAATAATAATGATAATAAAAATGTGTATATAGGTGTGTATATATAGTATATATTAGAATATACACATTTTAAGAATCAGAATCCCATGATGGGGAGTCCCTTTCCATTTTTTCCAAATACATGGCAGCTTTGATGTAGTATAAAACAAGGAATTATTATTACTTTTTTATTTTTTTTTATTTTTGTATTTTTGTATTCTTTTTTTATTTTATTTATTTATTTATTATTATTTTTATTTTATTATTTTTTTTTTATTTTTTTTTATTTTATTTTTTTATTTATTTATTTTTCTTTCTTTTCTAGCTATAATGTATGAACTCGAACCACTGTCACGGCGCATCAGGTATGTAGCAGCTCCTTTTGTTTGTTGATTTTATTTGCTACACAAGGGGAGGAAAAAAAAAAAAAAAAAAGACTAAATATTGTGTGTAATAACAGAAATGTAAAAATGTACACATCTGAAATGTAAAACCACACAATAAAGTAAAAAAAAAAGAAGAAAAAAAAGAGTTGGTGACCGTACATGGCCCCAGCAGAGTCTCCGGTCTCTGAGCAGATGGTTCTGGACGTGCCCAGGTCCCGGGACAAACAGTGGGTGATGGTTCCTTTGTGGAACACCTGCCCCTCAGTCTGCGTGTTCTCAGTCTGCGTGTTCTCAGTCTGCGTGTTCTCAGTCTGCGTGTTCTCAGTCTGCGTGTTCTCAGTCTGCGTGTTCTCAGTCTGCGTGTTCTCAGTCTGCGTGTTCTCAGTCTGCGTGTTCTCAGTCTGCGTGTTCTCAGTCTGCGTGTTCTCAGTCTGCGTGTTCTCAGTCTGCGTGTTCTCAGTCTGCGTGTTCTCAGTCTGCGTGTTCTCAGTCTGCGTGTTCTCAGTCTGCGTGTTCTCAGTCTGCGTGTTCTCAGTCTGCGTGTTCTCAGTCTGCGTGTTCTCAGTCTGCGTGTTCTCACTGAGCCGTCCCTCTTTAAGTCTAGATTGAAGACACATCTTTTCAAACCAGCTTTTAAGACTTAGACCGCACTTGTTTTATTGATTGATTGATTTTTTTAAATATTGTTTTATCTTCTCTGTGAAGCACGTTGGTCTTCCTTGTGTTGTTGTAAGGTGCTATACAAATACACTTTGATTTCGGACACTGTGTAACTTTCGTTGGAGTAAAACACAAGCGCTCGTTTTCATCACAGGTGGTTTTATGGCTGGAACAGGAGCTCCTGCTGTGAAAGCTCTGAGGTCGAGCGGTCGATGGTGAGACACGAGCTGGTCTTTGTGTCGACTCTCCCTGTGCGGCTCCTCCACGCTCACAGATCCATCAGCGTCTTTTCTTTGGTGGTGGCCTGGAGTGTTAGCCACTTACAGCGATTATTTCTTTTCTCTGAGTCCAGGTGGCTTTGTTCTGGTGTTCCAACTCTCCTCACCAACTTAAAGACCACATGTCAGACAGAATCCACCTCTTTGAGCTTTAAACCATGTTCCAACACTTTAAACCATGTTCCAACGCTTTAAACCATGTTCTAACGCTTTAAACCATGTTCTAACGCTGTTCCCTGGTCAAACAGTAGGAGTATTTCACTATATTCACACTGGTTTGATTAACCCTTAATAACACCTTTAAAAAACGTAGACACAACTCCCGCCTGAACCGAGAGGATCTTTTTCCTCACGTCATCAAATTTTTTTTTCCATAATTTTTTTGTTGGGTGTTCGACTCATTTTTGTAACTTTTGTGTCATTTTTTTTGTCAATTTTTTTTTATCACATTTTGTCACATTTTTGTCAATTTCTTGTGACATTTTTGCCACTTTTTTGTCAATGTTTTCTCACGTTTTTGTCACATTTTTGTCAATGTTTTCTCACGTTTTTGTCACATTTCCATCATTTTTTTTCGTCTCAGTTTTGTTGCTATTTTCACAGCTTTTTTAGAAGCAGTTGTGGTGAACAGGTCTGAGCTCATTATACACATGAGGACATGGAGGAACATGTAGGGGGAGGAAAATACATCATTTTAACATGTTTAAACTCCCTATAGTCCCTTTAAGGCGGGGGGTAAGAGGTGAAGGAGACAATTGAGAGGCCGGACCGGTGGGGCCCCCCTGTGCTCCGCCCCTGGATTCACGCTGCAGTCGGACACAGCCCACAGTGACCGTCATGCTTGGAAACATGAAACCTACCTCCTCCTGCTCCAGGAGGATGAGCCGCACCACCACGATGTTCACGGCGTTTCCAATACTGGCGTCGCTGAAGAGCCCGGACACCTGGAACACACAGATCAACAAAACAACATTATTTATCATCACGGTTTCATCTACTTTAACAAAAGCTCTGGATCAATAAGGTACAAATCAATGTGTTCATATGAAACATCAAACACAGAAAGAGGAGCTTGGATAAGATCACGTCTGTGACAAAAGGGAAACGTGAAATCCAACAGAGCAGCTGTTGCTTCAGGAGAATGAGGTCTGTGTGCAGAGAACATCTGCTTCAGGAGAGTGAGGTCTGTGTGCAGAGAACATCTGCTTCAGGAGAGTGAGGTCTGTGTGCAGAGAACATCTGCTTCAGGAGAGTGAGGTCTGTGTGTAGAGAACATCTGCTTCAGGAGAGTGAGGTCTGTGTGTAGAGAACATCTGCTTCAGGAGAGTGAGGTCTGTGTGTGTAGAGAACATCTGCTTCAGGAGAGTGAGGTCTGTGTGTAGAGAACATCTGCTTCAGGAGAGTGAGGTCTGTGTGCAGAGAACATCTGCTTCAGGAGAGTGAGGTCTGTGTGCAGAGAACATCTGCTTCAGGAGAGTGAGGTCTGTGTGTAGAGAACATCTGCTTCAGGAGAGTGAGGTCTGAGTGTGTAGAGAACATCTGCTTCAGGAGAGTGAGGTCTGAGTGTGTAGAGAACATCTGCTTCAGGAGAGTGAGGTCTGTGTGTGTAGAGAACATCTGCTTCAGGAGAGTGAGGTCTGTGTGTGCAGAGAACATCTGCTTCAGGAGAGTGAGGTCTGTGTGTGTAGAGAACATCTGCTTCAGGAGAGTGAGGTCTGTGTGTAGAGAACATCTGCTTCAGGAGAGTGAGGTCTGAGTGTGTAGAGAACATCTGCTTCAGGAGAGTGAGGTCTGTGTGCAGAGAACATCTGCTTCAGGAGAGTGAGGTCTGTGTGCAGAGAACATAGTTGTTTTTTAGTATCTGTAAAACGCCGTCACTAACTGGCTCAATGAACAAACAACCTGTGACTTTAGAAACATCTGCCTCACAGTTTCTGCAGGAGCTTCAGCCGAGTAGAAGCATCAGACCAGACATGGGCAACTTTCCACGAGGGCCGGACCAGTAGAGAATTTGGTTGTTTCAAACAATTATAATTGACCTTTCGCCGAGCCCCGCCCCCAAACGGTAATTGTCCAATCAGACATCCTAGCAACCGTTACTATGAAGCCAGGTCCGTCACGCCGCAGGCCTCGAATCAATGGGACAAACCAGCACTGAGCCGAACACATTAAGAGCAACTAAACAGCAGCAGTTTTGCTTTCTCCTTCTTTACGTCGATGAAAACACTGGCGTTTGTCGCCCTTATAAGGTCATGTGTTTCGGGTCATGGTTTGCTCGGCCTGGTCAGACCTGGGACGCTCAGCAGGAAGGGCCTGGTCAGACCTGGGACGCTCAGCAGGAAGGGGCTGGTCAGACCTGGGACGCTCAGCAGGAAGGGCCTGGTCAGACCTGGGACGCTCAGCAGGAAGGGCCTGGTCAGACCTGGGACGCTCAGCAGGAAGGGCCTGGTCAGACCTGGGACGCTCAGCAGGAAGGGCCTGGTCAGACCTGGGACGCTCAGCAGGAAGGGCCTGGTCAGACCTGGGACGCTCAGCAGGAAGGGCCTGGTCAGACCTCGGACGCTCAGCAGGAAAGGCCTGGTCAGACCTCGGACGCTCAGCAGGAAGGGCCTGGTCAGACCTGGGACGCTCAGCAGGAAGGGCCTGGTCAGACCTGGGACGCTCAGCAGGAAGGGCCTGGTCAGACCTGGGACGCTCAGCAGGAAGGGCCTGGTCAGACCTGGGACGCTCAGCAGGAAGGGCCTGGTCAGACCTGGGACGCTCGGCAGGAAGGGCCTGGTCAGACCTGGGACGCTCGGCAGGAAGGGCCTGGTCAGACCTGGGACACTCAGCAGGAAGGGCCTGGTCAGACCTGGGACGCTCAGCAGGAAGGGCCTGGTCAGACCTGGGACGCTCAGCAGGAAGGGCCTGGTCGCTGCTTGGATCGGAGACCGAAACACCAGCAGGTCTGGGTGAATGAAGTGAGTGAGTGGTTGGTGGTGGGAGGGACCGATGGCACACTTCCGTCAGTATACCCCAGGGCAGCTGTGGCTACAATTGTAGCACCACCGTGTATGGAGTGAATGAATAATGCAACATGAAGCGCCTTCGAGTGTCCAGAAAAGCGCTATATAAAACTGATGCTTTATTATTATTATTGCTTTGAGGCCTGGATTGAAGGGCTAAGTGGGCCGCGTCTGGCCCACGGGCTGTAGTTTGCCCACTTCTGTTCTAGACGTTTGACGAAGGTGTTTCTCTTCTCGTCTGACTGAAACACTTTGCTTTGAGAAAAGCTTCATGTTATAGAATTCCACTTCAACTCTATGGGAGAGAGACAGTTTTTTTTAAAGAGAAAATGCCCAAATGTTTCCCTGGTCGTGGGTAAAGACCGGCACATCCACAGGTCTGAGTAAATGTGCAGGATCAAGGACGGAGAAATAATCAGAGAATAAATTGTTGCTCGAGTGTCCGTGAGGGCTTTCACATTGGCAAGACCGTAAGACCCTCAAAACTAGAGTCATTCTCGGAGCCCTGGAGCAACACACTTTCAGCACACTCAGGTATGTGGGCATAGAACACGTTAAACAGAGGCGGCGACATTAACAAGCAGCTATTACAAAGGGAGGCCTGTTGGACACTATGAGTCCCAAAGGCATGAATGAAGAGTTTGATCTCAGACCTTTTCTCTGACTCCAGTGTCTGTATCACCACAGTGTTCATGTTCATCTACCCCGGGGGAACTCTGATGTAAATATGTAAAAACAAATATGTAAATTCTGTACATTTGTGTGTGTATATATATACGTTTTTACAATGTTCTTCTATCCTGTGGTCACTTGCCTTGTAAAGAAAAGCCTACACTCATCGGTCTCCACTGTCCTCTGGTTCCTGTACGTGGCAACATTTTATGTAATGTCTCTTTGTGGATTCATATCATGTGACACGTCTCGCGTCATGTGACAATGACACATGACCCCTGTAATGAAGCTTTGTACATATACACAGGTGTGTTTGAGCTGTTTTAATCGTCTGAAGAAACGTCACTACTCGGGGAGCATTAAAAGCTTGGGAGCTACAAAGTTGTGCAGATCTTTTATTCCCAAATGTTTTCCTTGATCATCATTTGACTGGATTCATAAACCTGTCACATTATTCTGATTCTACTGACCAACATCACGCTCATGTTTTTCAATATCATCTCCACCTTTGGACGCCTTTATGAGGAAATACTTAGACCATATTTCATATAAGCTGAAGAGGTGACTTTGAACTTTGTGACAGTTTTTGTTCCATGTGAGACGACCCAGAAATTACAGAGGAATTCGCAATAAACTAAGACTAGAATTTACCGTGGTGACCAGTGTGGAACCTTCAGCTGCTCGGCCTCAGTTTGAAACTATGGCTCTTCAGAAAGTTGTGACGTCACCTGTTGTATTGTAGCAACTAAAACGCTCAATTTTCCACTTGGTTTATGGTTAATATCTGTAATGTCTCATCCACAGTCCAGCGTCTCACATCTGAACTAAGGTCACATGACAGTCACATCTGAACTAAGGTCACATGACAGTCACATCTGAACTAAGGTCACATGACAGTCTCGTCAAAAGGTGGAGACAATATTCAGAAGTATGAAAGGACATGTGAGATGAATGTGGCAGGTTTGTGAATCCAACCACTTCCAAAGAATGTTGGGTTTGGAGATTTCTTGCCAAAAAGCTTCTCTCTCATTGAGTGAACATGTGGAGTATTGTCTTCTCTGTGTGTGACGATCCCGGCTGCAGCCTTTCTGAGTTACTGCAGTTCTCTGGTGGACGACTTTGTAAACGGAGTCTGTTTCCGTGGATACATCTGTGGCGCGAGAGCTTCACATGTCAAAGTTGGTCCTGCAGGAGTTACGGAGCGTCCGCCAGTGATGAGACAATGGAGCAGATGACAAAAGCAGGAGGTCGTTTTCTCTGCCGCTGCTGTGCAAGAATGTCAGAACAAAACGGAGCCGCTGAAGGGTCTCGAGTTCGCAGCTGGAGGTGGCAGGACGATGAAAGGATGTGGGGCTTCCTCTGAGCTTCACGCTCGCTTCAAACGCAAACATTTCTCCTGGAATACTGACGTCAAGAAACACTGAGACCATACGAGCTCAAGGCTCTTTGTTCAGTGTCAGGGTGTCGTCTGACTGAGGAACCTCGAACACAAGCAGAAGCCATTGTTCCAACACAATGACTGTGAGCGGGATTCTTTTGTAACAATGATAGGGCTGTGCAATTAATTGAAATTCGATTCCGATTTCGATTACAACAGTAAACGATTACAAAATTAGCATAATCGCAAAAAATCGATTATAATTTTATTTTTCAATTTTTCAAATTTTTTTTTTTTTATTTATTTTAATTTTTTCAATTTTTTTTTTCAATTTTTAATTTTGGGATTTTTGTCACTTTTTTGATGGATTTTTGTCTTTTTTTGCTGGATTTTTGTCACTTTTTTTAATGGATTTTTTTCACTTTTTTGATGGATTTTTTTAAAGGCAACAAATAATCGTTTGAATAATCGTGATTTCAATTATGACAAAAATAATTGTGATTATTATTTTTTCAATAATCGAGCAGCCCTAAACAATGATATAATGTTTGTGGTGGTTATTATTTGCGATACATACATACATACATGCAGCGAGGTCATACAAGAGAAAACATGTAGGAATGAGGAGGCAGGATTAACGAGAACCTCAAGGTCACAAAAACGCTGCAACACATGTCAATTTACAAATAAAAAAATAGAAACTCAAGAATTAATAATCATTTTAACCATCAATAATCATGGGGTCTGCAGAGCTGTGTTTCCTGAGCAGCACGGGGTCACCACAGGGAACAGTGTCGGCCCCGGTCCTCTACAGTGTACACCATCTTTTGATTGTTCACGAGTCGTCCCGTCCCCTTTTTCTCCTTCAGTTTGATGGTCCTTTCTTCTTATGTGGAAAGCTCGCCCTGTTTTACCCATGTATGATTTATTACATGATTTGCATGGGATTTCTTAAACTGCGTTGCATGGACGGCCTGCTGATGGCGACAAACATGTGAAGACAAAGGTTTCAACATCTCTAATCCTAGTGTCTGAATGAAGGAACCTTGAAAGTTATACTAGAAACACAAGTAGACATTTCAATCACGAACGTTCTCAGCACGTTCTTAAGGCCGTCTCAGGAAGATTTTTGGCATTCACAAAACTTGTTCTTAGCTGAAAACGTTCTAATCCGAAGAACACTCTGGAGGACTCTTACAGTTCTGTTCACGACCTGCTCGTGATGGAAGCCAACATTCTGAGTCATATATATATTTGTACATATTAAATCATGTATTAATTAATATCAGAATGTAAATATCCTCATCATACATTACAGATGCCATCCATCCATCCATCCATCCATCCCTCTCTTTCCATCCATCCATCTTCTTCCACTTTTCCGTTGCCGGGTCGTGGGGGCTGTTGGAGCTGTCCAAACCACACTGCACCAGCCCCTATGGCGCCTCCTGCAGGTGGTGGGTCCACAGAAGGACGGCCTCCGTTCTAACCGGGCCTGTTGGTCTCTCATAAAGAGCTTCTGAACCGCTCTTTGTCTGACCCGTCACCTACAGACCCTACAGGGACACGAAGCCCTGACAACAAAGCTCCAGAAAAGGAAAACCCGTCCGTGATGTGCAGGTTTTATCTATTTAAACATTTTGTAATGAGAGCTAATTCGCCCGTAGGTTTCGGACGGTGCTTGAGCGCGCACGGTTTTGTTGGATTTGGATTCGTGCCTTTTGCGAGCAGCACTTTGTTGTCCGTATATGGAGAATCAGAGGCGGTGACATTTGCTAATCAGTCCTCACATGCACGGGGGATTCACGAAACTCAGACACACGTGCGAAACATGTTCCTACTGAAGAACATGTGGTGAATCTGGCGCAGGTTCCTGACACCGCCTTCGTAAGGACAGATCTCAAGAAGTTTCTGAAGAAGATGTTGATGAAAGAGGCCCATTCAGGCTCATTATTATGTGTGTTTCTATAACCTGCATACAATTCTACTTTAACACCTGTGTCTTCTCTTATCAATAACAAATAAACATTACTGCAGTGCCAAGAGGCTGAGCCGGGTCTTAAAGGCGGCTCTGGGCCTGGACTGAAGGAGGTGGAGACGAGGACTCGCTCAGGGTGCCAATCAGAGCCCCCCCCCCCTGGACCCGCTCTCCTCCTGCCAGAGGATCAGTCTGCTCTCTCTGGGAGACTGAAGAATTCTTTTGTCCCTCGCACCAATGGCAGCAGGAGAGGAGAGCTGGAAATGTCCTGAGCATTCGTCTTCAGCCCTCTGAGCACTTTTATGAGCTCCTTCAGACTGAAGCCTTGTTTCTTCTGTGAATGGGAACGACAGACTTCCACAGTTTCCCTCAGGGTCGATGAAAGATTGAACCGACCCTCACAGATCTCCTAAACCAGGACTAGGACCTGCCCTGACTGTGACCCGTGATCTCACAGATCTCCTAAACCAGAACTAGGACCGGCCCTGACTGTGACCCGTGATCTCACAGATCTCCTAAACCAGAACTCGGACCGGCCCTGACTGTGACCCGTGATCTCACAGATCTCCTAAACCAGGACCGGCCCTGACTGTGACCCGTGATCTCACAGATCTCCTAAACCAGAACTAGGACCGGCCCTGACTGTGACCCGTGATCTCACAGATCTCCTAAACCAGGACTAGCCTTGACTGTGACCCGTGATCTCACAGATCTCCTAAACCAGGACCGGCCCTGACTGTGACTGTGACCCGTGATCTCACAGATCTCCTAAACCAGGACTAGCCTTGACTGTGACCCGTGATCTCACAGATCTCCTAAACCAGGACTAGCCTTGACTGTGACCCGTGATCTCACAGATCTCCTAAACCAGGACTGGCCCTGACTGTGACCCGTGATCTCACAGATCTCCTAAACCAGGACCGGCCCTGACTGTGACCCGTGATCTCACAGATCTCCTAAACCAGGACCGGCCCTGACTGTGACCCGTGATCTCACAGATCTCCTAAACCAGGACCGGCCCTGACTGTGACCCGTGATCTCACAGATCTCCTAAACCAGGACTGGCCCTGACTGTGACCCGTGATCTCACAGATCTCCTAAACCAGGACCGGCCCTGACTGTGACCCGTGATCTCACAGATCTCCTAAACCAGGACCGGCCCTGACTGTGACCCATGATCTCACAGATCTCCTAAACCAGGACCGGCCCTGACTGTGACCCGTGATCTCACAGATCTCCTAAACCAGGACCGGCCCTGACTGTGACCCGTGATCTCACAGATCTCCTAAACCAGGACTAGGACTGGCCCTGACTGTGACCCGTGATCTCACAGATCTCCTAAACCAGGACTAGGACTGGCCCTGACTGTGACCCGTGATCTCACAGATCTCCTAAACCAGGACCAGGACCGGCCCTGACTGTGACCCGTGATCTCACAGATCTCCTAAACCAGGACTAGGACCGGCCCTGACTGTGACCCGTGATCTCACAGATCTCCTAAACCAGGACTAGGACTGGCCCTGACTGTGACCCGTGATCTCACAGATCTCCTAAACCAGGACTAGGACCGGCCCTGACTGTGACCCGTGATCTCACAGATCTCCTAAACCAGGACCGGCCCTGACTGTGACCCGTGATCTCACAGATCTCCTAAACAAGGACCGGCCCTGACTGTGACCCGTGATCTCACAGATCTCCTAAACCAGGACTGGCCCTGACTGTGACCCGTGATCTCACAGATCTCCTAAACCAGGACCGGCCCTGACTGTGACCCGTGACCTCACAGATCTCCTAAACCAGGACTAGGACTCGGCCCTGACTGTGACCCGTGACCTCACAGATCTCCTAAACCAGGACTAGGACCGGCCCTGACTGTGACCCGTGATCTAGGACCGGCCCTGACTGTGACCCGTGATCTCACAGATCTCCTAAACCAGGACCAGGACCGGCCCTGACTGTGACCCGTGATCTCACAGATCTCCTAAACCAGGACCAGGACCGGCCCTGACTGTGACCCGTGATCTCACAGATCTCCTAAACCAGGACCGGCCCTGACTGTGACCCGTGATCTCTGCTGTTGGACTTACGATGTTCATGACGGCCAGGACGTAGCCCTCCACGGCCGTGCTCCCGTGGTGCTCCACCATCTTCTGATCCGCCACCACCAGAGTCTCCACCCAGCGCTCTCTGCTGACCGAGCGCTGACGGAGGCGCCGTGTCCTGTCCTGCCTCTGCTCCCAGCGCTCCCTCTGCCGCTCCACTCGCTCCAGATGATCCACTGGAGGAGGAAACACACCGGCATGAGAGGAACCCTGCTCTGTTCTTCATCAGAGGACAACAGAAGAGGTTAAAGAGATGTCGTACCTCTGCTCCCACAGGTCCGGTTGTGTCTCCCTGAGCAGTCCCGGGCGCCGGCGGCGGGCGGGGCAGGGCGTTTGTAGATGGCATGAGCCTGGGCTGTGGGCGTGTCCTGGTCAGGCTGCTGCAGGGGCTCGATGAAAAACTCCTCCTCGGACAGCTTAAACATCCCCGTCTGAAAAAAACACATTTTATTTCTCAGAGTTTCACCCACATCATTATAGACCGGGAGCCAGACCTGCTAGTCAGGCACATTTTTACTGCCTTTTCCAAACTAGTATCTTTCAATAGAGCCTATCCTGGGTCATTACCAGAGGAGAACCCCCATCGCAGCTCAGCCCCGTTCGGCTGTGGGACCCAAAAAACCACTTTAACGGGACAGGCTTCAGACGGAACTTTGTGATTCTCTCCAAAGTGGTGCTGTGGTCACACACAGAGTCACAGATGAATGACATTTAGAACAAAGAAAGCTGACATGATGAGGAATGAAGGAATATGACAGTTTTGGGTTTTAGCTTTTTTCTTTTTCCATATATTCAACTATATATCTACAAAAATGGAAAAAAAATGTCATATAGAGAAAAGCACTTCACAAATGAGTGCATTATTGTCTTTTTTGTTTATTTTTACCTTTTCAAATGTAAATAGAAAACTGCCCCAACTCATTAGCTTCACATTAAGATGAGCTCAGGAGCTCAGACGGATCAGCAGATATAACAGAACATGTGTCCACGTTCCCTCTCAGAGCTGTGGATCCTCATACAGGCCTGTGAGAACATTCCATGGTGAAGTTACAGCTTTTAGGACAACAGTTCAACTGAACCTTTTTGGATTTGCTTCAAACTCTGCACAGTTGATGTTGATGTACTAAATATTCTGTGAATACAATTTGAGCTGCATATCTTTTTCAATTTATGAGTTTTAGGGCTTTTCAAAGGGGGGTAGGGTTAAAATCAGGCCTTGATGCAACAACAAGTTTCACTAACTTTGGGGACTTTGGACGTTTGTGACAAACTGTTGGGAACTTTATTAGTTATTTCTATTTTTCAAAATATCTTTGACAATCAGTACCGAATATGTTGCCAGTGTCATCTCTAAATAAGATACACAATGGTTTAACACAGGGGTCACCAACGAAAGTACTTTTTTTAAGGTGTTTCTTGAAACAAATACAGTTGTTTCTGTTCTTGTGACTCAATACGAGGTTAAAACAAAACTATTTTGCTATAATATGGGGTCAATGTCCTATAAGTAAACAGAACGTCTAAGTCTTTAGGATTCGTTTTTAAACTGGTGACTCTCAAACAACTTAATGCTCTTGAAATCGCCCTCGGCTGATAAAAGGTTGGTGTGGTTTAACGATATAACAAAAATACATGTGATATCATTCATGTTTGATAACACCTCAGTAACTGTGGACTGTTTTTAAAAATTAATCTCATTTCTACCCTCGACAGTGGCTCAGATGGTAAAGCGGGGTCGTGAATGTGAGGTTGTGAGCTTTGTTCCTCATCATGTCAGCTTCCTTTGTTCTAAATGTCATTCATCTGGGACTCTGTATGTGACCACAGCACTACTTTGGAGAGAATCACAAAGTTCCGTTTGAAGCCTGTCCCGTTAATGTGGTTTTTGGGGTCCCACAGCCGGACGGGGCCGAGTTGCAATGGGGGTCCCCTCTGGTAATGACCCAGGATAAACTCTATTGAAAGATACTGGTTTGGAAAAGGCAGTAAAAATGTGCCTGAGGAGCGGGTCTGGCTCCCGGTATATTAGTGTTGGTCTAAAAAAGTTGATCAAGTTTAAAAACAAACAAAAACTGTGGGCTTTGAAGTTCCGAGACCCAGTTCCGATCTGTGAAGTCCTGCTGCGTTCCAGGCAAACGTACGACTGCGGCAAGAACTCGTGAAATAAACCATAACCGTCGGCAAATGAAACATCTCACACCAGCCAGAGTTCAAAACCAGAGGCTGTGGCCGTGAATCACCAAACGCCACGACCGATCTGAGCCTGATCTTAGAAACGAGTCTGAACAGAGAAGCCAGGCTCTATATTGAAGTAAGGTGAGGTTGTAGCATAGACTTTGTATGGAGAGACGACTCGTGCCCTTTTTACATTCATTACTTTAGTCGAGAGAGAGTCCAAGATGGCGGCTCCATTATCAGCTGTTGTAACCCTGGACTATTACTGATGTTTTCTTTTGAAACATCCCTCCCTCCCTCCCTCCCTCCCTCCCTCCCTCCCCTCCCTGGCCCCGCCTCCTCCCTCAGTCTCCCGCTCAGCCTTGCACACACACGTTTTATTGACGTTGTGTAACCAGCACCGCCTGCGCTGTTGATTTACAAAGTTCTCGTTTCCCACTTTCACATGTGCACAGTTTATTATTGTGTGTTTAAGGCGGGGAACAAACCCAAACATGTCCAATTAGCCCCGGGGGGGGGGGGGGGGGGGGGGGGGGGGGCACATCAGAAGAGCCGCACCAACAATAACTCAAACTTATTCTGCAACTTCATCCTCTTGTACATTAGTATGAATATCTGATACTGGAGTTTATTCCGCCAGAACAAGCCGAGGACGAGCATGTGGGAGCTTCGTTATTTAGATTCTTCTTCTTCTCACTCTTCTCGTTAACTTCTACCATCGCACTGGAAGCTCCTCTGTGCTTCCTTCAAACAGAGTCTCTGGGAAATGAAGTGATAGAAACAAGTAAGTTTCCCTGGGGGGGGGACGGGGTCCATTAACACAAGCTCCTAAATGATCATATATTCTGACTGGGAAAATAATAAGAAAGAGAAAAAGAAGAAAGAGAAGAAGAAAGAGAAGAAGAAAGAGAAGAAGAGAAAAGAGAAGACAAAAGAGAAGAAGAAAGAGAAGAAGAAGAAAGAGAAGAAGAAAGAGAAGAAGAAAGAGAAGAAGAAAGAGAAGAAGAAGAAAGAGAAGAAGAAGAAAGAGAAGAAGAAAGAGAAGAAGAAAGAGAAGAAGAAAGAGAAGAAGAAAGAGAAGAAGAAGAAAGAGAAGAAGAAGAAAGAGAAGAAGAAAGAGAAGAAGAAGAAAGAGAAGAAGAAAGAGAAGAAGAAAGAGAAGAAGAAAGAGAAGAAGAAAGAGAAGAAGAAGAAAGAGAAGAAGAAAGAGAAGAAGAAGAAAGAGAAGAAGAAGAAAGAGAAGAAGAAAGAGAAGAAGAAAGAGAAGAAGAAGAAAGAGAAGAAGAAAGAGAAGAAGAAAGAGAAGAAGAAAGAGAAGAAGAAGAAAGAGAAGAAGAAGAAAGAGAAGAAGAAAGAGAAGAAGAAAGAGAAGAAGAAAGAGAAGAAGAAAGAGAAGAAGAAGAAAGAGAAGAAGAAAGAGAAGAAGAAAGAGAAGAAGAAAGAGAAGAAGAAAGAGAAGAAGAAAGAGAAGAAGAAGAAAGAGAAGAAGAAAGAGAAGAAGAAAGAGAAGAAGAAGAAAGAGAAGAAGAAAGAGAAGAAGAAGAAAGAGAAGAAGAAAGAGAAGAAGAAGAAAGAGAAGAAGAAAGAGAAGAAGAAGAAAGAGAAGAAGAAAGAGAAGAAGAAAGAGAAGAAGAAAGAGAAGAAGAAAGAGAAGAAGAAAGAGAAGAAGAAGAAAGAGAAGAAGAAAGAGAAGAAGAAGAAAGAGAAGAAGAAAGAGAAGAAGAAGAAAGAGAAGAAGAAAGAGAAGAAGAAGAAAGAGAAGAAGAAAGAGAAGAAGAAGAAAGAGAAGAAGAAAGAGAAGAAGAAAGAGAAGAAGAAAGAGAAGAAGAAGAAAGAGAAGAAGAAGAAAGAGAAAAAGAAGAAAGAGAAGAAGAAGAAAGAGAAGAAGAAAGAGAAGAAGAAGAAAGAGAAGAAGAAGAAAGAGAAAAAGAAGAAAGAGGAGAAGAAGAAAGAGAAGAAGAAAGAGAAAAAGAAGAAAGAGAAGAAGAAAGAGAAGAAGAAGAAAGAGAAGAAGAAAGAGAAGAAGAAGAAAGAGAAGAAGAAAGAGAAGAAGAAGAAAGAGAAGAAGAAGAAAGAGAAGAAGAAAGAGAAGAAGAAGAAAGAGAAGAAGAAAGAGAAGAAGAAGAAAGAGAAGAAGAAAGAGAAGAAGAAGAAAGAGAAGAAGAAAGAGAAGAAGAAAGAGAAGAAGAAAGAGAAGAAGAAAGAGAAAAAGAAGAAAGAGAAGAAGAAGAAAGAGAAGAAGAAAGAGAAGAAGAAGAAAGAGAAGAAGAAGAAAGAGAAAAAGAAGAAAGAGGAGAAGAAGAAAGAGAAGAAGAAGAAGAAGAGAAGAAGAAGAGAAGAAGAAAGAGAAGAAGAAGAAAGAGAAGAAGAAGAAAGAGAAAAAGAAGAAAGAGGAGAAGAAGAAAGAGAAGAAGAAGAAAGAGAAGAAGAAGAAAGAGAAAAAGAAGAAAGAGGAGAAGAAGAAAGAGAAGAAGAAGAAAGAGAAGAAGAAGAAAGAGAAAAAGAAGAAAGAGGAGAAGAAGAAAGAGAAGAAGAAAGAGAAAAAGAAGAAAGAGAAGAAGAAAGAGAAGAAGAAGAAAGAGAAGAAGAAAGAGAAGAAGAAGAAAGAGAAGAAGAAGAAAGAGAAGAAGAAAGAGAAGAAGAAGAAAGAGAAGAAGAAAGAGAAGAAGAAGAAAGAGAAGAAGAAAGAGAAGAAGAAGAAAGAGAAGAAGAAAGAGAAGAAGAAAGAGAAGAAGAAAGAGAAGAAGAAAGAGAAAAAGAAGAAAGAGAAGAAGAAGAAAGAGAAGAAGAAAGAGAAGAAGAAGAAAGAGAAGAAGAAGAAAGAGAAAAAGAAGAAAGAGGAGAAGAAGAAAGAGAAGAAGAAGAAGAAGAGAAGAAGAAGAGAAGAAGAAAGAGAAGAAGAAGAAAGAGAAGAAGAAGAAAGAGAAAAAGAAGAAAGAGAAAAAGAAGAAAGAGAAGAAGAAAGAGAAGAAGAGAAAAGAGAAGACAAAAGAGAAGAAGAGAAAAAGAAGAAAGAGAAGAAGAAAGAGAAGAAGAAGAAAGAGAAGAAGAAAGAGAAGAAGAAAGAGAAGAAGAAGAAAGAGAAGAAGAAAGAGAAGAAGAAAGAGAAGAAGAAAGAGAAGAAGAAGAAAGAGAAGAAGAAAGAGAAGAAGAAGAAAGAGAAGAAGAAAGAGAAGAAGAAGAAAGAGAAGAAGAAGAAAGAGAAGAAGAAGAAAGAGAAGAAGAAAGAGAAGAAGAAGAAAGAGAAGAAGAAAGAGAAGAAGAAAGAGAAAAAGAAGAAAGAGAAGAAGAAGAAAGAGAAGAAGAAAGAGAAGAAGAAGAAAGAGAAGAAGAAAGAGAAGAAGAAAGAGAAGAAGAAAGAGAAGAAGAAAGAGAAAAAGAAGAAAGAGAAGAAGAAGAAAGAGAAGAAGAAAGAGAAGAAGAAGAAAGAGAAGAAGAAGAAAGAGAAAAAGAAGAAAGAGGAGAAGAAGAAAGAGAAGAAGAAGAAGAAGAGAAGAAGAAGAGAAGAAGAAAGAGAAGAAGAAGAAAGAGAAGAAGAAGAAAGAGAAAAAGAAGAAAGAGGAGAAGAAGAAAGAGAAGAAGAAAGAGAAAAAGAAGAAAGAGAAGAAGAAAGAGAAGAAGAAAGAGAAGAAGAGAAAAGAGAAGACAAAAGAGAAGAAGAGAAAAAGGAGAAAGAGAAGAAGAAGAAAGAGAAGTAGAAAGAGAAGAAGAAAGAGAAGAAGAAAGAGAAGAAGAAAGAGAAGAAGAAGAAAGAGAAGAAGAAAGAGAAGAAGAAAGAGAAGAAGAAAGAGAAGAAGAAGAAAGAGGAGAAGAAGAAAGAGAAGAAGAAAGAGAAAAAGAAGAAAGAGAAGAAGAAAGAGAAGAAGAAGAAAGAGAAGAAGAAAGAGAAGAAGAAGAAAGAGAAGAAGAAGAAAGAGAAGAAGAAAGAGAAGAAGAAGAAAGAGAAGAAGAAAGAGAAGAAGAAGAAAGAGAAGAAGAAAGAGAAGAAGAAGAAAGAGAAGAAGAAAGAGAAGAAGAAGAAAGAGAAGAAGAAGAAAGAGAAGAAGAAAGAGAAGAAGAAAGAGAAGAAGAAAGAGAAGAAGAAAGAGAAAAAGAAGAAAGAGAAGAAGAAAGAGAAGAAGAAAGAGAAGAAGAAAGAGAAGAAGAAGAAAGAGAAAAAGAAGAAAGAGGAGAAGAAGAAAGAGAAGAAGAAGAAGAAGAGAAGAAGAAGAGAAGAAGAAAGAGAAGAAGAAGAAAGAGAAGAAGAAGAAAGAGAAAAAGAAGAAAGAGGAGAAGAAGAAAGAGAAGAAGAAAGAGAAAAAGAAGAAAGAGAAGAAGAAAGAGAAGAAGAAAGAGAAGAAGACAAAAGAGAAGACAAAAGAGAAGAAGAGAAAAAGAAGAAAGAGAAGAAGAAAGAGAAGAAGAAGAAAGAGAAAAAGAAGAAAGAGAAGAAGAAGAAAGAGAAGAAGAAGAAAGAGAAAAAGAAGAAAGAGGAGAAGAAGAAAGAGAAGAAGAAGAAGAAGAGAAGAAGAAGAGAAGAAGAAAGAGAAGAAGAAGAAAGAGAAGAAGAAGAAAGAGAAAAAGAAGAAAGAGGAGAAGAAGAAAGAGAAGAAGAAAGAGAAAAAGAAGAAAGAGAAGAAGAAAGAGAAGAAGAAGAAAGAGAAGAAGAAAGAGAAGAAGACGAAAGAGAAGAAGAAGAAAGAGAAGAAGAAAGAGAAGAAGAAGAAAGAGAAGAAGAAAGAGAAGAAGAAGAAAGAGAAGAAGAAAGAGAAGAAGAAAGAGAAGAAGAAAGAGAAGAAGAAGAAAGAGAAGAAGAAGAAAGAGAAGAAGAAGAAAGAGAAGAAGAAAGAGAAGAAGAAGAAAGAGAAGAAGAAAGAGAAGAAGAAAGAGAAAAAGAAGAAAGAGAAGAAGAAGAAAGAGAAGAAGAAAGAGAAGAAGAAGAAAGAGAAGAAGAAAGAGAAGAAGAAAGAGAAGAAGAAAGAGAAGAAGAAAGAGAAAAAGAAGAAAGAGAAGAAGAAGAAAGAGAAGAAGAAAGAGAAGAAGAAGAAAGAGAAGAAGAAGAAAGAGAAAAAGAAGAAAGAGGAGAAGAAGAAAGAGAAGAAGAAGAAGAAGAGAAGAAGAAGAGAAGAAGAAAGAGAAGAAGAAGAAAGAGAAGAAGAAGAAAGAGAAAAAGAAGAAAGAGGAGAAGAAGAAAGAGAAGAAGAAAGAGAAAAAGAAGAAAGAGAAGAAGAAAGAGAAGAAGAAAGAGAAGAAGAGAAAAGAGAAGACAAAAGAGAAGAAGAGAAAAAGGAGAAAGAGAAGAAGAAGAAAGAGAAGTAGAAAGAGAAGAAGAAAGAGAAGAAGAAAGAGAAGAAGAAAGAGAAGAAGAAGAAAGAGAAGAAGAAAGAGAAGAAGAAAGAGAAGAAGAAAGAGAAGAAGAAGAAAGAGAAGAAGAAGAAAGAGAAGAAGAAGAAAGAGAAGAAGAAAGAGAAGAAGAAGAAAGAGAAGAAGAAAGAGAAGAAGAAAGAGAAGAAGAAGAAAGAGAAAAAGAAGAAAGAGAAGAAGAAAGAGAAGAAGAAGAAAGAGAAGAAGAAAGAGAAGAAGAAAGAGAAAAAGAAGAAAGAGAAGAAGAAAGAGAAGAAGAAAGAGAAGAAGAAGAAAGAGAAGAAGAAAGAGAAGAAGAAAGAGAAGAAGAAAGAGAAGAAGAAGAAAGAGAAGAAGAAAGAGAAGAAGAAAGAGAAGAAGAAGAAAGAGAAGAAGAAAGAGAAGAAGAAGAAAGAGAAGAAGAAAGAGAAGAAGAAAGAGAAGAAGAAAGAGAAAAAGAAGAAGAAAGAGAAGAAGAAAGAGAAGAAGAAAGAGAAAAAGAAGAAAGAGAAGAAGAAAGAGAAGAAGAAAGAGAAGAAGAAGAAAGAGAAGAAGAAAGAGAAGAAGAAAGAGAAGAAGAAAGAGAAGAAGAAGAAAGAGAAGAAGAAAGAGAAAAAGAAGAAAGAGAAGAAGAAAGAGAAAAAGAAAGAGAAGAAGAAGAAAGAGAAGAAGAAAGAGAAGAAGAAAGAGAAGAAGAAAGAGAAAAAGAAGAAAGAGAAGAAGAAGAAAGAGAAAAAGAAGAAAGAGAAGAAGAAAGAGAAGAAGAAAGAGAAGAAGAAGAAAGAGAAGAAGAAAGAGAAGAAGAAGAAAGAGAAGAAGAAGAAAGAGGAGAAGAAGAAAGAGAAGAAGAAGAAGAAGAGAAGAAGAAAGAGAAGAAGAAGAAAGAGAAGAAGAAGAAAGAGAAAAAGAAGAAAGAGAAGAAGAAGAAAGAGAAGAAGAAGAAGAAGAGAAGAAGAAGAAAGAGAAAAAGAAGAAAAAGAAAAAGAAGAAAAAAAAGAAGAAAAAGAAAAAAATATATTATTATCATCATTATTATTATAGGACTGTAGCCCTCTGCTGGACACGTATGGAACTCTCCTTTAATGTTAATATTTCAGCGGCCCTCTAGTGGCTGGAGTGAGCATTTTGTCAATAAAACCATAACTCTGCAAAGGAATGGGCGAGAGACTTTTCTACACTGAATTCATGCCCTACAAGTCGTGAGTTTGCCCCGGTCTGGGAGAGAGGCTTACGTGACTTAGCTGTGAGTCTTGCCCAGATACCTCCTCGTATAGTCCCTTTTTTGTTTCCTGCAGGTCAGTGTTTCAGAATAACAAGTGTCTTCAGCCTCATGAGCTGCCGTTTGTTTTCCTTCATGGCCGACACAAACTCGCCTCCAGTGAAACTACGCGGAGCAGAAACTACAAACGCCAAAACCGCTGCTGTGCCAAGAGAGAGGGCGGTTGCTGCTCGTGTATGCGTCGCCCCCTTCACCCCTTTGTGTTTGCTATGGGGGGGGTTTTCCGTTCCCACTCACCAGGCCGGTGCAGGTGCTGATGGCCGCCCTCCCCCTGACCGCCTCGTCCTCCCACACGTCTCCCAGGAAGTGGCAGTGAGCGGCGGCGGGCGGCCGGAGCGTGGCCCCCCTGAGGGCCCCGTGCCGCCGCTCGCTCAGGGCTCCGGGGGCCAGCAGGTGGGGGTTCAGGGTCAGGTGGAAGCGCAGGCTGTGTCCGCTGTGCCTCACGTGATAGAAGACGCCGTCCCCCCCCCCCCGCGGGTCCTCGTCCGGGGCGGCCCGGCGCTGCACTCTGGGGGCGCGGTGGGACAGGAAGTGGGACAGGAAGTGACCTCTGGCGTCCACGCGGCTGGGGTAGACCACTTCGTAGTGAGGGGGGGCGAGCGGGGGCCGTTCTGTGGGAAGACAGAGGGTGGGAATGAGGAGGCAGCGGAAATTTACAAGAGGAATAAGTTTCACCAGTGACGTACGATGAGGAGAGACAAAGCACTACGAGAACAAACATCGGATCAGAAATATCAGCCTGTTTAAAGGGGCTCGATGCAAGGTGGCCATTTTATACTCACTACTGCCACCTCAGGTCATACGTGTAACTGCAGCTTCTGTATTAAGCTCGTGCATAACACCTTTCTGAGTGACAGTGCAGGTTTTTAGAGGCAGTTGTGGTGAACAGATCTGGGCTCATTAGGACATTGTTGAAACTCCGTATAGTCCCTTTAAGGTATGACTTGTATTGAAAAAATAAAAGCATCGAAAGCAGGAACCGAAAAGCAATATAGAATCTTTATATATATTTTTTCTTTATCTTTATTTAACAGTAAATTGCACAAACCAGAGAGAGCTTTAAGTGACAGCAGGTTCATACAGCCGCCAATGAAGCATCTGAAACTGGAAGAAACTGAAAAAACGGGAAAAATTTAGAAAAAATTGAAAAAATGTGGGTAATTTTGGGAATATTTAAGGAAACATTTGAGAAAATGTAGGGAAAAAATTGGGAAAAAATAAATACAAATATTCAGGGACATTCTTACATTTTAAACATATTGAAAAATGTGAAACAATTTGGGGACAAAATAAAAAAAAATATGGAAAAATTTACAAAAACAAGTGAATAAAAAATAGGAAAAAAAACTTGGTAAGAGTTGTTTTGTAGTTCCATCCATCCATTTTCTTCCGCTTTATCCGGGGCCGGGTCGCGGGGGCAGCGTCTCAGCAGAGACGCCCAGACTTCCCGATCCACACACACCTCCTCCAGCTGTTCTGACCCCGAGGCCACACCTCCTCCAGCTGTTCTGACCCCGAGGCCACACCTCCTCCAGCTGTTCTGACCCCGAGGCCACACCTCCTCCAGCTGTTCTGACCCCGAGGCCACACCTCCTCCAGCTGTTCTGACCCCGAGGCCACACCTCCTCCAGCTGTTCTGACCCCGAGGCCACACCTCCTCCAGCTGTTCTGACCCCGAGGCCACACCTCCTCCAGCTGTTCTGACCCCGAGGCCACACCTCCTCCAGCTGTTCTGACCCCGAGGCCACACCTCCTCCAGCTGTTCTGACCCCGAGGCCACACCTCCTCCAGCTGTTCTGACCCCGAGGCCACACCTCCTCCAGCTGTTCTGACCCCGAGGCCACACCTCCTCCAGCGTGTCCTGGGTCCACGAGGCCTTGTCCCACTAGGACATGCCTGGAACACCTCCCGCGGGAGGCGACCAGGTATTTTCTGGACACTCAAAGACGCTTTACATTGTGTGATTCATTCACTCCAGACTCGGTGGTGGGAAGCTGCTATTGTAGCCACAGCTGCCCTGGGGTAGACTGATGGAAGCGATGCTGTGCCATCGGCCCCTCCGACCACGACCACTCACTCACTACATTCACCCCAGACTTCCTGGTGTTTCTAAACGGTCTCCGATCCAAGTCCTGACCAGGCCCTTCAGCTGAGCCTCTGAGGTGTTAAAGAAAAGAAATGAAACAGAGAAATGTAATAAATGAACATTATTCATCTGTTTTATGGCACACGAGAAATGTTTTAGTATCATTCAGGAACTGGTTTAGAAAAAATGTACCAGAACCAGCCCTAATAACAACGGAATAAATGAGGACAATGGACTTTATTAAAACGAGTTTCTTTCAGATGACGAGGGATTTCCTATGATTTTAATGAATAACGGCCAAATGTTTTATCTGTTGTCGATATCTAGTAAAGTGGGCGGAGTCTGTCTGAGGACGGACGCAGGTGACCCCACAGGTGTCAACCAGAAGTTTCCTCCTCCTCTCTCTTTTTTACACTTTTTACTCTCTTAACCCCTTAACTGGCGTGAGAAAAGTTTGACAAAAAAGGGACGAAAAATTGATGAAAAAGTGGCAAAAATTTCACAAAAATCACAAAAAAAACAAAACAAAAATATAGACAAAAATCAGACGAAAAAAATGATGGAAATGTGATGACGTGAGGAAAAAGATCCTCAATTCAGGCGGGAGTTAAGAGGTTAACTTCCAGCGGGACCGAGCACATTGTCTCTGGTTAGCATGGCTGTGAGCTCCAGTGGAGAAGCTTTTAGATTTGGGTAAAACCCGCTCAGTGAAGGCGGGGTCAGAGGTTTGTAACATGTGAGTGTAGAGACTTTAGTTCTGCTGACGTTTGGACGTGGACTTTCTCTGAGCCCGTCCCAAACCCCAGCAGGTGGGGGAGGGTTTGCACTGCAGGCAATACTGATCAATAGGAAACAAGCACGAAACGCCCCCCCCCCCCCAGCCCCCCCCCGACCCAAAATCTGTTCCCACGGCTGTGAATGAAACAGCTGTTTTCACTCGCTCGTGTTGGGTCGAGTTCAAAGACCTGTTGCTGTCTGTTCTCCTTCTCCCAGTGCATTGTGGTCTATACTGACCAGTCTACAGACCATCACTGGGGGGGCGGACATGGTAAAAATAGAATATCACGATTTTTTAGAAATACAAACTGGTGATTTCAATTTGATCACGATGCTGTTATGATGACAAAGTACAGACTGATGAAGAAAAACACTCAGCCATAATATTAGATCTGTAGCAAACTCACTGTCAGTTCAAAACATAATAAACTCCAGTCAAGAGAGTTTGGGAAATTCCACAGTTACCATGGAGATCCGCCATCTTTGCAGCGGTTAGCATGCATTTCCATTGACTAACAGCCCCGTGAGCTGCGGAGTTACAGCTGGTGAACACATCGAACTCACTGCGGTGTCCAGGTGTTTTAACAATAACTGCACATTTTAAAATCTTTTAAAATCTCCATTAGTTTAGCTGCTAATCCCATCATGCTCAGCGATATGACATCACATTTCCGAACTCTATAGAAGGAAGTGAATCTGTTTCCCAAAGGTACCTTGCATTGCCTTGGTCCAAAGTGGGCGTGGTCAGGCATTTACATCATCACTCACAGTTCCAGTGTTCAGAGGCCTGTGTCCTCCCTTTGCTTTAGCATGTGGCTAATATACCAAGGGTGTGTTTGAATGGGACAGTGCATATTATAACAGACTGTGAGGAAGCCGCCACGAGGGGTCACATGGGCAGGTCACATGGGCAGGTCACATGGGCAGGTCACATGGGCAGGTCACATGGGCAGGTCACATGGGCAGCCAGACTTAACAAAGGTAGAGTTCTCACCAGACATTTATTTTGCAAGACCAACAGAACTTCTCAGTGACGCACATGTCACATACAAAATGGCCCCCAGTGACCACAGCAGTCAGGTTTTATACCTTTTGTACCATTCCTTTATGGGTAACGTCCAAACAAAAGTTCTGCTGGTAAACTAACATTTTACATAACTCTTTACAACTCACTTTACAACTCAAATGAATAAAGACAATACACGCCAAAAATCAAACACAAACTGAAAACAAAGATTGAACTAGTTTCCCCCCTTCCACATGGTTCAGCCTGAAGTTTTTAAAATGGCCGACACAGACCACGCCCCTTCCCTTCTTCCCACCCGGTGGTTCAGGGAAATGTGTATACCGAGTGAATGAATAAACAAAGTGTTAAATGGACAATGTGATATAATTATTAACTTATACATGAATCTGAGGTTATTGTTTTTGGTGTTTATTGCAAACGAAACAAACGAAGCAAAACCACAAACACACACAATGGGAAAAACCCACTTTGTCCCACAGACTCTGCTGTAAATATGCCGGATTTAGCTCGAGGCTAATGTCCAGTCCCATAAAGGATCCCGAGGATACATCAGTGTAGCCAAAATCACCCATAATGCACCACGGCTCTGGGGTGCTGGCTTGTGTGCCTTGTTCAAGCACTTAAATTTCACTTTAACCTCTTAACTCCCACCGGAACATTTTCCCCTTTTCGGCTTTACCCAGATCTAAAAGCTTCTTGAAAAAAAGTGTGATGAAAACGCAACAAAACCCAAACACCAAACGTGTAACAAAAGACGACAAAGCTGCAACAATGCAAGGAAAAATCTTTGATCAAATTCATAGGTCTTAGCTTTCAAATGAGGTGTGTCCCTGGCCTATGGGCTGTCGGCTCCATTCAAGAACATCTGGAGAAAACTGGACAAAATGTGCTCGGTTTAGGAAGAGGTTAAGAGGTTAAAAAATACAAGCTTTGACTTGTTTAAAGAGGCTAGATGTAAGTTAGCCATTTTATACTCAATACTGCCCCCTCAGGCCAAATGTGTAAAGTTTTAGTCAAGACTTGGTCAAATAATGAATTTCAGATGTTTGTCTTTTTTTAGTCAAAAATAGAAAAACTGAATCTCTGATTTGTTTTGTAAATTTGAAATGTATATTATGTAAGGATTAGACAGCTCGGAGTCGCGTTAGCCGGTTCTAACGCCCGACACAGTGTTGTTCCTCCTGCATTATAACGTCTAACGCGGCTCCTCGTTGTTTAATCCGCTTGTTTAATCTGCCATCTTTGTGCATGATGGACAATAAAGTTTTTCTATTCTATTCTATCTATTCTATTCTATTCTATTATACCAGGGTCCCACAAACCTAACATTTATAATAAATGTGTTTTTCATTGACTAAAGTCACTAAATCTGCCAGACTACGGGACTATTTTGTGTGGGTTATTAGCCGGTCACTGAAGGCTGGTCTCAGAGCGAGTCATTCTCCGCAGCTATTACGAGGATCTCAGTCAGGCTCAACGACACAACATCAGCACAGAATCACAACACAACAGGACTAACCCGGAAACACTTTTCCCTGGAAGGAAACACCGATATGCGGCACTCGTGGGCACCAGTTATTTACCTTTTACAAGGTTTAACCTGAAGCTAAAGCTAGCTAGCTCAACCAGCTCAACTGTTTATGGAAACAGCTGCGGTGGAGTCGCTCACACCTGGGCCCCCCCAACTCAAACTTTTATGTTTGACTTTACTAATCCAGACAAAGATGCTTCAATGCAGGATCATTTTATGTACGCCTGAAAATGATGAATAGCCTTAACCGTTTCCAATAGAAATGTAAAGCTCATATGTTATTAACAGTAGCTAACCGAGCTGCTCACTCTCCTCTACAAACATTTAGCAAACACTAAATCCATCTCATACGTTCCTGTCAGTCACTGATTACGCCTTTATCTGACTCAGCTGTGTCAGGCGTTGCTATGGCGACGCCACAGCGGAGTGACATCCCAGTGATTTAACTACCGGACTACGTGTGCGGTTACACCAAAATAATGCACCGGCCAATCAGAGTCCAGTATCACCCAGACCATGGTGTAATAGATTGTAACATATAAAGAAATGTCACAGCTTCCTGGAGGACTTCATCTGTTTCGTGGACACTGAAGCTGCTCATGAATCAGTATCAGGCATTTTGATAGGGGCCTTTTATTTCTAAAGTTTTCATCCCCCTTTCGAGTTTTATGCAACACATTCCCCTCAGGTCAATAATCGACTGCAGAAGTTTCAAGGAGAAGCTTCTCAATGTAAAAGTTCTTTCCATTCACGCTCCGTTATCTAATCCATAGGCCCTGTACGTGAAGCAGCGATGAATGAAGAAAAGAAGCACATTCATAAAGACACATGACGTCTAAAAAGAAGAATGAGCCGTCAGAGTGAAGTGTACGATAACCCTGAGGACTTCTGACTGAGGCCACGCTGTTTCAATGACAGCGGCTCAGAACGCTCTCAACATGATGAATGTGCCGTTTATATCGTGGACGTGTTAAGCCGAGCTCGTACTTCCCGAGTTGTGTAAGCCAATAATTGAAAAGCTTCGATTGTATATCACACTTTATTCAGGCTTTTCAAACTGCCCCGGCCTTGGGATTGTTCTGAGGCGAAAACGGAGAAACCTGAGAACATTTGCAGATATTACCTCTCGCCCTCGCTTCTCACAGGAAATCTTTCAATTCAGCACCGGTATTTTGTCTCGCGTATCCTTCAGGCTTTCACTTCTACTCAAAGCACCCGTTAACTCGAAGGTGTCGGAGTTTATATTCCTTCTCTGCATTTGACTTAAAGGGATGTTTCAGGATGTTTGACATAGGGCCTCATTTCCTCGTTATCCAGAGTGTTGCTGATTTATGGACATTCTGGAATTCATGCAGTTCTTATGTTTGAAGAGTTTCGTGGCGCTAGGCTAATGCAAGGCTAGTGCATGTCTATGGTATCAGCTAGCCTGCATTAAAAAACAGTGTGAGCCGCTCCACAGAGCACCTGAGGCAAATCACTGATAACACCAGACTAACCATATACATGTCTGTGTAGGGCTGCTCGATTATTGAAAAAATAATAATCACGATTAATTTTGTCATAATTGAAATCACGATTATTCAAACGATTATTTGTTGCCTTTAAAAAAATCCATCAAAAAAGTGACAAAAATCCATCAAAAAAAAGACAAAAATCCATCAAAAAAAAGACAAAAATCCATTAAAAAAAAGACAAAAATCCATCAAAAAAAAGACAAAAATCCATTAAAAAAGTGACAAAAATCCATCAAAAAAGTGACAAAAATCCATCAAAAAAGTGACAAAAATCCATTAAAAAAAGACAAAAATCCATCAAAAAAGTGACAAAAATCCATCAAAAAAGTGACAAAAATCCATAAAAAAGTGACAAAAATCCATCAAAAAAATGACAAAAATCCATCAAAAAAGTGACAAAAATCCATTTAAAAAAGACAAAAATCCAGCAAAAAAAATGACAAAAATCCATCAAAAAAGTGACAAAAATCCATCAAAAAAGTGACAAAAATCCATTTAAAAAAGACAAAAATCCATCAAAAAAGTGACAAAAATCCCAAAATTAAAAATTGAAAAAAAAAAAAAAAATTGAAAAAAATTTTTTTTGAAAAATTGAAAAAATAAATTATAATCTATTTTTTGCGATTATGCTAATTTTGTAATTGTTTACTGTTGTAATCGAAATCGGAATCAAATTTCGATTAATCGCACAGCCCTATGTCTGTGTCCATAGAATCATTTATCCATTTTGCATTTAAAACACCTTATACTTGAGCAGCAGCAGCTTCGTGGTTGTATAAGCCAGTGTTTCCCAACCAGGGGTACGGGGACCTAGCAGGGGGTGCTCGGAACTATTTCAGATTGAAAAAAGGGGAAAATGTAACATCATTTTTATAGGAAAAGCTATATTTGTCAGTAAAATGTGCTGCTTTGGGAGAATTTTTGGTTTAATTTGACTGAGACATTGTCCTTTTTCTTACAAACACCACTTTTAAGTAACTACTTTCTAAATAAACTGCAACACCCTTGAGGTAGGGGGTGCACGGTTGACCAGTGAAAGGCCATGGGGTACGAAAGACAAAACACGTTGGGAACCGCTGGTATAAGCTACGCGGCGGCGGAGTGATCTGCTAGAAAACAGTCCCTCAAAACATGTATATGGTTAGTCTGGTGTTATCAGTGATTTGCCTCAGGTGCTCTGTGGAGCGGGTCACACTGTGTTTAATGCAGGCTAGCTGATACCATAGACATGCACTAGCCTTGCACTAGCCTAGCGCCACGAAACTCTTTAAACATAAGAACTGCATGAATTACAAAAACAAATATCTCCAGAAATCAGCAACACTCTGGATAACGAGGAAATGAGGCCCTGAAGTATCCCTTTAAAGGCCTCTGCCACATCAGCACATTCCAAAACAAAAACACAGACGTTTCTTATGGTTCCAAAAGCAAAAGTCTGCAACGTATAATGTATAAAATATGATCTGATTTGTACAAACTTGTGGCTCAGGTCAGGGTTCACTCACTCAAACACAAATAAACTCAACTGATATGGATGCAGCAAATATCCGTGTCCATCTCAGGAAATCCACTTCATTTCGCCTCGCTCGGACATTTCTTAGAGGAAGATCGGTTTATCGGGGTCTCTTCTGATTGGCTGGGACGTCTTGCTCATGCACGGCTACATTAGCGGTTTTCCCAGGAGAACAAAACATAGGGCAGGGATAGGCAACATCAGGCCCGGGGGCCAAAATCGGCCCTCCATCATCAAACTCTGGCCCTCCAGATGATTTTGAGAAATACCATGACCCAAATCAGAGCTCGAATGCCTGTTAAAGTACTCCAGAAATGTGGAAAATACTGTCAATTCCTTAAAATGTCTTAGCAGAGCGCCCTTTAGGCCATAATCCTAAAAGAATACTCGAAGAACACTAAGAAATGACTTAAATCTACTTGAATTAAGAGATTAGTGGATTTGGTCTGGCCTTAAAACAGATCAAACCTATTCTTGCTGATGGAACAAGCACAAGATTTTTCTTGATTCAGATTATTTTGTATAATTTCAAGTGAAAAATGAATATTTTTTACAGTAAAAGTTAATTTGTTTGATTTCCAGTGGGATTTCTATTTGTTCTATTGGCATTAGTGTTTTCATCTGATCTTAGATTAGTTCAACGCAAATTTAACATTAAAAAAACCCTTCATTCAAGTGATTTTAATGATGGACGATGGACATTTTTCCAGTATGATGTACAACACTGGCATGTGTAGAAAGTGATGCTTTACGTCAGTGGCTTTAGGTGGAGGGTCCGGCCCTTGAAGAAAACCGGCTCCACCGAGCAAACTTTCCCACCCCTGACACAGGGGAAGCTTCTGAGCTGCTGACGGCCCTGGGGGAGGAGTCTCAATGTACATCGAACTCTGATTGGCTGATAATTCTGTCAGTCAGGCTGAGCGTGGCCTGACAACACAGGGGCGTCTCAAACTGTGGAGCAGGCCCTGAGGCGGAGCAGCTCACCTGAGGCGGAGCAGCTCACCTGAGGCGGAGCAGCTCACCAGAGGCGGAGCAGCTCACCAGAGGCGGAGCAGCTCACCTGAGGCGGAGCAGCTCACCAGAGGCGGAGCAGCTCACCAGAGGCGGAGCAGCTCACCAGAGGCGGAGCAGCTCACCAGAGGCGGAGCAGCTCACCAGAGGCGTTCAAGGCACTTTATGAGTACAGGAAATTACACCGATATATATATATAACTCAACTGTACATAAATATAAATCCATGACAAGTTTAATGTACTTCATTAGAGCGGAGAAGGCTCTACTGGCCCTGAAGGCACCGCTGCTGATCTGTGGGTCTTTTTAAGGTTCTGACGGAGCTCTTTCCAAAGCAAAAAGGGAAGTCTCGATCTCGGATATCGGCCTTTTATCGGCATAATCAGCCGATCGCGGTTACAGTAAAATCGTCCAGTGAGGTTCATTAGGTCTTCTGCTATTGGTGCTTCCATGTTCTTCTGTCCAGACCTGTGTGTTACTTCGTACCTCACGGTTTCCTCAGACGTGCGGTGTCGCTGGGACGTGTCGGCTCAGCTGATTCAAACACTTTCTGGCTCGGTTTTCCTGCTTGTAGTAGCAGGACACCGTTCTCTTGGAATATTTACCTGCGCATGAAGAAAAGTCCTGTATTTCCAGTGGTGATGGTTGTTAAGGCCCCGCTCCACTCTTGATCATAAACAATACCTTAAGCAGTGACACTAGAGAAACGTCCTTAGATAAAGTGTGTAGAAAGTGCTTTTGGCTCTAAATACAGCGCAGGCGATGCTTCTCATTAGCTCCTCATCATCATCATCATCATGTGTTTAAAGAGGAGTGTGTGAAGAGTGTTGGGATGAACTGTGTGTCCTGACCGTGACCTGAGAACCTTTCACATACGATAACACTGCCACCGGTGTTTCTGGAAGCGCTCGGTTACATTATACCAGATCTATATTTAGTGACTGAATACTTGCCTTTTTTGTGATGTATTCTGTTACTTTTAGAAAACTTCACATTGTCTTTATAATTATGTATAAATGAGGCGTTTTATTACAAAGATGAAGACTTGTTGGAATTAATGATTAATGAGGAGCTCTTTATCTCTGTCGGCCAATGGAGCAGCAGATACAGCATCATGTGACACAGTGTTTGTTTGAACTGTGGCATTAGGCGTTTGAATCGTTATGTTAGGAGGAAAAACAGGCCAACATTAAAATAATAATAATAATGCATTGATCCCTCCTGGAGCCGCCGCCTTATCGTGGTGGAGGGTCTGAGTCTGAGTGATCCTGGAGCTCTGTGTCGGGGCGTCGTGCCCCTGTAGGGTCTCCCAGGGCAAACAGGTCCTATAGGTGACGGGTCAGACAAAGAGCGGGTCAGAAGCTCCTTATGAGAGACCAACAGGCCCGGTTTGAACCATGAGGTCGTCCTTCTGTGGACCCACCACCTGCAGAGGGCGCCATAGAGGCTGGTGCAAAGGGACAAGTGGAAGAAGATGGATGGATGGATAATGCATTGGTTTTATAAAGCGCTTTTCTGGACACTCAAAGACGCTTTACATCATTCATGCACTCCATACTCGGTGGTGGTGAGCTGCTATTGTCGCCACAGCTGCCCTGGGGTAGACTGACGGAAGCGAGGCAACCAGTCTGCACCATCGGCCCCTTCTTCCCATGACATCGTGTCATAAGATAAGATAAGATAAGATAAGATAAGATAAGATAAGATAAGATGGTACTTTATTGATCTCACAGATGGAGAAATTGCATTCGATGAGAGAGCATCCGGCAGCAGCACCATTCAGTGGCACCACTCTTTTTTTTCTTTGGTGAAAGATGGTTGTGTCGCGGCCGCCATCTTCCCTGTTTTGGTCACAGGAGGAGCACTGGTTGACGGGAAATCCGTAGACGATGACCACGGCGGTGGAGCTCTTGCGCTTGGCCCTGATGTTCTTGGCCACACAGGTGTAGTTGGCCGTGTGGGACAGACGCGCCTGCTTGATGATCAGGTTGTGTCCACGGTGATGTAGAAGTTCCTGTCCTCGGCCGGGTCCATGATCTCGTTGTCCTTCAGCCACTCCACCCATAGAAGGGGGCGTGGCTTCATACAGGGGGAAAACAGAATCTTTTGGGAAACACATTTTTTTTTCACTGCTTTTTCCATCACATAAACAAAGTCAAGTCTACATCCGGCCCATGTGGATGTTTATTCACAGCAGATTGTTCAGCAGAAGTGAAAAAATGGCAGTCGTTGCTAGCGCTTTGCATTAGCATGTAGCATGACGCTAACATGTAGCATCACGTTAGCATTCTCCGTTATTCATGTGTTTATGGGCTGTTGAACCAAAGTGAAAAAATGGCAGTCGTTGCTAGCGCTTTGCATTAGCATGTAGCATGACGCTAACATGTAGCATCACGTTAGCATTCTCCGTTATTCATGTGTTTATGGGCTGTTGAACCACTTTGCTCCTCCCCATGTCTTTGTATCTTTATTTAGTAGAAACTATATTCATAATTCAGCGTTTGTTAACCCCTTAAGTTCTAAAGAGCCATATTTGGCTCCGCCCCCTTGTGTCTGCATTTCCAGGACCATAACCTTCGCATACAAATACTGTCAGTCATGTTTTTCACCTCTCGTGTTCAGACTCTCAGCAACAAACTCATCCCCTCCAGTTTCAAATCAACAGATCCTCAAACAGCCACAATAGGTCAGTTTGTCATAATTCGTTGTACATATTTTGGTCAGAGACAAATAAATGCTGTTGTGTCATGTTATTGGGAATACAATGTTGTGACCCGATATGTCCCTATGACTTTTTTTAATAAAGCATGTATAGCTTTAGTGTTTTGACCTGCTGGTGTTTTGCTGACCACAGGGAGCACACACTATATTGATTATTTCCATTTCTGTTCTTATTTGCTTCAGCACAGACAGAGAAAGAGCATTTTTAGGCGCAAACATGAATGAATGAATGAATGAATAATCTTTATTTGGACCATAAACAAAACATAAAAACACAAACTCGTACGACCTCAAAATACAACCTGCCGTGATCGTGGCCGTTGTGAGCTCAGTTTCAGACGTGCAGCTCAATACATTTACATCTTAGTACAAACAATTTTGTTTCACCTTTTGCACCTTTGAGATTAGTCCGAAAAGGAGTGGGGGAAGTAAACACTTATTTAGTCCCGCCCCTTTTAAGCACTGTCAGTCTCTTTTCCTATTTACTTTTTAGGCTTCCTTAAAACAGTAATTTGAGCTCTGTGAATCAAGTTGTCATATACAGTGTGAAAACTATACCATCAACATCAGGTTTGCAACAGCTGAACATGAAAAGTCAGAGATTTTCTTCCAGTACTTACTTAGTTTAAATATCAATACAAAGAATGGATATTTTCTGTCTGATATTTGGACATCGTTTAAGGTCTACGTGTCATTTATTCCATATTTTAGGACCACAAACGGACACACTTGTTCTGGATGTCCGGGCATGGGCAGGTTTAAAGTGATCCAAGCCCCTTAAATTATATTCTCCTTCTCTTTCAGAAATCGACTGCTGAGTTTTTAGAGGTTGTTGCTTATTTTTAGCTTTGTACATGAATTGAGCAGTTTTAAAAGTGATCATGTCTTGAAGTTTTAGAATCTTGGCTTTAATAAACATGTGTTTTTCATTCAGGCGGAATTTTGATTTTTCTGTTTAAAACTATTTTTTACTCACAAACTGTCATTTTTTTTAAATTATTTTTTCCCTGAAACAAAAAGTCCCAAGGATAAAGTTTATTTTAGTACCAAGATTAGCCATGTGCCCCTTGTAGAGGCCGAGTTAAACCCAGATAAACACATGTAGAGCATTTGGGGTAAAGGGCCCTAGACAAGAAAGGGTTAAAGTAGTTTTTGAATAATTAGAGAAAGTTTAGATGTTTCTCGTCTTTGTTTTCCCCCTTCACTGTTTTCAAACATGACCATATATGGGCGACTCCAGAGACGCCGTCTGTATCTTGATCATTGTGCTGGTGTGGCTCATATTCAGCTCAATAGTTTTGGTAAATCAAGACCAAACAAAGGCGAGAAACTAAATCTGAACTTCTGCACATTTTGAAATTCCTGCGTGTGTTTCTGGAGCCAAACGTGCGACTGGTCTTTATTACGGGCGTGTTGATAAGAGCTCCCAGACGGAGACGCCGCAGCAGAAGTATTTACTGGTGTGACACAGCTGTGGTTCAGGACGACTGTTTCATGTTTAATCCCGGACGTGTGGAGGAATATTCCTGTTTACGCCGCTCGAAGAGACGCAAACACGCGATTAAGAAACGACTCCATCTCCAAACACGGGCGTTTGTTTGGAGATGCTAATCCGCTAACAAACCAGGCGCTCCTTTGGTCGTCGTCTCTGTGGACACGGATTCATTAAAAGATTGAATTTCTCGTCACCGAAGCTTTGACAAATCAATGGGAGTAAATCGGATCGGAGCGTTTGATTTGTCCAAACAAACAAAGTATTTATACGTTTTACTGTAAATGCCGCTCGATGTGATTATTATTGAAACGAGGCTTTGTTGAAACCTTCTGTTGGTCTAACAGTAAAGTAAATTAGAATAACTGCCTTGTATAAAATGTCTCTCTCAAAATGGCTGTAGTGAATGTCTTGAAATCGGCCTCTGTCTCTTTAACCTCTTAACTCCCGCCTGAACCGAGAGGATCTTTTTCCTCACGTCATCAGATTTTGTTTCCATCATTTTTTTTGTTGGGTATTCAACTCATTTTTGTGACTTTTTCGTCATTTTTTTATTTTTATTTATTTTTACATTTTTTGGTCATTTTTTGAAATAAATTTTGTGTCATTTTTTCTCATTTTTTTCACATTTTTTTCATTTTTTCGTCATTTTTTTAATACATTTTTTGTAATTTTTTGTCACATTTTTTTCATTTTTTTCTTCATTTTTTATCACATTTTTGTCATTTTTTCATCAATTTTTCTTCACTTTTTTGTCACATTTCCATCATTGTTTTCGTCTCACTTTTGTTTTGTTTGGATTGGGGTAAAGCCAAACTGGAGAAAATGTGCTCGGTTCAGGTGGGAGTTAAGGGGTTAAACGTCTCTCTCAAAATGGCTGTAGTGAATGTCTTGAAATAGGCCTCTGTCTCTTTAAGAACCTCTGAGCCTTTAGACACGCCCCCTCCACACGCTGTCTGTGGCATCAGTGGGGAGGGGGTTCTGCTGAGGAGCAGTGGTTGGTTACTCGGCTGGTGACCAAAGCTCGGAGGCGTCTCCAGGAGGTGGGGGCGTTCCTAGGAGGACTCAGGCAAACCTATCCCTAAAATGGCCGCCATCAGAGTTTTTACAGATTACTCAGAAATACGTGAATGTGCCAAGGCAACACTTCAGCCATGTTTTTAATGAGGGAGTGACAGAATAACAGGATGTGAAGCTTGAAAAAGGCCATTTTGCAGAATATCCCCCCTTTAAAACAGCGTTTGTGCCTCAATGTTGAGTTTTTCCTCAGTAGATCCTGCCTAAAAGCTTTTGTGTGGTTGGATGTTCCATTTTGTCTAAACTACAGCTTCACTTCACTACTCGCTTTTCTATTTTTTGAAAAATAACAGAATCATGTATCATTTTGCTTTCACTTCACAGTTGTCGGTTACTTGTGTGTGAACGTTCAGTAAAAAAATCAAAATAAAATCTTTATGTTTAGGGCTGTAAATATGACAAAATGTGCAAAAGTTCAAGGTGTATGAATACTTACGAGAGGCTCTGTAAATGTGTGAAACTCACTCATCAAAACCAGTTAAGTCCAGTTTCTGTTTCTATCGGACGTCGGTCGACCGGTCACGATAACACATTTGAACTTCGATATATTGAGGCAGGAAAGTATAGATAAACGATATTATATTATTATTGACTCTAACGATACTACACGGTCAACAGTAAACTTTTGTTCTGAAAGTCCATCATCATAATCCTAAAATACCATGAATACATGAAATATAATGTGACTCAATCAGAAATCAAAGTTTTACAAAGAAAAAATATGGGGGAAATGCTAATGAATGTGCAGACGATAAATATCGAGCCCAAAATCGTTCCTATATCGATATGTGGATGTAGTAATCATCCTGACAGCCCTATAGGCTATCGTGCAATCACATGACATTTCATCACAATCTGACAGTTCTTCACCTTCATGAATCTTCTCAGATCCACGAACAGCCTCCCAGAGCAGCGCCTGCAGTGTTTCCGCCTCCGCTCGAGAGCCTGCACGGCCACGCCGGACAGAAGCTCCAAACCTTTCCTCACGGGCGAAGGATTAATAAAGATGAGGCTGACACACGAGGATCGAACACAACACAACTTTCCCAAACGGAATTTCCGCTTCATGCTCTTTCAAACAGCAACGTTTTCTACAATGATTTAGTTTCATCACAATGTGGTCAATGCTGATCAGTGCTGTTGGAGGAGTGGGCGGGGCCTGTGTCTGAGACAAACCTAAACTACAGAAGAATCTCTACAGACTGACAGGTGGCGCAGACTATACAAGGTTAAATGTATTTATAAAGCACATTTACAAACAGCAGGCACTGCCCCAGAGCGCTGTACAGGTTCATTCAATAAAACCATCAACATTTAAAGGAACAGGCCACCGTTTTTACATACTGAGATATGTTCTTACCTAACCTTAGTGGAGTTAATATATCCCCGTCTGGTCTTTGTCCGTGCGCTCACACATACGCAGCCTCTCCCACATGTCACATAGCTCCGAAAAAGCTCACGATAGAAGCTACCAAGCTCTTCCACGTGTTCCCCATTTAAATAAAGTTACGTGAAGTGTTTTCATGCGAAGTATATTTACACAGAAATGTAACATGTCGATTTTATAAGCAGATAAAAAGGGGAACTATATTGTGAGGCGTAATGATACAGGAGCAGTAACTCCTAAAGACTTCCCCGCTCACTTCCGTCAGTAGAAGCTGCGTGACTTGTACAGAGCCTTTTACAACAAGCAGAAAATATATTTTGGGAAAGTGCTCTCGCATTCCTACCTCATGGTGGAGCTCCTGAGTCCTGTGTCGTCGTCCGGGGTGAGTTGGAAATCTGTGAAACATTACTACACTATATACTTTCTGCTTGTTATCACAGCCCGGCACGATGCACGAAAAAGGCATCGTTCACAAGTTATCCAGGCTTCTTCAACTGTTCTCTGCTGCTCTACAAGTCACGCAGCTTCTACTGACGGAAGTGAGCGGGGAAGTCTTTAGGAGTTACTGCTCCTGTATCATTACGCCTCACAATATAGTTCCCCTTTTTATCTGCTTATAAAATCGACATGTTACATTTCTGTGTAAATATACTTCACATGAAAACACTTCACGTAACTTTATTTAAATAGGGAACACGTGGAAGAGCTTGGTAGCTTCTATCGTGAGCTTTTTTGGAGCTATGTGACATGTGGGAGAGGCTGCGTATGTGTGAGCGCACGGACAAAGACCAGACGGGGATATATTAACCCGGCTAAAGTGAGGTAAGAACATGTCTCAGTGTGTAAAAACGGTGGCCTGTTCCTTTAAACTAAATAGAAAATAATATCAACACGAGACACTGTTCAGCTCAGCTCGTGCCGAAGGCCAGAGCAACAAAGTGAGTCTTCAGCGAACACTTGAAACTCTCCAAAGATGTGGCAGTTCTAACGTCTAAAGAGAGGATTCCACAGCTGTCCCTCTGCTCCTCAGACCTGGGATGGTCCAGAAGACGTTGTTCAGCGAACCTCAGAGCTCTGACAGGACCGTGCAAAGATATCAACTCTGACAAATAAGGTGGAGCGAATCCATTTAAAAACAAACCAGAGGATTTTAAAATCTCTTCTAAAAACAACAGCCAGTGAAGAGATGCAAACACAGGAGCGATGTGGTCATGTGATGCTCCTGAGAGCCGTCCAGCAGCTGCATTTGTACCATCTGGAGGCGCTGACTGAGCTCTGGCTCAGGCCCAAATAAAGTGAAATACAGTCGTCCAGGAGACTGGTTACAAGGACAGGGTCTGCTGTTTCGAATTGGTTAGAGGGCAAGAACCGCTTCACAATAAATAAAACCATATCTTATTGTAATACTGCACATGTGGATCCAAACACGAGTCCATTTCCTAAAGCTCTTCTACAACCGGAAACACTGTCCTCCTCAAACCCTGGTGTCAGACCCGGATGAGCTCTGAGAGACTTTTCATCTCTGCAGTGACAGAGACCTCAGTGTCGGCCTGTAAATGGCTGCGGTTTATATAAGCCGCCTTCATTCATTCAGATACTCACATACTATAAGTAAATGTAAACTCTGCTTTGACTTGGCTGGAGACTTCTATGGAGCAACATGAATGCCACCCTGACCCCACACAAAGAACACGTCAGCTACTGAGCCTTTAAGCCTGTTTCATAAAGAACCGTCTCCCTGACCTGCGCTCGGGTCAAGGGTCAGCGTCAGCGCGCGGCCCCTTCACTGTTGTTGTTGTGGGCACTGGGCAGGAAGGATGCTGTGCCTGTGGGGGGGAGGCCGGGCCTGTAATTGCTGTGTGGAGGCTCGCTCTGTAAACACGAGCCACAGCTGGTCTGCAGAGTCTGCCCCTCAGAGAAGAGAAAAGAGCTGCACTAACCTGGATCCTGCGCCGTGCACGTCCCCAAAACCACCACGAGGAAGGCGCGGACGAGCAGGCGCGCCCGGAGCGTCCCGTGCGTAAAACAGTCCATTGTGCCAAATCCAGAGGCTGCGAAAGCGCGAACAGCTGCGGAACAAAGCGCCTGCGGTGCCGCTTATCTGAACTCCATGCAGGCGGCGGCGCGCGCGGAGCCTGGAGAAACTTTTCCTCACAAAAGTCCTGGAGACGACGCCCGGGGGGGCAGGGGACAGGTCATCGCGCCCTGGTTCGGAGCTTCTCCTCCGTCCTCCATCAGCGGCCCCGGACTTTGGTTTGTGTGTGTGAAGCGCGCTCGGCCCAGCCCCTCCGATGGGAGGACTTAAGACAATGGGACATCTTCCAGGGGGCGACTTAAAGGGGAAACGCAGCCGAAACGAGTGCTCGGTCCCGGATCCAGCAGCGCGAGGTCTTTCGGGTTCGTCCCCGCGCGGGGGTTACGTAAGGTCCGCGGTTCCAGTGTGTGTAACCCGAGGCCGGACTTCTGTTTGGGGCCGTGTGCGCGGGGGCGGCGGCTCCGTGACAGACCTGGGGGAGTTCTGGAACCGCTCTTCCTCCAACATCAGTTCAGTCACTTTAGTCTTTCTTTAGTAGAAATAAAATAAAACTGAAAAACAAAAGATTCACAAATACTGAGGAAAATCATTTATTCATTTTCATTTTGAAGATTTCTCACAAAAAAAACTGTATTTCTCCCATAGAGTTGTATTTTTTTTTTTCATTTTTCATTTTTTTTTTTTTTTATTGAACAGTTATATTAATTTTATAAACATTTATGCCAGAGGTTAAACAAAAAATAAAAATAAAATAAAAAAAAGACACAAAAATGACAAAAATGAAAAGGTTAAAGCATCAGAGTCTGAATCGCTTTGGGGTTTGAAGAGGAACGTGTTGATTCTTTATGTTGCATCATTTCGAGCAAGTAGAGTTTAAAAAGGGGATTTTTACCATTTACATTTATGAAAATGAAATTTTGCAAAAATAATCAAAAGATTTATCACATACAATTCTTTTCGTTCAGAGCCACAGGGTAAAAACCACAAAGCACATCAGAGTCTGTAAGTGAAAAGTTATAAAGGACCATAGAGTTGTTTTGGCCCCGCCCTCCACCTGCTCCACCTGACATTATGACGTCATCACATTCTAAATCGTGAACGCCACCTATTCAGCTTTACCCAAATCTAAAGGTTTACAGCCTACAGATATGAACCAAAAACTAAGACAAACAAATCTGCAATTTGCCAGTTTCCATAGTTACCGCCATAGAATTTTCAGTCCCTCCATTTTAACGCCTTAACTCCCGCCTGAACCGAGCACAGTTTCTACAGTTTGGCTTTACCCCAATCCAAAAGCTTCTGGAGAAAAGGTGAGAAAATAGTGACAGAACTGAGACGAAAACAATGATGGAAATGTGACAAAAAAGTGATGAAAAATGTGATAAAAATTGGACCAAAAAATGACAAAAAAATGACTAAAAAATGACATAAATGTGACAAAAAATGACAAAAAAGTTCCAAAATGAGTTGAAAAAGATCCTCTCGGTTCAGGCGGGAGTTAAGAGGATAAACTATGGGCTCTTTAGAATGTGAGAGCAACACATTGGAGAAACTGTTAACTGGGTTAAGGCCGGGGGTTCAAAGGTCACCGTCCTGATTCTGCTGCAGCGACGCCTCCGCTCACACTGAAACCAGGTCATTTTTACCCGAAAGCTTTACCCGAATCTAAAGGTTTACAGCCTACAGGCCAGTGTAGCGCCTCATTTGAAAGATACGACCTACAAAACAGATCTTTTTGCTGCTTTTTTTGTTCCGTTCAGGTGGGGGTTAACAGGTTAAGAGGTTAAAGATGTATGTATTTGACCTTGTGACCCAGCGGGTGTATGAGTGGTCCGCATGGCGCCTTTACTTTCCATCACCCTGGTCTCTGAGACGCTCCAGGATCAATCGTTTTGTAGTTTTTTGGTGAGAGTTTTTTGGTCCGCCGTGAAAACCTTCCAAACAGCTGATCCTGAGCGTAAAGACCAACTAAGTACCTTTGCATTATTTTCACTGTATCTATTGTATCGAGGTTTTATTTATTTTGGTAACTATAGAAACCGGAAGCGTAATAACGGAAGTTAGATTGCACGGAGAAAAAGACGAAAGAAAAAGTCGGAAAAAGGTTCACGGTTAAAAACGGAAAAAACTACGGAAAAAAGGCGATTCAAATGACAAGGTTTAGCTTCAGTCATTCGGGAACAAGGTTTGTACATTTGTAGGAATATTTTAAATGTTAATGGTTATTTTTGTAAATGCTAATGGGAAAGGAGCTAATGTAACGAGCTGTAACGTTAACGCATGGTATTGATTTGTCTTATTCAGCTCTTACGTTGGTTGATGACGACAAGGACGGAAAATAAAAGTCATTTCACCACCAGTTCTGGCCTTCGTACATTGACTGGATGCTACACTGAGCGTCCTCGAGACCAGGGCGATGGAAGGTAAAGGCGCCGTGCGGAGTCGGACCATTCATACACCCGCTGAGTCACTACAAGGACAAACACACACACATTTACTTTTTATTTTTCCCGCACAAAAAGTTGCATAATGCACCTTTAACCTCTTCTGAACAGCACAAAAAGAGGAGAAAGAAACTTGGCAACTGGACGAGGAAAAAGATCTGTTGCTTCCAAATGAGGCGTTATACCTGCCCGACTGTAAACCTTTAGATTTGGGTAAAGCTGAACAGGCGGCATTCACGATTTAGAATGTGATGATGTCATAATGTCAGGTGGAGGGCGGGGCCAATACAACTCCATAGATACAGACGCATCTCGTCATAGAAGGGGGCGTGGCTTCGCAGAGGGGGAAAATAGAATCTTTTGGGAAACACATTTTTCCCTCTTTTAGTCGTTTTCTGGTGGAATATCAACTTATTTATCACATAAATAAAGTCCAGTGTAAATCAGGCCCATGTGGATATTTTCTCACAGCAGATTGTTCAGTAGAAGTGAAAAAACAGCAGTTGTAGCAAGCACTAGCTAACCCCTAGCATTAGCCCGATGCTAACATGTAGCATCAAGTTAGCATTCTCCGTTATTCATGTATTCATGTATTTATGGGCTGTTGAACCACTTTGCTCCTCCCCATGTCTTTGTATCTTTATTTAGTAGAAACTATTTTCATAATTCAGCATTTGTTACAGTCGTTTTTGAAAAATTAGAGAAAATATACATTTTTTCAAAATTGTTTCCCCCTTAACTGTTTTCAAACATGACCATATATGGGTGATTCCAGAGATGCCGTCTGTATCTATAGTAGAGTTACCGTTTTTGTAGCTTTTCATCTGAGCAACATCACGCTTGTGTTTTTGAATATTGTCCCAGTTAGTTCACACGTGAGGACAGAGGAGACTGTGAACTCAGATACAGTTTCTGTTTCATGTGGATTCTCCCAATAACGACTGAGATATGAACCAAAAACTGAGACAAACAAATCTGCAATTTGCCAGTTACCATAGTTACCGCCATAGGATTTTCAGTCCCTCCATTTTAACCCCTTAACTCCCGCCTGAACCGAGCACAGTGTCTCCAGTTTGGCTTTACCCCAATCCAAAAGCCTCTGGAAAAAAGGTGAGAAAACTGAGACGAAAACAATGATGGAAATGTGACCAAAAAGTGACAAAAAAGTGACAAAAAAATGACAAAAAGTGACAAAAAAATTACTAAAAAAATGACAAAAAATGACAAAAAAGAAATTACTAAAAAAATACCCAAAAAATTACTGAAAAAATGACCAAAAAATGACAAAAAATGACTAAAAAATGACAAAAAAAATGACAAAAAATGACAAAAAATGACAAAAAAGTTCCAAAATGAGTTGAAAATGATCCTCTCGGTTCAGGCGGGGGTTAAGAGGTTAAACTATGGGCTCTTTAGAATGTGAGAGCAACACATTGGAGAAACTGTTAACGGGGTGAAGGCCGGGGTTCAAAGGTCACCGTCCTGATTCTGCTGCAGCGACGCCTCCGCTCACACTGAAACCAGGTCATTTTTACCCGAACGCTTTGAACTGGCCGATAATCGAGATTTCAGGCTCAAACTTTTGGTCAGAAAGTCGGTCATTCCACAGACAAGTCTCCTCTGGTTCTAAAGCGGGTCAAACCAGGACCCAAGGGTGCGCCCGGAGCAGCGGGTCAGACACATAAAGGGGAGCCTGAAAAGTCCAAACTACGGCCAGTGCAGAGAGAATCAAAGTGACCGTCTGTGAGATCACACACAAACCCCCGGAACCGAGCACAGTCTCTCCAGTTCAGCTTTACACAAATCTAAAAACGTCTTGGAAAAAGCTTCACAAAAATGCGTCAAAATAGCGACAAAGTGACAAAAAGTGATGAGAAAAAATGTATAAAAGCGAAGATCTATTTAGATGAGTTTTGTAGGTCTTAGCTTTCAAATGAGGTGTTACTCTGTCCTGGGTGAAGCAGAAACTGAAGAAAATGCACAAAGTTAAAGCAGCACTAAGTAACTCCTGCCCCTAGAGGCCATGAGCGCCACTGCAGGTGTCGTAGCATGTACTATATATATATACTTCGCTGACAGAGAAGACAAAGGGACAGAGGGATAGTAAATACAGATTTTTATGTATTTTAAAAGTTTTTACCGTAAATTGCACAAGAAATTAGTGATCAATTGACAGTAATAAACCGTGAAAAAACAGCTGGAATTATTTTCAACTGTAATTTTAATGACAATTGTCCTGTATTTTTTTTCGGTAAAAAACTGGCAGCTGTGGTCGCCAGTTTTTTACCGTAAAATTTACAGATTTATTTTTTCTACAATACAGATTTTTATGTATTTTAAATGTTTTTACCGTGAACACAAGAATTGGGTGTTAAATGGACAGCAGTAAACTGTAATGAAAACAAATGAGACTTAGCTAGTGCTTAGCTGTGAATTCAATAACAAGGATCCACAGCTGCCAGTTTTTTACTGTAACATTTACAGATTTTTTTTTACAGATCATTGTTTTCACTCAAACTTGGCTGTAAATACTGTTTAAAGTGGCGCTAGCCCACAGTTAGCTTTGCCCCTTAGCCTGTTAGCTTCTTCTTCGTGATTCCATTAGTGTGTATTGTGCCTCCGACCCGGTGCAGGGAAGTTGCAAGTGTGTTTTTCTGACCAGAGACACCAGGGAGAGATGGAAGACCCCCCCCCAATCATCCCATTAACACTTGTACTACGGGTTTATTAAGGATGTATTAAGGTAAACAAGTTACATAGTGCTGCTTTAAGACGGGAGTTTCTCAGATGGTAAAAGAGACAAACCAGCCCCGGTCGGTGTTGTTTCACAGTGACCTCTGAAAGTGTGACCACCAGCCCCGGTCGGTGTTGTTTCACAGTGACCTCTGAAAGTGTGACCACCAGCCCCGGTCGGTGTTGTTTCACAGTGACCTCTAAAAGTGTGACCACCAGCCCCGGTTGTTTCACAGTGACCTCTGAAAGTGTGACCACCAGCCCCGGTCGGTGTTGTTTCAAAGTGACCTCTAAAAGCGTGACCACCAGCCCCGGTCGGTGTTGTTTCACAGTGACCTCTGAAAGTGTGACCACCAGCCCCGGTCGGTGTTGTTTCACAGTGACCTCTGAAAGTGTGACCACCAGCCCCGGTCGGTGTTGTTCCACAGTGACCTCTGAAAGTGTGACCACCAGCCCCGGTCGGTGTTATTTCACAGTGACCTCTAAAAGCGTGACCACCAGCCCCGGTTGGTGTTATTTCACAGTGACCTCTAAAAGCGTGACCACCAGCCCCGGTCAGTGTTGTTTCACAGTGACCTCTAAAAGTGTGACCACCAGCCCCGGTTGTTTCACAGTGACCTCTGAAAGTGTGACCACCAGCCCCGGTTGTTTCACAGTGACCTCTGAAAGTGTGACCACCAGCCCCGGTCGGTGTTGTTTCACAGTGACCTCTGAAAGTGTGACCACCAGCCCCGGTCGGTGTTGTTTCACAGTGACCTCTGAAAGTGTGACCACCAGCCCCGGTCGGTGTTGTTTCACAGTGACCTCTGAAAGTGTGACCACCAGCCCCGGTCGGTGTTGTTTCACAGTGACCTCTGAAAGTGTGACCACCAGCCCCGGTCGGTGTTGTTTCACAGTGACCTCTGAAAGTGTGACCACCAGCCCCGGTCGGTGTTGTTTCACAGTGACCTCTGTCGCTCCGGAGCACAGGGAGTCTCTGGTGTCCACAGTGCGGGGAAAAGACACTCTCGGCTCCACCTGACCGCGCTCCCACGTGGCGTCGCACTTTACAGCCATCGATACAACACATTTCAATGGTTCCAGCCCAGCGGCGGCTTCACCAGACTTCTGTCCCCCCCTGCTGGACACGGACAGGTACTGACTGATCAGCAACAACGGTGGAGACGAGTCTTACCTCTTAACTCCCGCCTGAACCGAAAGGATCTTTTTCCTCAGGTCATCACATTTTTTTACCATCATCTTTTGTTGGGTCTCAACTCATTTTTGTAACTTTTTGTCATTTTTTTTGTCGTTTTTTGTCAATTTTTTGTCAATTTCTTGTGACATTTTTGTGAAATTTTTGCCACATTTCCATCCTTGTTTTCGTCTCAGTTTTGTCGCTATTTTCACAGCTTTTTTCCAGGAGCTTTTGGATTGGGGTAAAGCCAAACTGGAGAAAATGTCCTCGGTTCAGGCGGGAGTTAAGGGGTTAAAATGAACTTGACAGCTCTGAACCCCCGCCCCTAGTTCAGCTGAACCTAAATCTAAAAGGTCACAGCCTAGAGGCCAGTGTAGCGCCTCATTTGAAAGCTAAGACCTACAAAACACATTTAAACGGGTTTTATAAACGCTTTTTTGACATTTCTTTTCATTGCTTTTATTTGTAACTTTACTCTTTGATTGCTTTTTTGTTGCGTTTTCATCTCATTTTTATGTTGCTAGTTTTTTCAAGAAGCTTTTAGATTCAAGTAAAGCCAAACTGGAGAAAATTCACTCGGTTCAGGCGGGGGTTAAGAGGTTAAGACTGAGGGTCAAACATGTTATGGCCAAGTCTGTCCAATACCCTCAGGGCCTACAGCACCTGACACTCTCCTCCGTGCGCTTTTACGCACAGCGCGCGGCATGAAAACAACAGACGGTTCTCACTTACAGTGGGGGGAAGTATTTGGTCAGTTTCACATAGATATTGTATTGGATTTTGGCCAAATACTTTTTTCCCCACTGTATATGATCAGGCTGTGCACGTGCCATCTGCGCTGCTGTGGCTCGTGGCGGGACTGACCAATCCGAGAGCAGCTCAGTGCTGTCATAGTTATAAAGGCGTCAGTCAGGCGTCAGTCAGACGCTCTTTCTGCAGATGCTGAGGCGCGAGGAGCGTCTCTCTCTCTTCTGCACAGACGGCACCACTGGGCTCGTGCGTCCTGCTGTTGAGTGCGCGTGCAGCAGCGCGAGGACATGGAGGGGTGGCACAACCAGAGCGCGCTCTGGAACAGCTCCACGGACATGGACATGAGCGCAGACGGCAGCTCCATCCTGCGCATCCTCATCTCCGTGGTCTACAGCCTGGTGTGCGCCGTGGGGCTGGTGGGAAACCTCCTGGTCTTCTTCCTCATGAAGCTCCGCCAGGGACGGAAGAAGTCCAGCATCAACACGTTCATCCTGAACTTAGCCGTGACGGACTTCCAGTTCGTGCTGACGCTGCCGTTCTGGGCCGTGGACACCGCGCTGGACTTCAGCTGGCCGTTTGGAGACGCCATGTGTAAGATCATCCTGTCCGTCACCGTCATGAACATGTACGCCAGTGTGTTCTTCCTCACGGCCATGAGCGTGACCCGGTACCAGTCCGTGTCTTCAGCGCTGAAGAAGAGATCCGGCAGGCGCTCGCGCGGCGTGCGCTGGGTGTGCGCGGTGCTGTGGGCGGCCGCGAGCGTCGCCACGGCTCCCACAGCCGTGTTCTCCACGGTGACGGTGGTGGCGGGGGAGAAGCTGTGTCTGCTGCGCTTTCCTGAGGGCTACGACTGGCTCGCGCTGTATCACATCCAGAAGATCCTCGTGGCCTTCGTGCTGCCGATGCTCATCGTGTCCGCGCACTACGTGCTGCTGCTGCGCTTCGTGCGCCACCGCAGCATGCGCACGGCGAACCCGCGGCGCCGCTCGCGCGTCACCCGCTCTGTGGCCGTCGTGGTGCTGTCCTTCTTCTGCTGCTGGATGCCCAACCACGCCATCACTCTGTGGGGGGTCCTGGTCAAGTTCAACGCTGTCCGCTGGGACAGGTCCTACTACCTCGTGCACACGTACGTGTTCCCCGTGACCGTGTGCCTCGCGCACACGAACAGCTGCCTGAACCCGGTGCTGTACTGCCTCATGAGGCCGGAGATCCGCCAGATGTTGAGCGGGGCGCTCTGGAAGGTCCCCGCGCACAGCTCCCACAAAGGCTGTGCCACGCGCTCTTTTACGCACGGCGATACGCACGGCGTGGGGCCGCGCGCGCTGGACCACACGGACTACACTCTGTCCATCATTGACCGAAAAGGACTGTCCGCGTCCAAGAGCACGATGCGCTCCCCTGTCTCCCCCCGCGAGGGACTGACGTCATCCCCGCGAGGAGCTGACGTCATCCCCGCGAGGAACTGACCGCTCTGCGCGCTGAGGATTCTGAGGAATGTCTGTGTGTTCACTGCACCTGCCAGGGCTCTGAGTGGGCAGAGGGACTCCGGGCTCTGATCAAGTGCCAGCATGAGCGGAGGCTCAGAGGAGGTACAGGAGGTACAGGAGGCGCAGAGGAGGCGCAGGAGGTACAGGAGGTGCAGGAGGTACAGGAGGCGCAGGAGGCTCAGAGGAGGTGCAGAGGAGTCATGATCTTTGAGCTGTATAAAGAGCCTCCTCCCTCTGCGCGTCATTATGGACAAAACACTTTGGTACATTTGACGCCAAGTTCCAGAACTGTGTCCCATGTTTGATTCCTCCACATGTTGAAAGAGAAAGAGGACTTTATTTATGTATTTATTTATTTAATGTCCAGGCTGCTGTGAGGGACATGGACACACATGAAGACCCGCAGGTCATGATGTTTCATAAAGATGATCCGCGAGAATAAACTGGTTAAAATAAGACACAGATGAACGGAGCTCCCGGACGTCATCGCGAGGCTTTGTGGAAAGTAACGAGTGAAAGACTCAGCTTCTCATTTCCTCATTCACCCAAAACATGCACAATAGGCCAATTCGAATTCTCAGGTGATTCTGACCTGGAGATCTGAGATGAGTTTGTACAAAACACTTTTACTGTTTTACATTTGGAGGCGTTTCCTCCTGTTTCTACAGTGACTGCCAGTGTTTTATCTGAAGTCTTATTTAGAACAAAAGCTCCAAAGACGTCACTGACTGAACCACAGGTGAAACACACGGACTTCTGTATGTGGGAAACATTCTTCTTTCTCTGTAAAAAAGATGTTCTAAAAGAAGTAATTGTAAATAATACTAATATATGAATCCTAATGGTCGTAAAGGGCGACGGTGGCGCAGATGGTGGAGCGGGTCGTCTCATGATCGGAAGGTCAGGGGTTCGATTCCCTCCTCCTGAAAGTGCACACTGTCGTTGTGTCCTTGGGCAAGACACTTCCCCCACATTGCCCCCAGTGTCTGCGTACACTGGTGTGTGAATGTGTGAGTGGATCCTGGCTGTAAAGCGCTTTGAGAGCCTAATGTCGGTGGAAAAGCGCTTTATAAGTTGAGACCATTTACCAAAGTTTCCTTTTTTCAGTTTGACTTTTAATCCAAATCTGACGACATGGGTAACATGAGGCCCCACAGCCACCAGGGGGCGCACTAAGGCTGACGCTTCATCTGCAGTCGTTTCACAATCGACACTAAACATTTCTGTTCTTATTCGGTGTTTTCTTAAACAAATAAAATAAATAAATAAATGTACAAACCTGCTTTGCTTCTTATGGCGTCTTAGTGTATTTTCAAGACAATATGTTATTTTTTAAATTCATTATCTATCTATCTATCTATCTATCTATCTATCTATCTATCTATCTATCTATCTATCTATCTATCTATCTATCTATCTATCTATCTATCTATCTATCTATCTATCTATCCATCCATCATTTCTAACTTGGCTTTGGCCTCCCCTAACTGCAGTGGCGTAGCAGTCGGGGGCCCTCTGGTGGCCGCTCTGTGTACTGCGCACTGGGGGAGGAGCGGGTCACCTGACAACTCCCATAATGCAGTTCTCTGCATACGTTTCCCTCAGAACAGAGGCTGAGGTTCTTTAGGTCATGAAGGGAGTTACGATAAACTGGTTTCACTTTAGAAACAGAACCTGGTGGAGCCGTGAGTAAAAGTCTGTCACTGCTCATTAGAAGTTTACATGAGGGAGGAACAGCGCCATGAAGCGGTGGTGGAGAGATGATGTAACTGCATCACCAAAATCAATAGGGAGACTGTGTGTATCAAGCGTTTACTGCAGGCTTTGGGTTGCTCCATGGGGCCCTTGACTGTCGGGGGCCCAGGCAGGGCCTTACGGCAGGGCCTTATGGCAGGCTACACCTCTGCCTAAATGTGGTCGATGGGTTGACAACAGCGGAAAACATCTGCATTGTTTGGTGGCTAATGCTAACGGCTAAAGGGAACATCGGCGAGTGGAATCTGGAAAGTCTGCCAGACCTGCGTGAGGATCGAATGACGCTTCTCTTTATTTCTATGGTTCCACTCCTACATGACCCCTGCCTGAGGACTTAAAACCATTATCACTTGTAATTCATAGACATGAGCTTTTGAAAAAATGTAGAGAAAATGACTCCGACAGCTGAGCTCATATTTGTTTGATTTTATTATAAACCGTGTGGTCGTTTCTCTTGTACAAATACGAAGCGTGACTTACAGGTGTGCGATGGAGCCTCCTCACCGTCCCAGACATAATCCACATAATCCCTCAGTCCCCCGACGTGGGATTAACTGTCCGTCACACACCTGCTGCTGGGGGGGGTGTGGGGGGGGTTCCTCTTCTCACAGTCACAATGGGACTCGGGAGAAAGGCTGAATGAAACTCAAGTGCATCACATGTTCTAACTCTCCGTGTGCAGAGGAGGAGCAGGACGTTCTCCCTCCCCAGACTGAACGTCCAGGACTGTCCCGTTTACAGAAAATACCTTTAGTTCTGATGTAAGAACAGAAGATCAGGACTGAAAGTGAAAACCTGTCGTGAGAGGTCAGGGGTTCTCGAGCGGTGACACTTTTCAGCATTGTAAAAAAGAAAGGTCTCCCGGTACAGTCCAACATCAGTGACTCCAGTATTTTACATCAGGAACTCTCCATGGGTTTATTATGGTGGAACCTGATCCTGATCCCAGACGTCTGAGCGGGTTTGACACAATCCTGAGCTCTGTCTGTCTATTTCAGTGTTTTTCAACCACTGTGCCGTGGCACTCGTGCGCCGTGAGATATTGTCTGCTGTGCCTTGGGAAATTATCCAATCTCACCTCGTTGTTTTTTTTTTTTTTAAACAAATGCCTTATTATCCACAAATAATGTACCGTCTTCGAGTGTCTGTGCTGTCTGGTGATCGGCAGAGGAACCATATTATACTCTTCCATATCAGTTAATTTCTTTGAGACATGAGATTTAGTGATGTATTGAGGCATTGTGAGACTATACGGTGTTCCTATTCAAGACACTTTGATGAGAACATTTTATGCTGGTGGTGCCTCGTGATTATTTCAATGAAGAAAATGTGCCTTGGCTCAACAAAGGTTGAAAAACACTGGTCTATTTGACACATATTAAAGCATTTTCACTTTTACCTTTCATTTAGTGAGTTTGTATCATCCACAGTCATGGACCAAAGTGTTGGCAGCCCAGATGTTTCACCATTAAATGAGTGCAATTACACATGTTTTGGTATAAATCTGTTCATTTCCTTTGAAACAATGAAAGGTTGAAACGCAGGATTGGCCGGATGATGGATAAATGATGGATAATCAGCCTCCAAACTCCTTTAACTAAACTCCAGCTGTCCCGCAGGCTCACGGTGCGCCCGTCTGAATGAGATAAAAGGCTCTGGCAGGAGGTCCAGGAGGACCACACCGCTGACAGAGACATAAAGAGACAGAGACACATCGTCCCCCTGGTGGACAGATGAGACCAAGATAGAATCATGAAATCTGAAGATTATCAGAACCTTCTGGGACGCCATGGCAAGTTCTGAAGTGGCAGAAATGAACCCAGATGGAAATCCCATGTTAAGTGATGGTCCTCACCTCAGAGAGATGCAGCGCCTAGAGAGGGCCAGTCCCACCTGCCTGGAGACTAGTTTAAGACTCGAGTTGCTGCTGAACAGAGAGGTCTCCAAGACGAGTCTCCACAGGGTTTGATCCAGCAGAGTCTCTCATGGTCTCCGAGAGGTCTCTGCGAAGCTGTTGTGTTTGTCGTCCTCCACCTGTGGGACGTTTCTGTGACGTCCCTGCAACGTCCCTGCAATCGGATATGAAGAAGAGTCTAAAAGAGTCGAGTCTTTTGAGAGAAACCTGGTCGTTTTCAGAGACGACCTGGAGACTTGTCTCGTCTCCAAGGGTGATAGAGGTTCTTCAAGGAGCCAATCATTTTGTTGGGCCCTTTTTATGAAAAAATGTGATATGAAATTATGTGACATTAGCTGTTTTTTTGTGTTGTTCCAATAAACTCAAAGGAAAGAAACACATGTGTAACTGCACTGACTGACCAGGGAGGAATGTTTCACTTAAAGGAACAGGCCACCGTGTTTCCATACTGAGATCTGTTCTTACCTGAGCTTAGACGAGTTCATGTGGACCTGTCTGGTCTTCACGCGTGTCCTCGGCGTTAGCATTTAGCCTCTCCTCCTTCCACATCCGCACAGTAATATCTTCACTTTACTGCGCGGATGTGGAACTACTCCTGGTATTATTACGCCTCACAATATAGTTCCCTTTTTATCCACTTCGGGTGCAGCACTTCACGTAACCATGTTTAAATAGGGAGAACTTGAAGAGCTCGGTAGCTTCTGTCTTCACCTGGTTTGGAGCTATAGAGGCTAAATGCTAACGCCGTCTGTGCTGTGACTGGGGACACGCGTGAAGACCAGACAGGTACATATGAACTCGTCTAAGCTCAGGTAAGAACAGATCTCAGTATGGAAAAACGACGGCCTGTCCCTTTAAGTGAAAGAAACTCTGGAGTGCCAAACCTTCCTTCATCAGTTAGATCGGAACATTTGGAAGAAGTTCTGAGAAGACCGTTGTTCAGGTCCAAAGCTGTACAGACGTGGAGCTGAATCTGGGCCTGAAACGCCCGCGATATAAAAAAAGACAACATGAAACACAACAGAACGATTTCCATTTGCCAAGTCATTGTTTTGGCCAAATCCTCCTCAGAGCATCATCTCCAGGGTTTGGATTCGTGTTGTTTTTCCTCCAAAACCTTAAACATGACCTTGGTTTTAATGCTGAGGTTCACAACAGGAAACACAGGGATCTCCAACCAGAAGCTCCCAAAGCTTTTCCACATTTCCCCCAGAATCAGTGTTTTTGTTGAAGTTTGAAGTGGAAAGTGGAGCAGTTTCCGGTTCCTCCTCGGGCTCTCGGGTTGGAGATCCCTGAGGTAACGTGTGGAGCCCCGGCAGGTCAAACATCTCCCTCTCTCCTCGCTTTACGCTCTTCATAAATTAATATTCATCAGATAAACAGTAACGTCCTTATACACCAGGAGCTTTTCCATCCAGAGTCTAATAAATACGAGCTTCACGGAGCCGGTCTCTGCCCACAAAAGTCTGTCCAAACCCGGAGCAGTCCCACGGCCGGGCTGAAGGGGGCGGAGGGTCGGAGGTCCCGCCGTGGTCCCGCCGTGGTCCCGCCGTCCTGCCGCCGCGGGTGAGTGCAGCGGTCCCTGAGAGTGGTCCCTGTGCGCAGCTCCGCGACGGGCCTCAGCTGCTGTTACCGCTCCTCTTTGGGGGCGGGGTCGTCCTCCTCTCGCCGCTTCTGCCTCCGGAAGAAGCCGAGCTGCGGGACAGAGCAGTAGAGAGCGGGTCACTTTCAGAGCGGGACAGAGCGGGTCACTTTCAGAGCGGGACAGAGCGGGTCACTTTCAGAGCGGGACAGAGCGGGTCACTTTCAGAGCGGGACAGAGCGGGACAGAGCGGGACAGAGCGGGACAGAGAAGGACAGAGCGGGACAGAGCGGGTCACTTTCAGAGCGGGACAGAGCGGGTCACTTTCAGAGCGGGACAGAGCGGGTCACTTTCAGAGCGGGACAGAGCGGGACAGAGCGGGTCACTTTCAGAGCGGGACAGAGCGGGACAGAGCGGGACAGAGCGGGACAGAGAAGGACAGAGCGGGACAGAGAAGGACAGAGCGGGTCACTTTCAGAGCGGGACAGAGGGGGACAGAGTGGGTCACTTTCAGAGCGGGACAGAGGGGGACAGAGTGGGTCACTTTCAGAGCGGGACAGAGGGGGACAGAGTGGGTCACTTTCAGAGCGAGTGGACGAGCAGGAGCACAAACTCATGACCTTTTGTCCAGGGCGTGTTGGCAAAATGATATGTCAGGCTGTGTCTGAATGTCCACACTAGTCCCTAACCCCTCATTCACTACACAGGCCGCACTGTAGAGTCACTGATTCTGTGGCGATTCGGACACAAGCCACGACTTTCTCCGCGCTGCAAGAAAAAGAACGACTGTTTTGACACTTTTACAGGCGTTACTATCGTCACCAAAAAAGGAAGACAAAAAAAAAAAGAGTCACCCCAGCGTGAGCTCAGAGACGCCGAGAGTCGGTCAGAGCCCGGTGTCCGAACACCAGCAGATTGAGCGACTACATCTGATAAAAGTCTCTAAACTCCGGGAATAAAGTATTTCTGCGATAAAAACCAACCAGACTCATGAGACAGTGGAATATTTATGATAAATACGAGTCAGATACACTTTTACTTCACATGGATTTTACGTGAATGGCTTGGATTATTCGAGAGGAAGCTGTCGGTCATTTAACAGCTCAAGCTAAAGGTTAGCAGCTAACGTTAGCATGAAGCTGTCGGTCATTTAACAGCTCCAGCTAAAGGTTAGCAGCTAACGTTAGCATGAAGCTGTCGGTCATTTAACAGCGCAAGCTAAAGGTTAGCAGCTAACGTTAGCATGAAGCTGTCGGTCATTTAACAGCGCAAGCTAAAGGTTAGCAGCTAACGTTAGCATGAAGCTGTCGGTCATTTAACAGCGCAAGCTAAAGGTTAGCAGCTAACGTTAGCATGAAGCTGTCGGTCATTTAACAGCGCAAGCTAAAGGTTAGCAGCTAACGTTAGCATGAAGCTGTCGGTCATTTAACAGCTCCAGCTAAAGGTTAGCAGCTAACGTTAGCATGAAGCTGTCGGTCATTTAACAGCTCCAGCTAAAGGTTAGCAGCTAACGTTAGCATGAAGCTATCGGTCATTTAACAGCTCAAGCTAAAGGTTAGCAGCTAACGTTAGCATGAAGCTATTGGTCATTTAACAGCTCAAGCTAAAGGTTAGCAGCTAGCGTTAGCATCTTTTCAGCGTAACCGTTTATATTTTGGTCGTTCATTCATGAGAAACACAAACACTCGACTGAAACAGCTGATTTACTTCAGTCGTGTTTAGTTCACAGACCTGTCTCTGTCAGGCTCTTCTCACACTCTCCCAGTGCATTGTGGGAAATATTGACCCGTTTAGTTACCATCGATGCTCACTACTTTTCCAGATGCATTGTGGGAAATTTCGAGTGCACTACTTTTTTCTCTCTGGACATTCGGACACACCTACAACATGTGACAAAAAGGCCCCATTTTCTAAAGATTTGCCCCATATTTCCTCCATTCTTTTCCCACCACTTTCCCCCATTCTTTAAATGTAAAACAATATTCGTCCCTTGTTTTTTCCCAATTTTGTTTCACCCATTTCCCTCGTCTGTTCCCGGAACTTCCCCCAGATTTTTCAATTTTTTTTCCAGATTTACTCCAATTTTTTTCATCTTTCCCCCATATTTTTCCCAATTTGCCCCATTCTTTTATAGTTTTTCTTACTTTCCCCCCGTATTTAGTTTGACTAATTTCCCCCCGTACTTTCCCCTTCCTTTCTATTCTTCTGATGCATAATCGACTTTTTGGAGCTTTTATCCATGTTGTTTTGCTATTTCCCAGAGTGGTTTGTGACTTCATACACACAGATCTTTCTGAATCCTGCTCTCTGACTCCGCCCTCCTGCTCTCTGACTCCGCCCTCCTGCTCTCTGACTCCGCCCTCTCTGACTCCGCCCTCCTGCTCTCTGACTCCGCCCTCCTGCTCTCTGACTCCGCCCTCCTGCTCTCTGACTCCGCCCTCTGCTGGTGAACCACTGAGTTGTGCCTGACGTCTGTAATGTGACGTCTCACAGCCTGATTTTAATTTATAAAACAGCCTTTTCATTATTTCTGTTAGAAAGAGAAAACAAACGTGAGCGTCTGAACAGATGTTTGCACAGCTGTGAAGGAGGAGCTCTTTCTAACCTACTCTGGACACGCCTGTTGTGCTGTTGCACCCACTGTGACTCACAGCCAGCTAAAGTCTATCCTGCACGACCTCGTCCAAGGAACAGGCACGGGTCGTTTTGGACAGGATTTAATTTGCAAAAAAGTGTGAAACTGAAAAAGACACAAACACACACCTGTATCAGTGACTAAAACACAAAGATAAAATGCACAAAAAGTGTATTCAAAGATTTGAGTTTGCTGAGTAGCTCTAGGAACTTACAGGACACATCTCTTAGACTGGTCTTTAAAATGAAACAACCTTTACCAATAATGAACTCTACCTGTTCTAAACATCACATTAATCAACAACACTAATGTTGCCGCTCAAAGGGATAAAAATGGGCACGACTCAACAGCATTGATATTGTTTACTTTTGTGTGCTGGAATCTGTGATGTCACCGATGGGCTGGAACTAAATCACCCAAAACCTAACGCCCTCTAGAGGACTGGATGTACAACTGTATCAACACAGCTGTTTTCTAACGATAAAGTCAGGGAGAAAAGCACTTCCTAAAGACGAGGCCGCTCGCCAGGGGGTGGAATTTCTCTCCGGGATTCGGCGACTTTCACCAAAATGTTTTTCTGTGTCTCTGATGTTTGTGAAGCTTCACCAAAGTGGATTCACTTTTATACCAACGCGAGTCTCATAATGTAAACACCTGATGGACCAGAGTGGAGAGACAATGCATGGGCGGATTAGAGAGAGGGGGCGGAGCTAACTGAATCTGGGTTTGCAAAATACCCCTGGAAAATACTTACATTCCTCACAAATAATAGTGCTCCATAGTGGTAGAGATAGAATATATCATATAAAGGCCTGTACTTTACTTTGGGATGGCTAAAATGGCAGGATGCAGATACTTTAAGACATTTTCCTGTCGAGTTCTTCCCCTTTTCTCCCTTTTTTTTCTCTCCACACAATCCCCACATTTCTTGACATTGGAGATAAACTGGATATTATAAATGAAGGATATATTTTCCGCCTCCACATCTAAACAAACCCATGATCTTGTCACTTCCCTGTGGGTGATAGATGCAGATGTGACAGACTCTGCAGAGACACGTGAGCTCCTTAATCACTGCTTTACACTGAAGAATGACAGTTATTAATATAAACCGTGCGGCGGCATATCTCAGCTTCATAAACGCATGAAGACACTTTGAACGTGTCTCTACAAGCCTCTACATGGATTACAGGACGTGGGCTCATTACTTCAGACACGTGACCCAACACCATGTAATCAATCTCTATGTTCAGACGATGCTCTGAATAAGTCGTCCTCCGTCCGGACTTTCTAAAGTTCAGGACAATGTTCAAAGTTCATGTTCCATCTTTCTGTTCGGATCAGGTTTAGGCGATATCACGAAGACAAAACGCTTATGTTTTCAGAAACTTTCTCTGAGGATGAAGCAGCTCAGTAAACGTGAGCGTCCACATGGGTCGACTCCGGTCTGTGAAAACGGAGCAGTTCATCCTCCAGGCCTGTGTGAGGCGCTGTGACGCTGACACAGATAATAACAGGATGTAGAGGCGCATGTGCAGAATGTAGACAGGGAAAATGAAACTGAAGGATTTAGGATCTACAGAAGAGACAAGGAGGAGGGCGGCACAGTAGCACAGCGGTTAGTGCTCTCGCTTCACAGCTAGAAGGTCCAGGGTTCGATTCCCACCAGGGACGGGGCCTTTCTGTGTGGAGTTTGCATGTTCTCCCCGTGTCTGCGTAGGTTTCCTCCGGGTACTCCGGTTTCCCCTAACACTAAAAAAAAACATGTACAATAGGCCAGGATGAATGTGAGTGTGTTTGAGAGTGCGCATGGGGGACGACGGATGAAAATTAGCCTAAGGCTACAATCCGGTGTGGCTTGTTCATTAACTTGCACTGTCCCTACAAAAAAAAAAGAAAAGAAAAAGAAAAAAGTTTATTCTTCTGTCCGTGACTTTTACTGTCAGTCCAAACACACAGACTGACTCGTGTTTTTCTACCTGTGGCTTGTGGAGGCAGTGGAGCAAAGAGGGGCGGAGTCAAACCATCACAGATCCATGAGGAAAACTCATCAGGTGTGTTTAAGATGAGCGAGGCGGTGCAGGCGCTGCAGGCGCTGCAGGCGAGCGGTGCGGGCCGGTCAGATTCGTGTCCAAGATGGCCGCCCCTCGCTCTGACGCCACCTGTGCGACAGTGCCGTATTCTCGTGAGACCGAGGCGGCTGGAGCGCCTTGGGGCGGCGAGCGAAGTTGCTTTTCTCCGCCTCGCTCGGCTGAACTACAAAAGCCAAAGGGATTGTGGGAAATGAAGTGCTGTAAACACGTACGCTGACAGAGACTGACAGATGATTGGATATGAGTTGTGTTTAGATCGGAGACGTGTTGCCCTGACGCTCCTACTTAAAGAGATCTACTTAAATCTGCAGAAATGCTTCATATTTGACAGAAAGTGCCGTGTGTTCCACATATGGCCCACATTTTAAATAAGCATAAGTTTATTATTCTAATCCTAAACTGTAAGAGGAGAGTCTGTCATTGTAGCTGTAGTGATGGGTCTGTCTGGTGTTTGGGAGAAGCACAAATGTGTCACAAACTTTAACAATAGTTTTATTCCCAAACTCTTTCTAACAAACGTGAGACGCTGCGTGACCTGAGGCTCCTCCCTGTTCTCGGCCTGAGACTCTGCGTGACCTGAGGCTCCTCCCTGTTCTCGGCCTCAGACGCTGCGTGACCTGAGGCTCCTCCCTGTTCTCGGCCTCAGACGCTGCGTGATCTGAGGCTCCTCCCTGTTCTCGGGGCTGAGACGCTGCGTGATCTGAGGCTCCTCCCTGTTCTCGGCCTCAGACGCTGCGTGACCTGAGGCTCCTCCCTGTTCTCGGCCTGAGACTCTGCGTGACCTGAGGCTCCTCCCTGTTCTCGGCCTCAGACGCTGCGTGACCTGAGGCTCCTCCCTGTTCTCGGGGCTGAGACGCTGCGTGATCTGAGGCTCCTCCCTGTTCTCGGGGCTGAGACGCTGCGTGACCTGAGGCTCCTCCCTGTTCTCGGGGCTGAGACTCTGCGTGACCTGAGGCTCCTCCCTGTTCTCGGGCTGAGACGCTGCGTGACCTGAGGCTCCTCCCTGTTCTCGGCCTGAGACGCTGCGTGACCTGAGGCTCCTCCCTGTTCTCGGGGCTGAGACGCTGCGTGACCTGAGGCTCCTCCCTGTTCTCGGCCTGAGACTCTGCGTGACCTGAGGCTCCTCCCTGTTCTCGGCCTGAGACGCTGCGTGACCTGAGGCTCCTCTCTGTTCTCGGCCTGAGACGCTGCGTGACCTGAGGCTCCTCCCTGTTCTCGGCCTGAGACGCTGCGTGACCTGAGGCTCCTCCCTGTTCTCGGGCCTGAGACGCTGCGTGACCTGAGGCTCCTCCCTGTTCTCGGCCTGAGACTCTGCGTGACCTGAGGCTCCTCCCTGTTCTCGGCCTGAGACGCTGCGTGACCTGAGGCTCCTCCCTGTTCTCGGCCTGAGACGCTGCGTGACCTGAGGCTCCTCCCTGTTCTCGGGGCTGAGACGCTGCGTGACCTGAGGCTCCTCCCTGTTCTCGGCCTGAGACGCTGCGTGACCTGAGGCTCCTCCCTGTTCTCGGGCCTGAGACGCTGCGTGACCTGAGGCTCCTCCCTGTTCTCGGCCTGAGACGCTGCGTGACCTGAGGCTCCTCCCTGTTCTCGGGGCTGAGACGCTGCGTGATCTGAGGCTCCTCCCTGTTCTCGGGGCTGAGACGCTGCGTGATCTGAGGCTCCTCCCTGTTCTCGGGGCTGAGACGCTGCGTGACCTGAGGCTCCTCCCTGTTCTCGGGGCTGAGACTCTGCGTGACCTGAGGCTCCTCCCTGTTCTCGGGCTGAGACGCTGCGTGACCTGAGGCTCCTCCCTGTTCTCGGCCTGAGACGCTGCGTGACCTGAGGCTCCTCCCTGTTCTCGGGGCTGAGACGCTGCGTGACCTGAGGCTCCTCCCTGTTCTCGGCCTGAGACTCTGCGTGACCTGAGGCTCCTCCCTGTTCTCGGCCTGAGACGCTGCGTGACCTGAGGCTCCTCTCTGTTCTCGGCCTGAGACGCTGCGTGACCTGAGGCTCCTCCCTGTTCTCGGCCTGAGACGCTGCGTGACCTGAGGCTCCTCCCTGTTCTCGGGCCTGAGACGCTGCGTGACCTGAGGCTCCTCCCTGTTCTCGGCCTGAGACTCTGCGTGACCTGAGGCTCCTCCCTGTTCTCGGCCTGAGACGCTGCGTGACCTGAGGCTCCTCCCTGTTCTCGGCCTGAGACGCTGCGTGACCTGAGGCTCCTCCCTGTTCTCGGGGCTGAGACGCTGCGTGACCTGAGGCTCCTCCCTGTTCTCGGCCTGAGACGCTGCGTGACCTGAGGCTCCTCCCTGTTCTCGGGCCTGAGACGCTGCGTGACCTGAGGCTCCTCCCTGTTCTCGGCCTGAGACGCTGCGTGACCTGAGGCTCCTCCCTGTTCTCGGCCTGAGACGCTGCGTGACCTGAGGCTCCTCCCTGTTCTCGGCCTCAGACGCTGCGTGACCTGAGGCTCCTCCCTGTTCTCGGCCTGAGACGCTGCGTGACCTGAGGCTCCTCCCTGTTCTCGGGCTGAGACGCGGCGTGACCTGAGGCTCCTCCCTGTTCTCGGCCTCAGACGCTGCGTGACCTGAGGCTCCTCCCTGTTCTCGGGCTGAGACGCTGCGTGACCTGAGGCTCCTCCCTGTTCTCGGCCTGAGACGCTGCGTGACCTGAGGCTCCTCCCTGTTCTCGGCCTGAGACGCTGCGTGACCTGAGGCTCCTCCCTGTTCTCGGCCTGAGACGCTGCGTGACCTGAGGCTCCTCCCTGTTCTCGGCCTGAGACGCTGCGTGACCTGAGGCTCCTCCCTGTTCTCGGGCCTGAGACGCTGCGTGATCTGAGGCTCCTCCCTGTTCTCGGGCCTGAGACGCTGCGTGACCTGAGGCTCCTCCCTGTTCTCGGCCTGAGACTCTGCGTGACCTGAGGCTCCTCCCTGTTCTCGGCCTGAGACGCTGCGTGACCTGAGGCTCCTCTCTGTTCTCGGCCTGAGACTCTGCGTGACCTGAGGCTCCTCCCTGTTCTCGGGCTGAGACGCTGCGTGACCTGAGGCTCCTCCCTGTTCTCGGGCTGAGGCTCCTCCCTGTTCTCGGCCTGAGACGCTGCGTGACCTGAGGCTCCTCCCTGTTCTCGGGCCTGAGACGCTGCGTGACCTGAGGCTCCTCCCTGTTCTCGGGCTGAGGCTCCTCCCTGTTCTCGGGCTGAGGCTCCTCCCTGTTCTCGGCCTGAGACGCTGCGTGACCTGAGGCTCCTCTCTGTTCTCGGGCTGAGGCTCCTCCCTGTTCTCGGCCTGAGACTCTGCGTGACCTGAGGCTCCTCTCTGTTCTCGGCCTGAGACTCTGCGTGACCTGAGGCTCCTCTCTGTTCTCGGTCTGAGACGCTGCGTGACCTGAGGCTCCTCCCTGTTCTCGGGCCTGAGACGCTGCGTGACCTGAGGCTCCTCTCTGTTCTCGGCCTGAGACGCTGCGTGACCTGAGGCTCCTCCCTGTTCTCGGGCCTGAGACGCTGCGTGATCTGAGGCTCCTCTCTGTTCTCGGGCCTGAGACGCTGCGTGACCTGAGGCTCCTCCCTGTTCTCGGGCCTGAGACGCTGCGTGATCTGAGGCTCCTCCCTGTTCTCGGCCTGAGACGCTGCGTGACCTGAGGCTCCTCCCTGTTCTCGGCCTGAGACTCTGCGTGACCTGAGGCTCCTCCCTGTTCTCGGTCTGAGACGCTGCGTGACCTGAGGCTCCTCCCTGTTCTCGGGCCTGAGACTCTGCGTGACCTGAGGCTCCTCCCTGTTCTCGGGCCTGAGACGCTGCGTGACCTGAGGCTCCTCCCTGTTCTCGGGCTGAGGCTCCTCCCTGTTCTCGAGGCTCAGACGCTGCGTGACCTGAGGCTCCTCCCTGTTCTCGGGCCTGAGACGCTGCGTGACCTGAGGCTCCTCCCTGTTCTCGAGGCTCAGACGCTGCGTGACCTGAGGCTCCTCCCTGTTCTCGGGCTGAGACGCTGCGTGATCTGAGGCTCCTCCCTGTTCTCGGCCTGAGACGCTGCGTGATCTGAGGCTCCTCCCTGTTCTCGGCCTGAGACGCTGCGTGATCTGAGGCTCCTCCCTGTTCTCGGGCCTGAGACGCTGCGTGACCTGAGGCTCCTCCCTGTTCTCGGGCTGAGGCTCCTCCCTGTTCTCGGGCTGAGGCTCCTCCCTGTTCTCGGCCTGAGACGCTGCGTGACCTGAGGCTCCTCTCTGTTCTCGGGCTGAGGCTCCTCCCTGTTCTCGGCCTGAGACTCTGCGTGACCTGAGGCTCCTCTCTGTTCTCGGCCTGAGACTCTGCGTGACCTGAGGCTCCTCCCTGTTCTCGGTCTGAGACGCTGCGTGACCTGAGGCTCCTCTCTGTTCTCGGTCTGAGACGCTGCGTGACCTGAGGCTCCTCCCTGTTCTCGGGCCTGAGACGCTGCGTGACCTGAGGCTCCTCCCTGTTCTCGGGCCTGAGACGCTGCGTGATCTGAGGCTCCTCCCTGTTCTCGGCCTGAGACGCTGCGTGACCTGAGGCTCCTCCCTGTTCTCGGCCTCAGACGCTGCGTGACCTGAGGCTCCTCCCTGTTCTCGGGGCTGAGACGCTGCGTGACCTGAGGCTCCTCCCTGTTCTCGGCCTGAGACGCTGCGTGACCTGAGGCTCCTCCCTGTTCTCGGCCTGAGACGCTGCGTGACCTGAGGCTCCTCCCTGTTCTCGGTCTGAGACGCTGCGTGACCTGAGGCTCCTCCCTGTTCTCGGGCCTGAGACGCTGCGTGACCTGAGGCTCCTCTCTGTGATCTGAGGCTCCTCCCTGTTCTCGGGCCTGAGACGCTGCGTGACCTGAGGCTCCTCTCTGTGATCTGAGGCTCCTCCCTGTTCTCGAGGCTCAGACGCTGCGTGACCTGAGGCTCCTCCCTGTGATCTGAGGCTCCTCCCTGTTCTCAGCCTGAGACGCTGCGTGACCTGAGGCTCCTCCCTGTTCTCGGGCTGAGACGCTGCGTGACCTGAGGCTCCTCCCTGTTCTCGGCCTGAGACGCTGCGTGATCTGAGGCTCCTCCCTGTTCTCGGGCTGAGACGCTGCGTGATCTGAGGCTCCTCCCTGTTCTCGAGGCTCAGACGCTGCGTGACCTGAGGCTCCTCCCTGTTCTCGGGCTGAGGCTCCTCCCTGTTCTCGGGCTGAGGCTCCTCCCTGTTCTCGGCCTGAGACGCTGCGTGACCTGAGGCTCCTCCCTGTTCTCGGCCTGAGACGCTGCGTGACCTGAGGCTCCTCCCTGTTCTCGGCCTGAGACGCTGCGTGATCTGAGGCTCCTCCCTGTTCTCGGGGCTGAGACGCTGCGTGACCTGAGGCTCCTCCCTGTTCTCGGGGCTGAGACGCTGCGTGATCTGAGGCTCCTCCCTGTTCTCGGCCTGAGACGCTGCGTGATCTGAGGCTCCTCCCTGTTCTCGGGGCTGAGACGCTGCGTGATCTGAGGCTCCTCCCTGTTCTCGGGGCTGAGACGCTGCGTGACCTGAGGCTCCTCCCTGTTCTCGGGGCTGAGACGCTGCGTGACCTGAGGCTCCTCCCTGTTCTCGGCCTGAGACGCTGCGTGACCTGAGGCTCCTCCCTGTTCTCGGCCTGAGACGCTGCGTGACCTGAGGCTCCTCCCTGTTCTCGGCCTGAGACGCTGTGTGACCTGAGGCTCCTCCCTGTTCTCGGGGCTGAGACGCTGCGTGACCTGAGGCTCCTTCCTGTTCTCGGGGCTGAGATGTGTCTGCCTTGATTAGAGGCGCCTTTCTCCGCCCTCTGACGCCACCGCCAGGTCTCGTCTGGAATCGAGGCGAGGCCACTTCATCTTAAACACACCTACTATCAGGTCAGCAGATTCTGGATCACAGACTCTGGAGCTGTGATGTCATCGAGACGTCGTAACAACGGAGCCACGTAAACGGACTTTTCAGATCTTTCCTCTGGGACCTGGTTTGGAAAATGCTGGTTTACAGACGCCCAAAACGCCGGCTCGTCTGGACGATACTGATGAAATATCTGTGTTTGGTCCTCAGCTCGACTTCATGTGGACAGGGCCTGAGTTTAGCTGCATTGAAAACGCCCTGACTATGACAATGCTGCTTTCAGATCGGACACAACCATGAAGGCGAACAACAAGTGAAAATGAAAAAAGCACAAACACAGACTTTCAGACTTTCCTTCACTTCCCTCTCTTCTTCACTGGGCTGTGGATGGAAACGAGGGCTCAGGAACAGGACATGGACCACTGAGAACGTCTGAGCGCATGTTTCGCTTTGCTTTATGAGAAACATTGTGACTAAAGTACTTCGGGGATGTGGAGGTGAGCCGCGGTAAAGCAGCGCTCGCGTCCGACAAAGGTTTATTTTTAGATCATGAGAAACTGTCGTCTTGTTCACCTCATTAGTCCCTGATTATGAGGCCGCGGTGACAAGAAACAAAGAGCGTTTTGCACTTCCTCTCACACTACAAAAAGTGAATATCAAGCATTGGCTTAAATGAGTTGAATTGAGGAAATGTTTCTTGTTTTGAGCGGTTTTCACTCATTCAGACACTTTTCCTGATCGGACCAAGTTTGCTTTGCTTGTTTGAGGACATTTCAGACCAGTTCTAGGGTAAATCTGGCTTGAAATAAGAAAGTAAAATTGCCACTGAGATAAGACCAATGTTCTTTCCCCATTGGCAAAGAAAATGACCTGAAATAAGGACGAAATGTATCGAAACGAGTCAGAAACATCTCAGAACAAGTGAAATAATCCAGGACAAATGCCCAACAACTTCTTAGCCAGTCAAAACAGCTAAAGTTTGGATTATTGTGCTCAAATTGAGATGTTTATACTGATCTAGTTAGATACTTTTTGCAGTACATGAGCCGCTGCAGGACCGAGGGCATTGACAACACACGATGAAACAAAGAGGATTGTGTTGATTAAAATAGGCTGATAAAGCTTATTAGAGCAGAAACAATGGTCAGGTTTGGATAATCGAAATAAAAAGTACGGAGAGAGCCCCTCCAGTGTTCTGCCACTTTGTTTTTGATGACAAACAGCAATATATACATGGTTAAAAGGTTTCCAGAATGAGAGGGTATAGGCTGGCTAAGGGCGCGCTGAGTAAGCACAGTGTAGAGATGAGAGTGAAGGGCGAGGGCGAGGCGAAGAGTGTGGTGTGGACACAGGCAAAGACGGTGGGAGGCAGGGACCACAGGGACCACAGGGACCACAGGAAGTGTATCTGATAAAGGAAGAGGTGAGAGGCAGTAGAAAGCAGGAGGGGGGACATAGACGAGAGGACATTGTTATGACTCAGACTTGGACATAGTGCTGTGAACAAGACGCTGCATCTCATAAAGCCCTTTTCCACCAGGCCGGTGCTGGTTCTGGGCCAGTTCCAGTTTCAGAACCGGTTCTTTCGTTTTCCACTGAAAAAACGCTGGCTCTTGGTTCCAAAATCTGGTGCCGGTCGGGAACCAATTAAAAGAAAGGAGCAGCAGTGATGTCAGCGGCTGGGGGCGTGGCTCTGTCCTCCAACAACCAATCAGTATTAGTTAGTTTGTGCTTAGAACTTCCTGGAGAAACAGTCTCTGTGGAGGAAACTGTTGCTTTGCTTTATGCTCTTCAGCTAAAACAAGAGTCAGAAAGAAGAAATCAAAATGTTAACGGCTGCTGTGACTGAAACATAAACTTATTTGTCTGTATTTTATAACCAGAAGTGGCTGTAGTGAGATGCTACTATCCATGTTTGATGTTGACTTCCCAAAGCGTTGCTATGACAACAGGCACAGCTCTCATTTTGGTGGGAAACCAAGTCAGTCTGGAACCAACCCGGCACCAGAACCAGCCCAGAACCAGCACCTTGGTGGAAAAGCCCTAATAGGGAAGCATGCGACAGGTGTGTGAGGCGTGTCAGGAGGAGGAGGAGTCCGTGGAGCTCTGTTGCAGTGCAGGGGGTGCAGTGAGTGTCGGGAAGTTATGAAGCAGAGGCTTAAGGAGCTGGGAGTCAGGGAGGTTCACTTGAGGAGTGAGCTGGATGAGGGTGGCATGCACTGCAAAAAGTATCTAACTAGATCAGTATAAACATCTCAGTTTGAGCACAATAATCCAAACTTTAGCTGTTCTGACTGGTTAAGAAGTTGTTGGGCATTTGTCCCAGATTATTTCACTTGTTCTGAGATGTTTGACTCGTTTTGATACATTTCGTCCTTATTTCAGGTCATTTTCTTTGCCAATGGGGAAAGAAAATTGGTCTTATCTCATTGGGAATTTTACTTTCTTATTTCAAGTGAGATTTACCCTAGAACTGGTGTGAAATGTCCTCAAACAAGCAAAGCAAACTCGGTCCCATCAGGAAAAGTGTCTAAATGAGTGAAAACCGCTCAAAACAAGACACATTTCCTCAAAACAACTCATGTAAGCCAGGGGTTAGGGGATCGTGAGACAAATATGGGGGGTCGCCAGATCATTTAGATAAAATATACATGTTTTCACTAGCATATCATGTAATGTGTTATTGTAGCATGTATTTGCTATTTTACCAGAGTGCCATTATTTGTTCGTAGTTTGGTTTTGAAGAAATATGTAGGCTAAAGATCCTATTTCTCACAGTATGACCCGGGTAGGGGGTCACAAACCCCTAACCCAGTTATAATGGGGCTCCAAAAGGTTGAGAACCACTGATTTAAGCCAATGCTTGATATTCACTTGTTTTAGTGTGGAGGGGCAGTAGTGGCTATTTGAGAGGATTTAAAGGGACATCTAGGTATTCTTAGTTTTTTTTTTCCCCTCCGTTGTTGGGGCTACAGCCTGTTAGACTGTGGGGGGGGGGGGGGGGTGTTAGAGTGTGAGCTTGCCGTTTGACCCATCCTTGGAACAGTAGGTGGCGGTAGTGCCCTAACATTTGGTGGCAAACCGCCGGAATCCTCCCTAAGAAGGAGAAGAAGAAGAGCAGGTTTTCAGAAGTATTACCTTCCACAGAGCCAGGCTGAGCAGGGCTAACAGCAGCAGCCCGCCCAGGGTGCTGCCCACGATCACCCAGGTGGGAATCCGGTAATCGCCCGCCTTTCGGATCTCCAGGACGATCTGCGGGAGAGAGAAAACATCCGGCCTTTATTTTATTCTAGTGTTTTGGGCAGATCAAGGTAAGCTGAGGTCGGAAAACACAGAGAAATGACATGATGTTCCTCTCAAACCTTAGTACTGTGTAAACAAAAATGTCTCTGAGCGGCTCGAGTTACCACAGTTACTGCAGCAGAGGGAGGGGAGAGAGTTCAGCTGGTCTAGGAGGGTAAACATTCACGATCACTTCCCAATAAAATGATACCCCAATAGAAGACAAATGAACTTCCTTGAATCACCCGTGTTTCTTCCTTCGCCCCGAGTTTGTTTGACTCACAGCCTCCGCAGATCAACTCATTTACCCATAAAATAATGAGACATTTCTGCTTTGTTCCAGGAAGTGCAAAACATATGATCATGAGCTGAAGCGTAAAGCAGCTTCATGTAAAAATGAAGTCAGTCGTATTAGAAGGTCTTTTCATTAATCACATTTTCATGGGACGAACTGTTAAAATGGGGCAAAAGAAAACGCTTATTTATATTATATTTTCCTCAGACATGTGAGAAACGGAGCTTGTTCCTCCCTGTAACTGCAGGTGGAGGCCAGCAGAGGGCAGCAGAGAGCACAGAGCCGCTGCTGCTGCTCCTTTGGGTCCCTGAGCTCCACACTCGCTCCCTCACAGTGAAGTCTGGGTATATCAGAAATAAGGACAATACATGAGAGCCCAGTTTGATCCCAGCAAACACAGGACTGGGGTCAGGACTGGGCTCAGGACTGGGGTCAGGACTGGGGTCAACACAGAGAGTAAGGTTATATTGACACATAATCATAAGCAATTCCTTTTTTTTTCCATCGAATTGTTCCAAAATCAGCCTTAAAAGGTTAAATGAAAAAACAACCGTGACTAAAAGCAACATTGCACATTTTTAAGCTAGTGTACATGTTTGTTTCTGGCTCTATTTCTAAGAATGAGAGTATTTAGTTTAAGGGACGATGTAATAATAATCACGGCTTACACTTAAAAGCCTGTGTTACTGCAGCTGCTCTGTCATCATTATTTATTATATTCTACATTACTATTATATTACGTCATTATTATTATACTCCATACTGTGGTGGTAAGCTGCTGTTACAGCCACAGCTGCCCCTTGCGTAGTCTGTGCCATCGGCCCCTCTTGTGCCATGTGTTTTAAAATGTTAATAGATAATATTATGGGCCTGGTGAGTGCACTATAAAGACTCATGAGACAGTGGGATATTTATGGGTAAATACATAAATATTTATGCATTTAAAATATTTATTTCACAGACTAAATCCGTGAAGTCAAACGTATCTGACCCGTATCTCGGTCAGATACGTTTGACTTCACACAAAGCCAGTCCAAGGGCTCTCATGTGGGCCACAGTTTGAGAACCACTGGAGCACATCAACATTACAAACACTTTTTGGTCTTTTTTTTAAAGGGGCTAGATGCAAGTTCGTCATTTTATACTCACTACTGCCACCTCAGGTCTTATGTGTAACTGCAGCTTCTATATTAAGCTTGTGCATGACGGCACTTCAGACCCGAATGAACAACTTTCTGAGTGACAGAGCAGGATTTCAGAGGCAGTTCCACAGGTCTGAGCTCATTCTAACATTAGGACATGGAGGAACATGTAGGAGGAGGAACATGTAGGAGGAGGAACATGTAGGGGAGGAAAAAACATCATGTATAAACTCTGTATAGTCCCTTTAACTACAAACAATGTTGTAAGTGACTGATCTCTGCTGGTACTAATGAAGCAGGAGGTGATGTTGTAGGAGGTGATGTTGTGGATGAAGCAGGAGGTGATGTTGTGGATGAAGCAGGAGGTGATGTTGTGGATGAAGCAGGAGGTGATGTTGTAGATGAAGCAGGAGGTGATGTTGTAGGAGGTGATGTTGTGGATGAAGCAGGAGGTGATGTTGTAGATGAAGCAGGAGGTGATGTTGTAGGAGGTGATGTTGTGGATGAAGCAGGAGGTGATGTTGTGGATGAAGCAGGAGGTGATGTTGCAGGAGGTGATGTTGTGGATGAAGCAGGAGGTGATGTTGTGGATGAAGCAGGAGGTGATGTTGTAGATGAAGCAGGAGGTGATGTTGTGGATGAAGCAGGAGGTGATGTTGTGGATGAAGCAGGAGGTGATGTTGTGGATGAAGCAGGAGGTGATGTTGTAGATGAAGCAGGAGGTGATGTTGTAGATGAAGCAGGAGGTGATGTTGTAGGAGGTGATGTTGTAGATGAAGCAGGAGGTGATGTTGCAGGAGGTGATGTTGTAGATGAAGCAGGAGGTGATGTTGTAGGAGGTGATGTTGTAGATGAAGCAGGAGGTGATGTTGTAGGAGGTGATGTTGTAGATGAAGCAGGAGGTGATGTTGTGGATGAAGCAGGAGGTGATGTTGTAGATGAAGCAGGAGGTGATGTTGTAGATGAAGCAGGAGGTGATGTTGTAGGAGGTGATGTTGTGGATGAAGCAGGAGGTGATGTTGTAGGAGGTGATGTTGTGGATGAAGCAGGAGGTGATGTTGTAGATGAAGCAGGAGGTGATGTTGTAGATGAAGCAGGAGGTGATGTTGTGGATGAAGCAGGAGGTGATGTTGTAGATGAAGCAGGAGGTGATGTTGTAGATGAAGCAGGAGGTGATGTTGTAGGAGGTGATGTTGTGGATGAAGCAGGAGGTGATGTTGTAGATGAAGCAGGAGGTGATGTTGTAGATGAAGCAGGAGGTGATGTTGTAGATGAAGCAGGAGGTGATGTTGTAGATGAAGCAGGAGGTGATGTTGTAGATGAAGCAGGAGGTGATGTTATGGATGAAGCAGGAGGTGATGTTGTAGATGAAGCAGGAGGTGATGTTGTAGATGAAGCAGGAGGTGATGTTGTAGATGAAGCAGGAGGTGATGTTGTAGGAGGTGATGTTGTGGATGAAGCAGGAGGTGATGTTGTAGGAGGTGATGTTGTGGATGAAGCAGGAGGTGATGTTGTAGATGAAGCAGGAGGTGATGTTGTAGATGAAGCAGGAGGTGATGTTGTAGATGAAGCAGGAGGTGATGTTGTAGATGAAGCAGGAGGTGATGTTGTAGGAGGTGATGTTGTGGATGAAGCAGGAGGTGATGTTGTAGATGAAGCAGGAGGTGATGTTGTAGATGAAGCAGGAGGTGATGTTGTAGATGAAGCAGGAGGTGATGTTATGGATGAAGCAGGAGGTGATGTTGTAGATGAAGCAGGAGGTGATGTTGTAGATGAAGCAGGAGGTGATGTTGTAGATGAAGCAGGAGGTGATGTTGTAGATGAAGCAGGAGGTGATGTTGTAGATGAAGCAGGAGGTGATGTTGTAGATGAAGCAGGAGGTGATGTTATGGATGAAGCAGGAGGTGATGTTGTAGATGAAGCAGGAGGTGATGTTGTAGATGAAGCAGGAGGTGATGTTGTGGATGAAGCAGGAGGTGATGTTGTAGATGAAGCAGGAGGTGATGTTATGGATGAAGCAGGAGGTGATGTTGTAGATGAAGCAGGAGGTGATGTTGTAGATGAAGCAGGAGGTGATGTTGTAGATGAAGCAGGAGGTGATGTTGTAGATGAAGCAGGAGGTGATGTTGTGGATGAAGCAGGAGGTGATGTTGTGGATGAAGCAGGAGGTGATGTTGTGGATGAAGCAGGAGGTGATGTTATGGATGAAGCAGGAGGTGATGTTGTAGATGAAGCAGGAGGTGATGTTGTGGATGAAGCAGGAGGTGATGTTGTAGATGAAGCAGGAGGTCATGTTGTGGATGAAGCAGGAGGTGATGTTGTAGATGAAGCAGGAGGTGATGTTGTAGATGAAGCAGGAGGTGATGTTGTGGATGAAGCAGGAGGTGATGTTGTGGATGAAGCAGGAGGTCATGTTGTGGATGAAGCAGGAGGTGATGTTGTAGATGAAGCAGGAGGTGATGTTGTGGATGAAGCAGGAGGTGATGTTGTAGATGAAGCAGGAGGTCATGTTATGGATGAAGCAGGAGGTGATGTTGTAGATGAAGCAGGAGGTGATGTTGTAGATGAAGCAGGAGGTGATGTTGTAGATGAAGCAGGAGGTGATGTTGTAGATGAAGCAGGAGGTGATGTTGTAGATGAAGCAGGAGGTGATGTTGTAGATGAAGCAGGAGGTGATGTTGTGGATGAAGCAGGAGGTCATGTTGTGGATGAAGCAGGAGGTGATGTTGTAGATGAAGCAGGAGGTGATGTTGTGGATGAAGCAGGAGGTGATGTTGTAGATGAAGCAGGAGGTGATGTTGTGGATGAAGCAGGAGGTGATGTTGTAGATGAAGCAGGAGGTGATGTTGTGGATGAAGCAGGAGGTGATGTTGTAGATGAAGCAGGAGGTGATGTTATGGATGAAGCAGGAGGTGATGTTGTGGATGAAGCAGGAGGTGATGTTATGGATGAAGCAGGAGGTGATGTTGTAGATGAAGCAGGAGGTGATGTTGTGGATGAAGCAGGAGGTGATGTTGTAGATGAAGCAGGAGGTGATGTTATGGATGAAGCAGGAGGTGATGTTGTGGATGAAGCAGGAGGTGATGTTATGGATGAAGCAGGAGGTGATGTTGTGGATGAAGCAGGAGGTGATGTTATGGATGAAGCAGGAGGTGATGTTGTAGATGAAGCAGGAGGTGATGTTGTGGATGAAGCAGGAGGTGATGTTATGGATGAAGCAGGAGGTGATGTTGTGGATGAAGCAGGAGGTGATGTTGTAGATGAAGCAGGAGGTGATGTTGTGGATGAAGCAGGAGGTGATGTTGTAGATGAAGCAGGAGGTGATGTTGTGGATGAAGCAGGAGGTGATGTTGTGGATGAAGCAGGAGGTGATGTTATGGATGAAGCAGGAGGTGATGTTGTAGATGAAGCAGGAGGTGATGTTGTGGATGAAGCAGGAGGTGATGTTGTGGATGAAGCAGGAGGTGATGTTATGGATGAAGCAGGAGGTGATGTTGTAGATGAAGCAGGAGGTGATGTTGTGGATGAAGCAGGAGGTGATGTTGTGGATGAAGCAGGAGGTGATGTTATGGATGAAGCAGGAGGTGATGTTGTAGATGAAGCAGGAGGTGATGTTATGGATGAAGCAGGAGGTGATGTTGTGGATGAAGCAGGAGGTGATGTTATAGATGAAGCAGGAGGTGATGTTGTGGATGAAGCAGGAGGTGATGTTGTGGATGAAGCAGGAGGTGATGTTGTGGATGAAGCAGGAGGTGATGTTATAGATGAAGCAGGAGGTGATGTTGTAGGAGGTGATGTTGTGGATGAAGCAGGAGGTGATGTTGTGGATGAAGCAGGAGGTGATGTTGTGGATGAAGCAGGAGGTGATGTTGTGGATGAAGCAGGAGGTGATGTTATGGATGAAGCAGGAGGTGATGTTGTGGATGAAGCAGGAGGTGATGTTATAGATGAAGCAGGAGGTGATGTTGTGGATGAAGCAGGAGGTGATGTTGTAGATGAAGCAGGAGGTGATGTTGTGGATGAAGCAGGAGGTGATGTTGTAGGAGGTGATGTTATGGATGAAGCAGGAGGTGATGTTGTGGATGAAGCAGGAGGTGATGTTATAGATGAAGCAGGAGGTGATGTTATAGATGAAGCAGGAGGTGATGTTGTGGATGAAGCAGGAGGTGATGTTGTAGATGAAGCAGGAGGTGATGTTGTGGATGAAGCAGGAGGTGATGTTGTGGATGAAGCAGGAGGTGATGTTATGGATGAAGCAGGAGGTGATGTTGTAGATGAAGCAGGAGGTGATGTTGTAGATGAAGCAGGAGGTGATGTTGTAGATGAAGCAGGAGGTGATGTTGTAGATGAAGCAGGAGGTGATGTTATGGATGAAGCAGGAGGTGATGTTGTAGATGAAGCAGGAGGAGATGTTGTAGATGAAGCAGGAGGAGATGTTGTGGATGAAGCAGGAGGAGATGTTATGGATGAAGCAGGAGGAGATGTTGTGGATGAAGCAGGAGGAGATGTTGCAGGAGGTTATGTTGTAGATGAAGCAGGAGGTGATGTTGTAGATGAAGCAGGAGGTGATGTTGCAGGAGGTGATGTTGTAGATGAAGCAGGAGGTGATGTTGTGGATGAAGCAGGAGGTGATGTTATAGATGAAGCAGGAGGTGATGTTGTAGATGAAGCAGGAGGTGATGTTATGGATGAAGCAGGAGGTGATGTTGTAGATGAAGCAGGAGGTGATGTTATAGATGTAGCAGGAGGTGATGTTGTAGATGAAGCAGGAGGTGATGTTGTGGATGAAGCAGGAGGTGATGTTGTGGATGAAGCAGGAGGTGATGTTGTAGATGAAGCAGGAGGTGATGTTATAGATGTAGCAGGAGGTGATGTTGTAGATGAAGCAGGAGGTGATGTTGTTGATGAAGCAGGAGGTGATGTTGTAGATGAAGCAGGAGGTGATGTTGTGGATGAAGCAGGAGGTGATGTTGTAGATGAAGCAGGAGGTGATGTTGTAGATGAAGCAGGAGGTGATGTTATGGATGAAGCAGGAGGTGATGTTGTAGATGAAGCAGGAGGTGATGTTATAGATGTAGCAGGAGGTGATGTTGTAGATGAAGCAGGAGGTGATGTTGTTGATGAAGCAGGAGGTGATGTTGTAGATGAAGCAGGAGGTGATGTTGTGGATGAAGCAGGAGGTGATGTTGTGGATGAAGCAGGAGGTGATGTTGTGGATGAAGCAGGAGGTGATGTTGTAGATGAAGCAGGAGGTGATGTTGTAGATGAAGCAGGAGGTGATGTTGTGGATGAAGCAGGAGGTGATGTTGTGGATGAAGCAGGAGGTGATGTTGTAGATGAAGCAGGAGGTGATGTTATGGATGAAGCAGGAGGTGATGTGGATGAAGCAGGAGGTGATGTTGTGGATGAAGCAGGAGGTGATGTTGTGGATGAAGCAGGAGGTGATGTTATAGATGAAGCAGGAGGTGATGTTATAGATGAAGCAGGAGGTGATGTTGTGGATGAAGCAGGAGGTGATGTTGTAGATGAAGCAGGAGGTGATGTTGTGGATGAAGCAGGAGGTGATGTTATAGATGAAGCAGGAGGTGATGTTGTAGATGAAGCAGGAGGTGATGTTGTAGATGAAGCAGGAGGTGATGTTATAGATGAAGCAGGAGGTGATGTTGTAGATGAAGCAGGAGGTGATGAAGCAGGAGGTGATGTTGCAGGAGGTGATGTTATGGATGAAGCAGGAGGTGATGTTGTGGATGAAGCAGGAGGTGATGTTGTGGATGAAGCAGGAGGTGATGTTGTAGATGAAGCAGGAGGTGATGTTATGGATGAAGCAGGAGGTGATGTTATAGATGAAGCAGGAGGTGATGTTATAGATGAAGCAGGAGGTGATGTTATAGATGAAGCAGGAGGTGATGTTGTAGATGAAGCAGGAGGTGATGTTGTAGATGAAGCAGGAGGTGATGTTATAGATGAAGCAGGAGGTGATGTTGTAGATGAAGCAGGAGGTGATGAAGCAGGAGGTGATGTTGCAGGAGGTGATGTTGTGGATGAAGCAGGAGGTGATGTTGTGGATGAAGCAGGAGGTGATGAAGCAGGAGGTGATGTTATGGATGAAGCAGGAGGTGATGTTGTGGATGAAGCAGGAGGTGATGTGGATGAAGCAGGAGGTGATGTTGTGGATGAAGCAGGAGGTGATGTTGTGGATGAAGCAGGAGGTGATGTTGTAGATGAAGCAGGAGGTGATGTTGTGGATGAAGCAGGAGGTGATGTTGTAGATGAAGCAGGAGGTGATGTTATAGATGAAGCAGGAGGTGATGTTGTAGATGAAGCAGGAGGTGATGTTATAGATGAAGCAGGAGGTGATGTTGTAGATGAAGCAGGAGGTGATGTTATAGATGAAGCAGGAGGTGATGTTGTAGATGAAGCAGGAGGTGATGAAGCAGGAGGTGATGTTGCAGGAGGTGATGTTATGGATGAAGCAGGAGGTGATGTTGTGGATGAAGCAGGAGGTGATGTTGTGGATGAAGCAGGAGGTGATGTTGTAGATGAAGCAGGAGGTGATGTTATAGATGAAGCAGGAGGTGATGTTGTAGATGAAGCAGGAGGTGATGAAGCAGGAGGTGATGTTGCAGGAGGTGATGTTATGGATGAAGCAGGAGGTGATGTTGTAGATGAAGCAGGAGGTGATGTTGTAGATGAAGCAGGAGGTGATGTTATAGATGAAGCAGGAGGTGATGTTGTAGATGAAGCAGGAGGTGATGAAGCAGGAGGTGATGTTGCAGGAGGTGATGTTATGGATGAAGCAGGAGGTGATGTTGTGGATGAAGCAGGAGGTGATGTTGTGGATGAAGCAGGAGGTGATGTTGTAGATGAAGCAGGAGGTGATGTTATGGATGAAGCAGGAGGTGATGTTATAGATGAAGCAGGAGGTGATGTTATAGATGAAGCAGGAGGTGATGTTATAGATGAAGCAGGAGGTGATGTTGTAGATGAAGCAGGAGGTGATGTTGTAGATGAAGCAGGAGGTGATGTTATAGATGAAGCAGGAGGTGATGTTGTAGATGAAGCAGGAGGTGATGAAGCAGGAGGTGATGTTGCAGGAGGTGATGTTGTGGATGAAGCAGGAGGTGATGTTGTGGATGAAGCAGGAGGTGATGAAGCAGGAGGTGATGTTATGGATGAAGCAGGAGGTGATGTTGTGGATGAAGCAGGAGGTGATGTGGATGAAGCAGGAGGTGATGTTGTGGATGAAGCAGGAGGTGATGTTGTGGATGAAGCAGGAGGTGATGTTGTGGATGAAGCAGGAGGTGATGTGGATGAAGCAGGAGGTGATGTTGTAGATGAAGCAGGAGGTGATGTTATAGATGAAGCAGGAGGTGATGTTGTGGATGAAGCAGGAGGTGATGTTGTAGATGAAGCAGGAGGTGATGTTGCAGGAGGTGATGTTGCAGGAGGTGATGTTGTAGGAGGTGATGTTGTGGATGAAGCAGGAGGTGATGTTGTGGATGAAGCAGGAGGTGATGTTGTGGATGAAGCAGGAGGTGATGTTGTGGATGAAGCAGGAGGTGATGTTGTGGATGAAGCAGGAGGTGATGTTGCAGGAGGTGATGTTGTGGATGAAGCAGGAGGTGATGTTGCAGGAGGTGATGTTGTGGATGAAGCAGGAGGTGATGTTGTGGATGAAGCAGGAGGAGATGTTGTGGATGAAGCAGGAGGTGATGTTGTAGATGAAGCAGGAGGTGATGTTGCAGGAGGTGATGTTGTGGATGAAGCAGGAGGTGATGTTATAGATGAAGCAGGAGGTGATGTTGCAGGAGGTGATGTTGTAGATGAAGCAGGAGGTGATGTTATAGATGAAGCAGGAGGTGATGTTGTAGATGAAGCAGGAGGTGATGTTGCAGGAGGTGATGTTATAGATGAAGCAGGAGGTGATGTTGCAGGAGGTGATGTTGTAGATGAAGCAGGAGGTGATGTTATAGATGAAGCAGGAGGTGATGTTGCAGGAGGTGATGTTGTGGATGAAGCAGGAGGTGATGTTGTGGATGAAGCAGGAGGTGATGTTGTAGATGAAGCAGGAGGTGATGTTGTAGATGAAGCAGGAGGTGATGTTGTGGATGAAGCAGGAGGTGATGTTGTGGATGAAGCAGGAGGTGATGTTATAGATGAAGCAGGAGGTGATGTTGTAGATGAAGCAGGAGGTGATGTTGTAGATGAAGCAGGAGGTGATGTTGTAGATGAAGCAGGAGGTGATGTTGTAGATGAAGCAGGAGGTGATGTTGTAGATGAAGCAGGAGGTGATGTTATAGATGAAGCAGGAGGTGATGTTGCAGGAGGTGATGTTGTAGATGAAGCAGGAGGTGATGTTGTGGATGAAGCAGGAGGTGATGTTGTGGATGAAGCAGGAGGTGATGTTGTGGATGAAGCAGGAGGTGATGTTGTAGATGAAGCAGGAGGTGATGTTGTAGATGAAGCAGGAGGTGATGTTGTAGATGAAGCAGGAGGTGATGTTGTGGATGAAGCAGGAGGTGATGTTATAGATGAAGCAGGAGGTGATGTTGTGGATGAAGCAGGAGGTGATGTTGTGGATGAAGCAGGAGGTGATGTTGTTGATGAAGCAGGAGGTGATGTTGTGGATGAAGCAGGAGGTGATGTTATGGATGAAGCAGGAGGTGATGTTATGGATGAAGCAGGAGGTGATGTTGTGGATGAAGCAGGAGGTGATGTTGTGGATGAAGCAGGAGGTGATGTTGTGGATGAAGCAGGAGGTGATGTTGTGGATGAAGCAGGAGGTGATGTTGTGGATGAAGCAGGAGGTGATGTTATAGATGAAGCAGGAGGTGATGTTGTGGATGAAGCAGGAGGTGATGTTGTGGATGAAGCAGGAGGTGATGTTGTGGATGAAGCAGGAGGTGATGTTGTGGATGAAGCAGGAGGTGATGTTATAGATGAAGCAGGAGGTGATGTTGTGGATGAAGCAGGAGGTGATGTTGTGGATGAAGCAGGAGGTGATGTTGTTGATGAAGCAGGAGGTGATGTTGTGGATGAAGCAGGAGGTGATGTTATGGATGAAGCAGGAGGTGATGTTATAGATGAAGCAGGAGGTGATGTTATGGATGAAGCAGGAGGTGATGTTGTAGATGAAGCAGGAGGTGATGTTGTGGATGAAGCAGGAGGTGATGTTATGGATGAAGCAGGAGGTGATGTTATAGATGAAGCAGGAGGTGATGTTGCAGGAGGTGATGTTGTAGATGAAGCAGGAGGTGATGTTATGGATGAAGCAGGAGGTGATGTTATAGATGAAGCAGGAGGTGATGTTGTAGATGAAGCAGGAGGTGATGTTGTAGATGAAGCAGGAGGTGATGTTGTGGATGAAGCAGGAGGTGATGTTATGGATGAAGCAGGAGGTGATGTTGTAGATGAAGCAGGAGGTGATGTTGTGGATGAAGCAGGAGGTGATGTTATGGATGAAGCAGGAGGTGATGTTATAGATGAAGCAGGAGGTGATGTTATAGATGAAGCAGGAGGTGATGTTGTGGATGAAGCAGGAGGTGATGTTGCAGGAGGTGATGTTGTAGATGAAGCAGGAGGTGATGTTATAGATGAAGCAGGAGGTGATGTTGTGGATGAAGCAGGAGGTGATGTTATAGATGAAGCAGGAGGTGATGTTGTAGATGAAGCAGGAGGTGATGTTGTAGATGAAGCAGGAGGTGATGTTGTAGATGAAGCAGGAGGTGATGTTATAGATGAAGCAGGAGGTGATGTTGTAGATGAAGCAGGAGGTGATGTTATAGATGAAGCAGGAGGTGATGTTGTAGATGAAGCAGGAGGTGATGTTATAGATGAAGCAGGAGGTGATGTTGTAGATGAAGCAGGAGGTGATGTTATGGATGAAGCAGGAGGTGATGTTGTAGATGAAGCAGGAGGTGATGTTATGGATGAAGCAGGAGGTGATGTTGTAGATGAAGCAGGAGGTGATGTTGTGGATGAAGCAGGAGGTGATGTTATGGATGAAGCAGGAGGTGATGTTGTAGATGAAGCAGGAGGTGATGTTGTAGATGAAGCAGGAGGTGATGTTGTAGATGAAGCAGGAGGTGATGTTATGGATGAAGCAGGAGGTGATGTTGTGGATGAAGCAGGAGGTGATGTTATGGATGAAGCAGGAGGTGATGTTGTAGATGAAGCAGGAGGTGATGTTGTGGATGAAGCAGGAGGTGATGTTGTGGATGAAGCAGGAGGTGATGTTGTAGATGAAGCAGGAGGTGATGTTGTGGATGAAGCAGGAGGTGATGTTGTAGATGAAGCAGGAGGTGATGTTGTGGATGAAGCAGGAGGTGATGTTGTAGATGAAGCAGGAGGTGATGTTGATGAAGCAGGAGGTAATGTTGTAGATGAAGCAGGAGGTGATGTTGTAGATGAAGCAGGAGGAGGTGATGTTGATGAAGCAGGAGGTGATGTTGTAGATGAAGCAGGAGGTGATGTTGTAGATGAAGCAGGAGGTGATGTTATGGATGAAGCAGGAGGTGATGTTGTAGATGAAGCAGGAGGAGGTGATGTTGATGAAGCAGGAGGTGATGTTGTAGATGAAGCAGGAGGTGATGTTGTGGATGAAGCAGGAGGTGATGTTATGGATGAAGCAGGAGGTGATGTTGTAGATGAAGCAGGAGGTGATGTTGTGGATGAAGCAGGAGGTGATGTTATGGATGAAGCAGGAGGTGATGTTGTAGATGAAGCAGGAGGTGATGTTGTAGGAGGTGATGTTGTAGATGAAGCAGGAGGTGATGTTGTAGGAGGTGATGTTGTAGATGAAGCAGGAGGAGGTGATGTTGATGAAGCAGGAGGTGATGTTGTGGATGAAGCAGGAGGTGATGTTATAGATGAAGCAGGAGGAGGTGATGTTGATGAAGCAGGAGGTGATGTTGTAGATGAAGCAGGAGGTGATGTTGTAGATGAAGCAGGAGGTGATGTTGTGGATGAAGCAGGAGGAGGTGATGTTGATGAAGCAGGAGGAGGTGATGTTGATGAAGCAGGAGGTGATGTTGTAGATGAAGCAGGAGGTGATGTTGTAGATGAAGCAGGAGGTGATGTTGTGGATGAAGCAGGAGGTGATGTTGTGGATGAAGCAGGAGGTCATGTTGTGGATGAAGCAGGAGGTGATGTTGTAGATGAAGCAGGAGGTCATGTTGTGGATGAAGCAGGAGGTGATGTTGTGGATGAAGCAGGAGGTGATGTTGTAGATGAAGCAGGAGGTGATGTTGTAGATGAAGCAGGAGGTGATGTTGTGGATGAAGCAGGAGGTGATGTTGTAGATGAAGCAGGAGGTCATGTTGTGGATGAAGCAGGAGGTGATGTTGTGGATGAAGCAGGAGGTGATGTTGTAGATGAAGCAGGAGGTGATGTTGTGGATGAAGCAGGAGGTGATGTTGTGGATGAAGCAGGAGGTGATGTTGTGGATGAAGCAGGAGGTGATGTTGTAGATGAAGCAGGAGGTGATGTTGTAGATGAAGCAGGAGGTGATGTTGTGGATGAAGCAGGAGGTGATGTTATGGATGAAGCAGGAGGTGATGTTGTGGATGAAGCAGGAGGTGATGTTGTAGATGAAGCAGGAGGTGATGTTGTGGATGAAGCAGGAGGTGATGTTGTAGATGAAGCAGGAGGTGATGTTATAGATGAAGCAGGAGGTGATGTTGTGGATGAAGCAGGAGGTGATGTTGTGGATGAAGCAGGAGGTGATGTTGTAGATGAAGCAGGAGGTGATGTTATGGATGAAGCAGGAGGTGATGTTGTAGATGAAGCAGGAGGTGATGTTGTGGATGAAGCAGGAGGTGATGTTGTAGATGAAGCAGGAGGTGATGTTGTAGATGAAGCAGGAGGTGATGTTATGGATGAAGCAGGAGGTGATGTTGTAGATGAAGCAGGAGGTGATGTTGTGGATGAAGCAGGAGGTGATGTTGTAGATGAAGCAGGAGGTGATGTTATAGATGAAGCAGGAGGTGATGTTGTGGATGAAGCAGGAGGTGATGTTGTGGATGAAGCAGGAGGTGATGTTGTAGATGAAGCAGGAGGTGATGTTGTGGATGAAGCAGGAGGTGATGTTGTGGATGAAGCAGGAGGTGATGTTGTGGATGAAGCAGGAGGTGATGTTGTGGATGAAGCAGGAGGTGATGTTGTAGATGAAGCAGGAGGTGATGTTGTAGATGAAGCAGGAGGTGATGAAGCAGGAGGTGATGTTGTGGATGAAGCAGGAGGTGATGTTGTGGATGAAGCAGGAGGTGATGTTGTGGATGAAGCAGGAGGTGTTGTTGCAGGAGGTGTTGCTGTAGGAGGTGATGTTGTGGATGAAGCAGGAGGTGATGTTGTAGATGAAGCAGGAGGTGATGTTGTGGATGAAGCAGGAGGTGATGTTGTGGATGAAGCAGGAGGTGATGTTGTGGATGAAGCAGGAGGTGATGTTGTGGATGAAGCAGGAGGTGATGTTGTGGATGAAGCAGGAGGTGCTGTTGCAGGAGGTGCTGCTGTGGGACTCACGTGTCTGACGGGACGCTCCTCCTGGAGGAACATGGGGCTGGACGAGGGCAGCTCCACCGAGGCGCTGCTCACCACCTCCACGATCTTAAACTTCAGCTGCAGACGGAGAGTCAGTGTTCAGTCACATTTCACCCGAAAACACAAATAAAAACACTTCAGTTAAATGATCTCTGACTCTGAAACGATCCCGTGTTGATGTCGGAGCAGCAGAGCGACAGGTGACTGAGTCGGCCCCGCCCCCTGGAGCCCGAGGAACAGAGCGACAGGTGACTGAGTCGGCCCCGCCCCCTGGAGCCCGAGGAACAGAACGACAGGTGACTGAGTCGGCCCCGCCCCCTGGAGCCCGAGGAACAGAACGACATCACAAAATAATGACTCTGATCATTGGCCTGTGATTGATCTGATGATTCAAACAGGAATCTAATGTTTAAAGCAGCACTAAGTAACGTGTTCACTTTAATAATCCTCCCCGTATCCCTGTGGGGGTGATACAAGTGTTTATGGGATGAGTGGAGGGTCTTTCATCGCCCCCTGGTGTCTCTGGCCAGAAAACCATGTTTGCAACTTGACTGCCACCGGTCCGGAGCACCAATACACACTAATGTAATCAAGAAGAAGAAGCTAACAGGCTAACGGGCAAAGCTAACTGTGAGCTAGCTCCACTTTAAACAGTATTTACAGCCAAGTTTGAGTGAAAAAAACAAATATTTCCATTGTATAATTAGATGAACAGTAACTCTCTGTCCCTTTGTCTTTCCTGTCAGTGAAGTATTTTCTCTCCAAGACAATTAATAAGTTAAAAATCGTAACTTGCTACAACACCTGCAGTTGCGCTTATGGCCTCTAGAGGGAAGAGTTACTTAGCACTGCTTTAACCTCTTAACCCCCACCTGAACCCAGCACCTTTTCTCCAGTTTGGCTTCACCCAAATGGTGTTAAAATATCATGAGAAGTGCATTTATTTCTGTAATTCAGCTTAAAATGTGAAGCTAATACATGATATAGACTCAAAGTGACAGATGTTAAGCCTTTGTTTGGTATAATTTTGATGATTATGGTTCACAGTCTATTTTTATGAGGTTTTTAATTTGGAGTTTGTACCAGCTGCGAGACATAATTATCAAAATGAAAATAGATAAAGGCGACATGTGTGACTTTGCTTGTAATGAGTATCATACATTAGATTCACAGTTTAAGTTGAATAACAGAAGTGAATGCACTTTTTTATGATATTCTAATTATACGACGAGCGCCTGGAAAAGGTTCAAATAAAAAGCATCAAAATTGCGACGAAAATAACAATGTCAATGTAACAGAAAAGACGGAAACACAACAAAAAGTGTGGCTTGTTTATGAACATGCACCGTCCCAACCAAATAAACAACAAAAACAAACGAAAACACAATGAAAAAGCTGGAAACGAAAAAAAAAACCTGACAAAAGCATGACAAAAATGTGACACAACCTTTACAGTGCTCATTTTGACAATATATTTTAGTTTAGTTTTAGTCTTTGGGGCGACGGTGGCGCAGATGGTAGAGCGGGTCGTCTCATGATCGGAAGGTCGGGGGTTCGAATCCCACCTCCTGAAAGTGCACACTGTCGTTGTGTCCTTGGGCAAGACACTTCCCCCACATTGCCCCCAGTGTCTGCGTACACTGGTGTATGAATGAGAGCATGAATGGGTGAGTGGAGCCTGGCTGTAAAGCGCTTTGAGTGACTAATATCGGTGGAAAAGCGCTTTATACGTTGAGACCATTTACCATTTAGTCAAAAAAATCGTTTAAATTTTAGTCTAGTTTTAGTCGACTAAATTTAAGACTAATCTAGTGGACTTTGCATTGATAATATTGATTCTAATCATGTTTAATGTTGTTCCTCTGCTTCATGTTTCTGCTCCACATGAACAAAGCTCAGAGCTGATCCTTTAAACATGATCTGAGGCTCTTTCAGACGCTCAATACAAGTTTGGATGATTTTAGTCTCTCCTTTTCAGTTTTATTTAGTCTGATTTTAGTTTAGACTCAAATATCTGGACATTTTAGTCACAGTTTTAGTCTCATGAGAAACTTTTCATTTAGTTTTAGTCCAATTTTAGTCACAAAAATATCACTTTGACTAAAACATCTGGACATTTGAGTCACAGTTTTAGTGGTTGTGGGTAAAGGCACATCCACAGTTCTGAACAAGTGTGCAGGATCGAGAAGTGAAAAACGTCACAAAAACAATAAAAGATTCGCACAACTTAGTCGCTCCCAAACTTATTTAATGCTCACCAAGTTTAGCGACGTTTCGGGCCTTAGCCCTTCTTCAGACAAGTCATAGTTTTAGTCTCATGAGAAACTTTCAATTTAGTTTTAGTCCAATTTTAGTCACAAAAATATCACTTTGACTAAAATTAAGACTAAATATTTTAGTCGACGTAATTAACACTGAACCCTTATGATCCCTTTTGTAGGTCTTAGCTTTCAAATGAGGCATTGCACTGTTTAGCACTTTAGATTTGGGTAAAGCTGAAGTGGAGAAAGTGGCCTTGGTTCAGGTGAGAGGTTGAACACAAACGCCTCACGCCTGTTGGAAACTGTTGCTCACATTGATCTGATCGAGTTGGTGCTTCCCTCACGTTCATGAGAAGTCGCAATAATAAAGTTTGTCCACAAGAGGTCAGTGTTGAAACAGAATGAAGCTGCTCTGAAGCTCCGAGTCTTTCCAAAACGTGGAACAGGAAAGCCTGAAGTGTCACAGCGCACACAGACTCCGCCCACACTAACCCGAGAGGAGAACCCCGCCCCCCACCCTAACCCGAGAGGAGAACCCCGCCCCCCACCCTAACCCGAGAGGAGAACCCCGCCCCCCACCCTAACCCGAGAGGAGAACCCCGCCCCCCACCCTAACCCGAGAGGAGAACCCCGCCCCCCACCCTAACCCGAGAGGAGAACCCCGCCCCCCACCCTAACCCGAGAGGAGAACCCGGCCCCCCACCCTAACCCGAGAGGAGAACCCCGCCCCCCACCCTAACCCGAGAGGAGAACCCCGCCCCCCACCCTAACCCGAGAGGAGAACCCCGCCCCCCACCCTAACCCGAGAGGAGAACCCCGCCCCCCACCCTAACCCGAGAGGAGAACCCCGCCCCCCACCCTAACCCGAGAGGAGAACCCCGCCCCCCACCCTAACCCGAGAGGAGAACCCCGCCCCCCACCCTAACCTGTGAGGAGAACCCCGCCCCCCACCCTAACCCGAGAGGAGAACCCCGCCCCCCACCCTAACCTGTGAGGAGAACCCCGCCCCCTGCAGGAGCAGACCCGTACTCACCGCGTGGAGCGTGTGGATCCTCAGGGCTCCGCTGATCCGCACTGACACGGCTCCGTGCGGCGCCACGTTCACCGAGCACTGGATGGGCACGGTCAGAGTGTTGGAGCGGTTCTACCAGGAGAACAGAGGTCACGGTGGAGAACAGAGGTCACGGTGGAGGAAGGAGAACAGAGGTCACGGTGGAGGAAGGAGAACAGAGGTCACGGTGGAGAACAGGGGTCACGGTGGAGAACAGGGGTCACGGTGGAGGAAGGAGAACTGAGGTCACGGTGGAGGAAGGAGAACAGAGGTCACGGTGGAGGAAGAACAGAGGTCACGGTGGAGGAAGGAGAACAGAGGTCACGGTGGAGGAAGGAGAACAGAGGTCACGGTGGAGGAAGAACAGAGGTCACGGTGGAGGAAGGAGAACAGAGGTCACGGTGGAGGAAGGAGAACAGAGGTCACGGTGGAGGAAGGAGAACAGAGGTCACGGAGGAGGAAGGAGAACAGAGGTCACGGTGGAGGAAGGAGAACAGGGGTCACGGTGGAGGAAGGAGAACAGAGGTCACGGTGGAGGAAGGAGGACAGAGGTCACGGAGGAGGAAGGAGAACAGAGGTCACGGAGGAGGAAGGAGAACAGAGGTCACGGTGGAAGAAGGAGAACAGAGGTCACGGTGGAGAACAGAGGTCACGGTGGAGGAAGGAGAACAGAGGTCACGGTGGAGGAAGGAGAACAGAGGTCACGGTGGAGGAAGGAGAACAGAGGTCACGGTGGAGGAAGAAGAACAGAGGTCACGGTGGAGGAAGGAGAACAGAGGTCACGGTGGAGGAAGGAGAACAGAGGTCACGGTGGAGGAAGGAGAACAGAGGTCACGGAGGAGGAAGGAGAACAGAGGTCACGGAGGAGGAAGGAGAACAGAGGTCACGGTGGAGAACAGAGGTCACGGTGGAGGAAGGAGAACAGAGGTCACGGTGGAGGAAGGAGAACAGAGGTCACGGTGGAGGAAGGAGAACAGAGGTCACGGTGGAGGAAGGAGAACAGAGGTCACGGTGGAGGAAGGAGAACAGAGGTCACGGTGGAGGAAGGAGAACAGAGGTCACGGTGGAGGAAGGAGAACAGAGGTCACGGTGGAGGAAGGAGAACAGGGGTCACGGTGGAGAACAGGGGTCACGGTGGAGGAAGGAGAACTGAGGTCACGGTGGAGGAAGGAGAACAGAGGTCACGGTGGAGGAAGGAGAACAGAGGTCACGGTGGAGGAAGGAGAACTGAGGTCATGGTGGAGGAAGGAGAACAGAGGTCACGGTGGAGGAAGGAGAACTGAGGTCACGGTGGAGGAAGGAGAACAGAGGTCACGGTGGAGGAAGGAGAACAGAGGTCACGGTGGAGGAAGGAGAACAGAGGTCACGGTGGAGGAAGGAGAACTGAGGTCACGGTGGAGGAAGGAGAACAGAGGTCACGGTGGAGGAAGGAGGACAGAGGTCACGGTGGAGGAAGGAGGACAGAGGTCACGGTGGAGGAAGGAGAACAGAGGTCACAGTGGAGGAAGGAGGACAGAGGTCACGGTGGAGAACAGAGGTCACGGTGGAGGAAGGAGAACAGGGGTCACGGTGGAGGAAGGAGAACAGGGGTCACGGTGGAGGAAGGAGGACAGAGGTCACGGTGGAGAACAGAGGTCACGGTGGAGGAAGGAGAACAGGGGTCACGGTGGAGAACAGAGGTCACGGTGGAGGAAGGAGAACAGAGGTCACGGTGGAGGAAGGAGAACAGGGGTCACGGTGGAGAACAGAGGTCACGGTGGAGGAAGGAGAACAGAGGTCACGGTGGAGGAAGGAGGACAGAGGTCACGGTGGAGGAAGGAGGACAGAGGTCACGGTGGAGGAAGGAGAACAGAGGTCACGGTGGAGGAAGGAGAACAGAGGTCACGGTGGAGAACAGAGGTCACGGTGGAGGAAGGAGAACAGAGGTCACGGTGGAGGAAGGAGAACAGAGGTCACGGTGGAGGAAGGAGAACAGAGGTCACGGTGGAAGAAGGAGAACAGAGGTCACGGTGGAGAACAGAGGTCACGATGGAGAACAGAGGTCACGGTGGAGGAAGGAGAACAGAGGTCACGGTGGAGGAAGGAGAACAGAGGTCACGGTGGAGAACAGAGGTCACGGTGGAGGAAGGAGAACAGAGGTCACGGTGGAGGAAGGAGAACAGAGGTCACGGTGGAGGAAGGAGAACAGAGGTCACGGAGGAGGAAGGAGAACAGAGGTCACGGTGGAGGAAGGAGAACAGAGGTCACGGTGGAGGAAGGAGAACAGAGGTCACGGTGGAGGAAGGAGAACAGAGGTCACGGTGGAGGAAGGAGAACAGAGGTCACGGTGGAGGAAGGAGAACAGAGGTCACGGTGGAGGAAGGAGAACAGAGGTCACGGTGGAGGAAGGAGAACAGAGGTCACGGTGGAGGAAGGAGAACAGAGGTCACGGTGGAGAACAGAGGTCACAGTGGAGGAAGGAGAACAGAGGTCACGGAGGAGGAAGGAGAACAGAGGTCACGGTGGAGGAAGGAGAACAGAGGTCACGGAGGAGGAAGGAGAACAGAGGTCACGGTGGAGGAAGGAGAACAGAGGTCACAGTGGAGGAAGGAGGACAGAGGTCACGGTGGAGGAAGGAGGACAGAGGTCACGGTGGAGGAAGGAGAACAGAGGTCACAGTGGAGGAAGGAGAACAGAGGTCACGGTGGAGGAAGAACAGAGGTCACGGTGGAGGAAGGAGAACAGAGGTCACGGTGGAGGAAGGAGAACAGAGGTCACGGTGGAGGAAGGAGAACAGAGGTCACGGTGGAGGAAGGAGAACAGAGGTCACGGTGGAGGAAGGAGAACAGAGGTCACGGTGGAGAACAGGGTGTGGTTACCAGGCGGGTGAGCCGGGACAGGTCCTCGGGGGCGGAGCGGCTCTGGGCCACGTGCTGTGGGGGGAGGCAGTACGTGCCGTCTCTCTGCGGGGCAACAAGGCGGAGCTTCAGATACAGATTCAGCTCAGAACGTGCACATTTATACACGGCCGTCACATTTAAGAATATAAATCAAGACCATGTTAATGAGGATCATGTTGGGACAATATGGCGACAAAGTGAATCACGACTTTCTTACTCATAGATCGATCTTGATTTTTGTAATAAAAACAAATACCTGTAGCTGATTCATAAACATAGATATATCTTTTACAAACGTCTCTCTCTAAGTGGATTTGTAAATTCCCAAGTTAAGTGAGTCTCAGGGAAGTGGAAACTCGTGGCCATTCAGGTCCTGCTGAAGGAGCAGGACCTGACAATACAAGACAATAAACAAGCTCATGTTGGTGACGAGGAGGAGGCACCTGGTCGATGCTGAAGTCACTGATCTGCAGGAGCTGGTTGCCGTTCCTCGTCATCTCTGGGATGTCGATGTTGAGCTGGAGGTCTCGGACCGGCAGGAAGCCCAGGTTCTGGATCTGCAGCACAAAAGCCGTTAGATCTGAGACAGAAACTGCTCCTCAGTGAACAGACGTTTCCCGTGTCACGTATTTACATCCAACATAATGTTTCAATAATGTTGTCAAAAAGACTGGGTTATTAGCGCATATTAAATATGATCAGTTTGATCAGATTTTGTTAAATCGCACGATTAACGCTGTATAATATATATAAAATAACTTGTAGTTTTTTATAAGCTGTGACTGCAGGCTGAGCACAAACTACGTGATTTTAAGACTGAACTTTGAGGAGAAAAACTGACCCCAGATCAGCAAAGACAGGCTTCTGTTTGTGAGCACGTGCGTGTCCTGATTGGTCGACTGTGTCATGTGATCACTGTCGGCCCAGTTCAGCGGATACGTGTCTTCAGTGACACAGAGAAGCAGGATGTTTTCCCAGCAGCTTTAATAATATTATGTAAAGGTTTATTTAAACTTGGGTGAACATCAGCCTCGTGACAGAAGCAGCTGCATCGTCCAAACACAGTGAGAGCCACTAAACTCTGTGGCTGAAATGAAACTGGAAAAGGTGATTCATGTGAAATGTTGGTGTTATAAAGCGTGGGGCTGTTTGTGCTGCTGTGATGACAGAGAAATGAAAAGTGAAGAGATACGGTCGAGTTCTGTCATTGGAGGCTGAAATCACTCCTGCTTCTCCTGTGCGTCCTTTATTGGGCTCATAATTCATGTTCCCGTCACACACAGTCTCTTGATTGTGCCGCCTCCACAGCCGTCACAGCCCCACAGGAGGTGACTTTGCTCAGCAGGACAGAGTGTTACCTGGAAGGTCAGGTTGAAGGGGGGGCCGATGACTCCGGGCTCCTCCAGCGACAGCTCAGACTTGATCTCGTAGCGAGTGGGGCTGGAATGCCTGAAGTGAAGCAAAACATTAGGAAAGATATCGACACAGAGCACAACTTTAGCAAATGCAAAACCTCCGAACCTGGTGAAGAGCAGATCAGCCTCGTATTGTAGAAAGTAGTAAATGTCGTTGAAATTATCAGCTGTGGAAACGTCCTCTCCGTCACTGTGGAAAAGATAACAGACGTGTCAGAGTGGACATGTCCTGTATTGTTCTGGTTCTAGATGACAAATATTTTAGGTTCAGGTGTCGGTAGCGAAAATCAATGTCTTTAAAGCACCAGTATCTGATTTTTTTTTTTTATGGTACCCAGCCCTAGTTGCTAGCATGTAGCATTCGGCTAATGTTAGCATTATGGTTTGCATTTTCTGGTATTGATGCACAGATTTGGGGTTGTTTATTCCTCTCCGTTTCTCTGTGTCTTAAATGGATAGAAAACACTTCCATTCGACAGCATTTGTTAGAGTAGTTGTGGAGATGTTTGCCTTTGGATTTGAGAAGGTTCTGGATGCAGCCGATGGAGGGGCACGTCTCAGTGGAGCTCCACACCTCCACAGGACGCTAAGTCATGAGCTGGAACTAATCCAAACTCACCCTAAACCTAATGTTAAGGATAGTGGAGTTCACTAAAGATTCATCAAAATCATTGTTGTGGGGAAAAATGTGGAGCTGACGTCCTGTCCTGTGGAGATGTGGATCCACTGACGTCCTGTCCTGTGGAGGTGTGGATCCACTGACGTCCTGTCCTGTGGAGATGTGGATCCACTGACGTCCTGTCCTGTGGAGGTGTGGATCCACTGACGTCCTGTCCTGTGGAGATGTGGAGCTGACGTCCTGTCCTGTGGAGGTGTGGATCCACTGACGTCCTGTCCTGTGGAGATGTGGATCCACTGACGTCCTGTCCTGTGGAGATGTGGAGCTGACGTCCTGTCCTGTGGAGGTGTGGATCCACTGACGTCCTGTCCTGTGGAGATGTGGATCCACTGACGTCCTGTCCTGTGGAGGTGTGGATCCACTGACGTCCTGTCCTGTGGAGATGTGGAGCTGACGTCCTGTCCTGTGGAGGTGTGGAGCTGACGTCCTGTCCTGTGGAGATGTGGAGCTGACGTCCTGTCCTGTGGAGGTGTGGATCCACTGACGTCCTGTCCTGTGGAGATGTGGATCCACTGACGTCCTGTCCTGTGGAGATGTGGATCCACTGACGTCCTGTCCTGTGGAGATGTGGATCCACTGACGTCCTGTCCTGTGGAGATGTGGAGCTGACGTCCTGTCCTGTGGAGGTGTGGATCCACTGACGTCCTGTCCTGTGGAGGTGTGGATCCACTGACGTCCTGTCCTGTGGAGGTGTGGATCCACTGACGTCCTGTCCTGTGGAGATGTGGAGCTGACGTCCTGTCCTGTGGAGGTGTGGATCCACTGACGTCCTGTCCTGTGGAGGTGTGGATCCACTGACGTCCTGTCCTGTGGAGATGTGGATCCACTGACGTCCTGTCCTGTGGAGATGTGGAGCTGACGTCCTGTCCTGTGGAGATGTGGATCCACTGACGTCCTGTCCTGTGGAGGTGTGGATCCACTGACGTCCTGTCCTGTGGAGATGTGGATCCACTGACGTCCTGTCCTGTGGAGGTGTGGATCCACTGACGTCCTGTCCTGTGGAGATGTGGATCCACTGACGTCCTGTCCTGTGGAGGTGTGGATCCACTGACGTCCTGTCCTGTGGAGGTGTGGAGCTGACGTCCTGTCCTGTGGAGGTGTGGATCCACTGACGTCCTGTCCTGTGGAGATGTGGATCCACTGACGTCCTGTCCTGTGGAGATGTGGAGCTGACGTCCTGTCCTGTGGAGGTGTGGAGCTGACGTCCTGTCCTGTGGAGATGTGGAGCTGACGTCCTGTCCTGTGGAGGTGTGGATCCACTGACGTCCTGTCCTGTGGAGATGTGGATCCACTGACGTCCTGTCCTGTGGAGATGTGGAGCTGACGTCCTGTCCTGTGGAGGTGTGGATCCACTGACGTCCTGTCCTGTGGAGGTGTGGATCCACTGACGTCCTGTCCTGTGGAGGTGTGGATCCACTGACGTCCTGTCCTGTGGAGATGTGGAGCTGACGTCCTGTCCTGTGGAGGTGTGGATCCACTGACGTCCTGTCCTGTGGAGGTGTGGATCCACTGACGTCCTGTCCTGTGGAGATGTGGATCCACTGACGTCCTGTCCTGTGGAGATGTGGAGCTGACGTCCTGTCCTGTGGAGATGTGGATCCACTGACGTCCTGTCCTGTGGAGATGTGGATCCACTGACGTCCTGTCCTGTGGAGATGTGGATCCACTGACGTCCTGTCCTGTGGAGATGTGGATCCACTGACGTCCTGTCCTGTGGAGATGTGGATCCACTGACGTCCTGTCCTGTGGAGATGTGGATCCACTGACGTCCTGTCCTGTGGAGATGTGGATCCACTGACGTCCTGTCCTGTGGAGAAGTGGATCCACTGACGTCCTGTCCTGTGGAGCTGACGTGGATCCACTGACGTCCTGTCCTGTGGAGAAGTGGATCCACTGACGTCCTGTCCTGTGGAGCTGACGTGGATCCACTGACGTCCTGTCCTGTGGAGATGTGGATCCACTGACGTCCTGTCTTGTGGAGATGTGGATCCACTGACGTCCTGTCCTGTGGAGATGTGGATCCACTGACGTCCTGTCCTGTGGAGATGTGGATCCACTGACGTCCTGTCCTGTGGAGGTGTGGATCCACTGACGTCCTGTCCTGTGGAGATGTGGATCCACTGACGTCCTGTCTTGTGGAGGTGCGGATCCACTGACGTCCTGTCCTGTGGAGATGTGGATCCACTGACGTCCTGTCCTGTGGAGATGTGGATCCACTGACGTCCTGTCCTGTGGAGATGTGGATCCACTGACGTCCTGTCCTGTGGAGAGGTGGATCCACTGACGTCCTGTCCTGTGGAGAGGTGGATCCACTGACGTCCTGTCCTGTGGAGATGTGGATCCACTGACGTCCTGTCCTGTGGAGAGGTGGATCCACTGACGTCCTGTCCTGTGGAGATGTGGATCCACTGACGTCCTGTCCTGTGGAGGTGTGGATCCACTGACGTCCTGTCCTGTGGAGGTGTGGATCCACTGACGTCCTGTCCTGTGGAGGTGTGGATCCACTGACGTCCTGTCCTGTGGAGGTGTGGATCCACTGACGTCCTGTCCTGTGGAGGTGTGGATCCACTGACGTCCTGTCCTGGGGAGATGTGGATCCACTGACGTCCTGTCCTGTGGAGGTGTAGATCCACTGACGTCCTGTCCTGGGGAGATGTGGATCCACTGACGTCCTGTCCTGTGGAGATGTGGATCCACTGACGTCCTGTCCTGTGGAGATGTGGATCCACTGATCACATGACTCTCCATCGGCTGTGCTGAGACACTCTGGTTAGATTTAGCCGTTTGTGGGCGTTCCTTAAGAATCTGCTCCGTACACAGTTCCACATGGAGCCATGACTAACTCACTTGAAGAGACCAGTCTGGTGATTCTGGGCTTTACAAATGTGCAGGATAAGCAGTTTTTCCGTCTATGATGCATTAAAGTCCAGGAGATACAGGTCGGAGCTTCAACAGTGAGCAACATGACTCAAACTGTGTGTTTCTGATGAGGAAACATCTGTATGATAAAAGCTGACTTTGCGTGATTCGTCTCCTTTAAAGTTTATTCTTCACATGACACTAGTGCATTATACACATAGAACATATGGTGCATGATTTTTTTGTATCTTTAGTGCAGAGTTCAGGGATCTCCCACCAGTTGCTCGCCATGTTGAACACAGACTGCAAACATGTAGGTGAACACAGTCACGAAGAATCAAAGAAACATCCAAAACTCCACCACAGGCGCATGTTTACTTTTGCCACTGAAGAGAAATGAACTCTGCCATTTCTGTTACATAAAAGTAACTCAGGATCAGAATATTCCTTCATCCCGAGGCTGAACGTGGAGCTCACCTGCTGGCCTCCAGGAGGATCCGCAGATGGTCCAACACGACGGAGCGGCTCAGCTCAAACTCCAACCGGAATAACACCTACAGGAGAAGAGAAACATCCGAGAGAATCACACACATGAGGGAGGGAGGCTCAGACGAACAGACTGGACATGTTTACAGTGAAATCCCTCAGCAGAACTCAGAGCACGGGAGGAAAACACCATCTCCACATTCCAGACACGTGGATACAAAAGCTTCTGTGTCGATGCTGCTTTTGGAGCCTCACCACGGCCCCATCAAGCTTCATTCAGGCTTTCACGACTGTCTCAGGCCCCGTAGGAACAAGAGTGATCAGAATGTTACATGAAGAAGCCAGTCGGACACCAGCTTCTTCACAAACACATCCGTCTTCGTCGCCTCTGCAGGGGAGGCCGAGCTCTTCTGGGGCTGAGGTCAGGGATACACGACCACAGACCACGGCAGAGCGGTGGCACAGCGGTTAGCACCAGGCATTTCCAACATATACTGCACACAATATATATTCAGATAAAGTGTTCACATGTTTACACTTCAAACTCGTTAAAGGAGGGAGAAGAACTAGAGAACTAAACCAGGGCCAATCCAAGCACGACTGAAACCTTAATGGTTCTTTGACATGTAAAGAAAAGGCAGTGAGTGATTTCTACTAACCCCAGGAAGAATAACAGCAGCTTACGGCTAATGGAGATGGTTAGTGCTAGATCGTCTGCTCCGGAGGGACGGTCTGCTGTGATTTTGTATAGATCTATGAGTTGGTTTGTCTAAAAATACAAATAATCCTAATCCTAACCCTAATCTTTAAGGTTAAAAGTTGATGAAAAAATGACAAAAATGTGACAAAAATGTGACAAAAATGTGACAAAAAATTGATTAAAAATTGATGAAAAAATGTGACAAAATGTGACAAAAATTTGATTAAAAATTGACAAAAAAATGACAAAAATGTGACAAAATGTGACAAAAAATGGATTAAAAATTGACAAAAAAATGACAAAAATGTGACAAAATGTGACAAAAATGTGACAAAAAAATGATGAAAAAATGACAAAAATGTGACAAAAAAGTGACAAAAAAGTGACAAAAAAATGACAAAAATGTGATAAAAAATGACAAAAAAGTAACAAAAATGAGTTGAAAACCCAACAAAAAAATGTTGGAAAAAAAATCTGATGACGTGAGGAAAAAGATCCTCTGGGTTCAGGCGGGAGTTAAGAGGTTAACCATTTCCCTGGCCCTAACCTTCATTTGTGTCATGATATCTCACGTTTTCACAGCAGACTGTCCCTCCGGAGCAGAACATCTAACACTAACCAATGGAGATCCTGATAAATAAGCACAAAAAACATTTTATACTAAAAAAATCACAGAGAAAGGTTTTCAGTTCCTCTTTGATGTGTTCATTTAGTCTTCAGAGTGAAGCAGTAAATCCTGCTGTAGCTCCACAGACAGAGCTGCTACATCTGTGCTACATTTACTGGTTAAATCACATACATGTGCGTCTCTGGGGCCGTGTTTTTACTCTTCATGAGCAATGATCACGAGAACATAACAATGCCACAGTCGGAGATATTGTTACATGTTGTAGTAATAATATTGTTTTATAAAGCGCTTTTCTGGACACTCAAAGACGCTTTACATTGCAAGCAACTATTAAAGCCACAGCTGTCCTCGGGTAGACTGACAGAAGCGAGGCGACCAGTCTGCGCCATCGGCCCCTCCGGCCACCACCCACCTCTATGTTCCCAAACGGTCTCCATGTCCTGACCAGGCCCCTCCCTGCTGAGCTGTGTGACGGGATGAGGCAGAGCAAAGGCGGAATGGCCACAATACTACTGCATAATTCTAGGTTAGTGCTAGATCGTCTGCTCCGGAGGGACGGTCTGCTGTAATTTTGTATAGATCTATGAGTTGGTTTGTCTAAAAATACAAATAATCCTAATCCTTACCATAATCCTTAAGGTTAACTCCTTAACTCCCGCCTGAACCGAGCACAGTTTCTCCAGTTTGGCTTTACCCCAATCCAAAAGCTTCTGGAAAATAGCAACAAAACTGAGACGAAAACAATGATGGAAATGTGACAAAAAAGTGACGAAAAATTGATGAAAAAGTGGCAAAAATGTCACAAGAAATTGATAAATAATTGACAAAAAAAATGACAAAAAATTGATTAAAAAAATGACAAAAATGTGACAAAAAATGACAAAAAATTGATTAAAAGAAATGACAAAAATGTGACAAAAAAGTGACAAAAATGGGACAAAAAATGGACGAAAAAATTACAATAATGTGACAAAATGTGACCAAAAAATGACAAAAATGAGTTGAACACCCAAGAAAAAATGTTGGGAAAAAAATGTGATGACGTGAGGAAAAAGATCCTCTGGGTTCAGGCGGGAGTTAAGAGGTTAACCATTTCTCTGGCCCTAACCTTCATTTGTGTCATGACATCTCACGTTTTCACAGCAGACTGTCCCTCCGGAGCAGAACATCTCGCACTAACCATAATTCTACTTCGGTATTCAAAATGGCCGCCGGAATTAAGCGTGATGTCATTGGAAATTATTTCTAATGACAGTAATAATTATTAATTGTGGACTGTCATTGATCCGTCATCACACGGGGGCGGGATTAAGAGCAGCAGTTTTAAACTCATTTGCATATCACATTTGCAGCCCTAATAGAGCTCCACAGTCCCGCCCCTTGCAGTCCTGCTGCTCCGGTCCGGAAGCAAAGAATCCCCGTCTCCACGACCGTCGATTTTCCAAACATTCAAATATTAACAGTTTAACGTCAGCGCTAAAGCTAATCCGCGATGTAGCAAATCATGACCATAAAATGTTTGATTTGAATCCAAAAAGAAGACTTGATGTTGGAGAAAAGGCAAAGGTAAAGGCTGTGACATCATTCACTTCCTGACTATAGAAACTCCGTATCCCAGAAGCCTTTGCGACATCGCGCCCGCTGGTCAAGGCAACCAGGTTTTCAGCAAACACGGCCAGTTTCTGTTACTTTGCAGACAAAAGTTCTAGATTATTTCACTGTGAAACAATCTGAATCTGCTGATGGAATAAAAATGATGGTGGTTCGTTTAATTGGATCGTTGGGACATTTTTGTGACGTTTTTCTTCCTCTCAGTGTTAGATCTGGATAAAACGTCCACTCTCTGCCTGCATTATGTTTGAACACATTGTTTATAATATGTTTTCTACATTACAATAAATAAACACGTGAAGCTCCACCAATCAAAAGCCTCGTAGTCGATCATGGGACTCCCGGGCATCCTGGGTAATGTAGTTCTAGGACGAAGGCTCGCAGTTAAACTAGATGGAGGCGGGACTGTGGAGAGGAGGCGGGACTGTGGAGAGGAGGCGGGACTGTGGAGAGGAGGCGGGACTGTGGAGAGGAGGCGGGACTGTGGAGAGGAGGCGGGACTGTGGAGAGGAGGGCGGGACTGTGGAGAGGAGGGCGGGACTGTGGAGAGGAGGCGGGAATGTGGAGAGGAGGCGGGACTGTGGAGAGGAGGCGGGACTGTGGAGAAGAGGCGGGACTGTGGAGAGGAGGCGGGACTGTGGAGAGGAGGGCGGGACTGTGGAGAGGAGGCGGGACTGTGGAGAGGAGGCGGGACTGTGGAGAGGAGGCGGGACTGTGGAGAGGAGGCGGGGCTGTGGAGAGGAGGCGGGACTGTGGAGAGGAGGCGGGACTGTGGAGAGGAGGCGGGACTGTGGAGTGGAGGCGGGGCTGTGGAGAGGAGGCGGGACTGTGGAGAGGAGGCGGGACTGTGGAGAGGAGGCGGGACTGTGGAGAGGAGGCGGGACTGTGGAGAGGAGGGCGGGACTGTGGAGAGGAGGGCGGGACTGTGGAGAGGAGGCGGGACTGTGGAGAGGAGGCGGGACTGTGGAGAGGAGGCGGGACTGTGGAGAGGAGGCGGGACTGTGGAGAGGAGGCGGGACTGTGGAGAGGAGGGCGGGACTGTGGAGAGGAGGCGGGACTGTGGAGAGGAGGCGGGACTGTGGAGAGGAGGCGGGACTGTGGAGAGGAGGCGGGACTGTGGAGAGGAGGCGGGACTGTGGAGAGGAGGCGGGACTGTGGAGAGGAGGCGGGACTGTGGAGAGGAGGGCGGGACTGTGGAGAGGAGGGCGGGACTGTGGAGAGGAGGCGGGACTGTGGAGAAGAGGCGGGACTGTGGAGAGGAGGCGGGACTGTGGAGAGGAGGCGGGACTGTGGAGAGGAGGCGGGACTGTGGAGAGGAGGCGGGACTGTGGAGAGGAGGCGGGACTGTGGAGAGGAGGCGGGACTGTGGAGAGCAGGCGGGACTGTGGAGAGGAGGCGGGACTGTGGAGAGGAGGCGGGGCTGTGGAGAGGAGGCGGGACTGTGGAGAGGAGGCGGGACTGTGGAGAGCAGGCGGGACTGTGGAGAGCAGGCGGGACTGTGGAGAGGAGGCGGGACTGTGAAGAGGAGGCGGGACTGTGGAGAGGAGGCGGGATTGTGGAGAGGAGGCGGGACTGCGGAGAGGAGGCGGGGCTGCGGAGAGGAGGCGGGGCTGTGGAGAGGAGGCGGGGCTGTGGAGAGGAGGCGGGACTGTGGAGAGGAGGCGGGACTGTGGAGAGGAGGCGGGACTGTGGAGGGGAGGCGTGACTGTGGAGAGGAGGCGGGACTGTGGAGAGAAGGCGGGACTGTGGAGAGGAGGCGGGACTGTGGAGAGGAGGCGGGACTGTGGAGAGGAGGCGGGACTGTGGAGAAGACTGTGGAGAGGAGGCGGGACTGTGGAGAAGACTGTGGAGAAGAGGCGGGACTGTGGAGAAGAGGCGGGACTGTGGAGAGGAGGCGGGACTGTGGAGAGGAGGCGGGACTGTGGAGAGCAGACGGGACTGTGGAGAGGAGGCGGGACTGTGGAGAGGAGGCGGGACTGTGGAGAGGGACTGTGGAGAGGAGGCGGGACTGTGGAGAGGAGGCGGGACTGTGGAGAGGAGGCGGGGCTGCGGAGAGGAGGCGGGACTGTGGAGAGGAGGCGGGACTGTGGAGAGGAGGCGGGACTGTGGAGAGGAGGCGGGGCTGTGGAGAGGAGGCGGGACTGTGGAGAGGAGGCGGGACTGTGGAGAGGAGGCGGGACTGTGGAGAGGAGGCGGGACTGTGGAGAGGACGCGGGACTGTGGAGAGGAGGCGGGACTGTGGAGAGGAGGCGGGGCTGTGGAGAGGAGGCGGGACTGTGGAGAGGAGGCGGGACTGTGGAGAAGAGGCGGGACTGTGGAGAGGAGGCGGGACTGTGGAGAGGAGGCGGGACTGTGGAGAAGAGGCGGGACTGTGGAGAGGAGGCGGGACTGTGGAGAGGAGGCGGGACTGTGGAGAAGAGGCGGGACTGTGGAGAGGAGGCGGGACTGTGGAGAGGAGGCGGGACTGTGGAGAGGAGGCGGGACTGTGGAGAGGAGGCGGGACTGTGGAGAGGAGGCGGGACTGTGGAGAGGAGGGCGGGACTGTGGAGAGGAGGCGGGACTGTGGAGAGGAGGCGGGACTGTGGAGAGGAGGCGGGACTGTGGAGAGGAGGCGGGACTGTGGAGAGGAGGCGGGACTGTGGAGAGGAGGCGGGACTGTGGAGAGGAGGCGGGACTGTGGAGAGGAGGGCGGGACTGTGGAGAGGAGGGCGGGACTGTGGAGAGGAGGCGGGACTGTGGAGAAGAGGCGGGACTGTGGAGAGGAGGCGGGACTGTGGAGAGGAGGCGGGACTGTGGAGAGGAGGCGGGACTGTGGAGAGGAGGCGGGACTGTGGAGAGGAGGCGGGACTGTGGAGAGGAGGCGGGACTGTGGAGAGCAGGCGGGACTGTGGAGAGGAGGCGGGACTGTGGAGAGGAGGCGGGGCTGTGGAGAGGAGGCGGGACTGTGGAGAGGAGGCGGGACTGTGGAGAGCAGGCGGGACTGTGGAGAGCAGGCGGGACTGTGGAGAGGAGGCGGGACTGTGAAGAGGAGGCGGGACTGTGGAGAGGAGGCGGGATTGTGGAGAGGAGGCGGGACTGCGGAGAGGAGGCGGGGCTGCGGAGAGGAGGCGGGGCTGTGGAGAGGAGGCGGGGCTGTGGAGAGGAGGCGGGACTGTGGAGAGGAGGCGGGACTGTGGAGAGGAGGCGGGACTGTGGAGGGGAGGCGTGACTGTGGAGAGGAGGCGGGACTGTGGAGAGAAGGCGGGACTGTGGAGAGGAGGCGGGACTGTGGAGAGGAGGCGGGACTGTGGAGAGGAGGCGGGACTGTGGAGAAGACTGTGGAGAGGAGGCGGGACTGTGGAGAAGACTGTGGAGAAGAGGCGGGACTGTGGAGAAGAGGCGGGACTGTGGAGAGGAGGCGGGACTGTGGAGAGGAGGCGGGACTGTGGAGAGCAGGCGGGACTGTGGAGAGGAGGCGGGACTGTGGAGAGGAGGCGGGACTGTGGAGAGGGACTGTGGAGAGGAGGCGGGACTGTGGAGAGGAGGCGGGACTGTGGAGAGGAGGCGGGGCTGCGGAGAGGAGGCGGGACTGTGGAGAGGAGGCGGGACTGTGGAGAGGAGGCGGGACTGTGGAGAGGAGGCGGGGCTGTGGAGAGGAGGCGGGACTGTGGAGAGGAGGCGGGACTGTGGAGAGGAGGCGGGACTGTGGAGAGGAGGCGGGACTGTGGAGAGGACGCGGGACTGTGGAGAGGAGGCGGGACTGTGGAGAGGAGGCGGGGCTGTGGAGAGGAGGCGGGACTGTGGAGAGGAGGCGGGACTGTGGAGAAGAGGCGGGACTGTGGAGAGGAGGCGGGACTGTGGAGAGGAGGCGGGACTGTGGAGAAGAGGCGGGACTGTGGAGAGGAGGCGGGACTGTGGAGAGGAGGCGGGACTGTGGAGAAGAGGCGGGACTGTGGAGAGGAGGCGGGACTGTGGAGAGGAGGCGGGACTGTGGAGAGGAGGCGGGACTCCTCTCCACAGTCCCCCCAGTCATCTGGATTATATGACTCACAGTCCCGCCTCCTGTGGAGAGGAGGCGGGACTGTGGAGCTGATCCAGGACTAACTCAGCCTCAGGGTTTCGTCTCAGAAGCCGTGGGCCTGTTGTGGGAAGTTACTTTGTTCAACGCTGACAGTTTTTATGATGAAGCTCGTTCCCCTTGGCGTCGCTCCCGCAGTCCTTCAGAACGACACGCTGAGTTCATGACATGTTTGAGTGAAGGAACATCTCTGACACACGTGTGAGATGGCCCGTTTCCCGGACATTCTTCTCCGCTCTGTGGAAGCTTCAGTTACGAGGACGCTTTAATGTTCCGCGTGTTGTCCTTTTGACGTAACGCTGACCAGACTTCTCCAGCTTCTGCACCACGACCGGGTCAAGCAAACATCAGAGGAGCATCGGGAGTGTAAGAAGCACGGAGCGGTTACAGATGTATAAACGTCTAAAGCCCGATTCGCACGGGATTAGGATGACCTCGGGACCTAAATGACTGACGTCCGCGGAGTTTCTGCCCATCAGCAGTGGAAACCTATCAGAAACCCTAAGAAACAATTCACCCTGGAGCTTTCTGGAGGGCATCAGCATGAAAAAAGTTGATATCTGTGTGTTTGACCTTGTAGTGACCCAGCAGCTGTATGAGTGGTCAGCAGGGCACCTTTACTCTCCATCACAGTGATCTCTACAACGCTCCAGGATCAGTTGTTTTGTAGGTTTTCTGGTGAGAAGCTCCATTAGCAGAGAAAACCTTCCCAGCAATTAATCCTGGAGGGTCCTCGAGACCACTGCACCCAGGGCTGGACGGGCCATCGGGAGATTCGGGAGTTTTCCCGGTGGGCCGACGTACTTTTGGGCCGGTTGGGCCAGTCAGACCGAGATAAGGCCCTTTATACCTTAACACCGGCCCACAATTAGCGGGAAAAGCCATTGGAGTATCTATCTTTACATAGATGCAATTACACAACTCCTCCACTAGAGGGATGTGACGCCTTTTATACCCCTCTGATGGCGCTTTATTAAGTCATATAATCCAGATAATCTCGTATAATGAGCGATGGGCAACGGTGAAAAACAATTATATTTGTCTGATTTTAAGTGGGTTTTATTCGTGTTCCGTTGGCGCTAGCGTTTGTAAGTAAGTAAGTAAACTTTATTTGTATAGCACCTTTCACAGACACAGAGTCACAAAGCGCTTCACAGTGTTAAAACATAATTATAAAACAGCATGTTCATTGCAATAATTCAAAATTCAGTAATCATGAAACAAGTGGTGTCAGTATTGCATCAGCCGGACTCAAATGCTTTCTCAAACAGATGGTTTTTAGGTGCTTTTTGAAAGCAGCTGCTGACTCCAGTGAGCGCAAGTCAAGAGGAAGTTTATTCCAAAGTCGGGGCGCTACGGCTTTGAAGGAGCGGCCTCCCCGGGTTTTAAAGTGTGTTCGTGGAACCATCAACAGGTTCTGCCCAGAGGACCTCAGGTTCTGCCCAGAGGACCTCAGGTTCTGCCCAAAGGACCTCAGGTTCCGAGACGTACTATAGGGTTTAAGTAGGTCCGCAATATAAGTGGGAGCCTGACCGTGTAGAGCTCGAAAGGTCAGCACCAAGAGTTTAAACTGAACCCGATGTTCAACAGGAGCCAGTGCAAGGACTTCAACACAGGTGTGATGTGGGCTCTCCTGTTTGTCCTGGTCAGAAGTCTCGCAGCTGAATTTTGAACTGTTTGTATCTTGGATTAGTTCAAACCGACTGAAATTCAACATCGAAGAACTGTCATTCAAGCAATTTTAAGTCATTTATCTTTACTTTGGGCGAATAATCAGCGGTTTCGGCCCTCGGTCTGTTTACAACAAAGAAAATCGTCCCTTCGCCAAGAAAACCTGCCTCCCCCTGCACTACAACATGCACAGGGCAGCAGTGAGTGGTGGTGGTCGCGGCCACAATCGTAGCTTCACCACCACCGAGTATGGAGTGAGTGAATACTGACAGATTCATACACAAGGCCATGGGGAAGCTGAACTCTCTCTGTCCTCTCTCTTGTTTGCCCTAAAAATAACCACGTGAATGACCTAATGCCTCCTGATAACACAGCGTTTGAATCACTGTCCTCTTAAAGCTCCCTGCATTAAACCCGCCCCACACTTTTTATCTGCCGTCACAAAACCAACATCTGACATCAAAGACGGGCTTTTACTGACGGTTCCACTCGGCTTTGCTCGCTCACAAAGGTCATGAAAACACCGCCATTAGCCACTGTATTAAAACCACATTCAGGGCCTTGAAGAAAACGCTCCACACAAATCCTCAGACTGAGAGGATTATTCCACCTAAACCACCGACTTTTATTTATTAAACTGTGCATTGTTGGTCTGCAGAAAAAACTATTGTAAAACTACGGACGGATGACTTTCCCAGAACCTTTCGATGCCATGTTAAAGTGGAGCGAATACCGCTGTAAATAATGAGGATGAAGTCGGACATTTCTGTGGCGTCGCGGCACCGGAACAAAGCGAGATGGAAAGTTTACCGGGGTCACGAGTGTGCGGGAAACGCTTAACGTGGATTAAGGGGTCGCCATTACGGAAAACATTTGTAATTTGTATTTTCTTTTTTGTGGGCTTCATTGCATTTGAGCGATTCTTCAAAAACAGGAGCGATGGCGAGTGTGATCTCGCACTGGGTTAGAAATGAAATTAAGTAGGGCTGAAACAACTAATCGATTAATCGACGACTAATCGATTATTGAAATAGTCGACAACTATTTTAGTAATCAATTAATCGTTTTCTGGTACACAGACTCAAATAGAGCAAAAATTACATGAAAATGTAGTATTTTTTGATGAAAACCTACTTTGTTTTTATAGTTAGGGTCTGTAGTGCTTTGTACACTGTAAATTTCTTGAATATCTGTCTGTGTCTCGTCCAATCAGAAGCAGAATTAGCCGAAAACAAACACTCACTTTAATCTTACTCCATCAATATGTCCTCAAGCTGTGCCACTTTAGCGCTATGTGATGAAAAAAATTGAAAAAATAAAATTTTCCAACACAATTCACAGCCAAGTGATTAATCGATTAATCGTAAAAATAGTCGTTAGATTAATCGATTACAAAATAATCGTTAGTTGCAGCCCTAAAATTAAGTCATATTAGGGTTTCAGCATTTTCAACACCGGTCATTTCTCATGGGAATAAACGGGGATTAATGGAACTGAAGGCTGTTTCTTTACAGAGAGAAACGAACTGCAGCTACGGTGGCAAAGGGGCGGAAAAGTCCTGATAAACTGCTTTGAAACTTTCAATAGGGAACTTTAGCTCGGAAAGACGCTTAAACAATCATGTTGTACTGTATACACACGGCATCGCCATATATGGTCATGTTTGAAAACAGAGAAGGGGAAAACAATATGGAGAAAAATCTAAACTTTCTCTAATGATTCAAAAACTACTTTAACAAATGCTGTGCTAATGATAATAGAAGGGGGCGTGGCTCTACGTCTCCAAACTATTCAAGATCACCCAGGGTAACTTTATTGTGAGACCAACGAGGTATTGTATCAATTCTAAGACTCATCTTAATGAACTGGAAAAGCACCGAGATGCCGAGCATTAAAGAATGGCTCATTTACAAAAACAATATCTTACCAAATAATGCTACCTAAGAGAAATGCTCATGTAAAAGTGCAATCTTAAATGATAAATTTACTATAGAAATATTCCACCTGTGTTTGAAGACCACCTTGTTCCAGCCGAGTTCAGTGGCAGCTCTACCATCTGGATGTTCAGTACTGCCCACTCAGTCTGCTGCTGTGAAAGTCTGTGTTTTACATATAAATACACTCATCACCCGTTTGCCTTAATCCTCATTTACCTGCATGTTTATGATCTAGATCTATGAAGGGAATTGAGTCGACTTTAACACTGTTATCTCTCTTTTTGTTTTTTGTCTCTTATCTTTTTTACTTCATTTAAGTATTTCATTTTATTTTGTCTTTTATTTATTTATTTATTTTATGCTTTGTATATATCCACTTATGTGGCGACAGGTTGTTGTGTTTTTTGTTTTGTCAAAAAAGTTTAAAAAAAAAGAGAAGGGGGCGTGGCTTCACCGAGGGGGAAAATAGAATCTTCTGGGAAACACAGATTTTCAAAAGTTCATATTTCGCCAGAAAATGGCGAAATATGAACTTATTTATCACATACTAATAAAGTTAAGTGTAAACCGGGGCCATATGGATGTTTATTCACAGCAGATTGTTCAGTAGAAGCAAAAAAACGGCATTGGCAGCTAGTGCTAGCTAGCCGTTAGCTTTAGCACGATGCTAACATCTCCGTTATTCATGTATTTATGGGCTGTTGAACCACTTTGCTCCTCTCCATGTCTTTGTATCTTTATTTAGTAGAACATTATATTCATAATTCAGCATTTGTTAAAGTCGTTTTTGAATAATTAGAGAAAGTTTAGACTTTTCTCCAAATTGTTTTCCCCCTTAACTTATGGATTGCAGGTTCTAACGTGAGCCAGTTTTTCCTATTAACAGCATTACACTCGTCGTAGCTAAAAAGAAAATGTATGAATTACAAAAATGATCATTAATATCAGTCACTGGGTCCATGGTCTCTCTGTACAAGACCAAACACGTCCTCAAAAACAAAATAATGTTTCCTCTATTTAAAATTATCGGCCTTTAGAACGCTGTGATGTCACCTGCAATACATGTGGTAGAACTGACAATAAATCTGAACTAAACCTGGTAAAGCGTTGGAGAAGTGGATGTTTCTCTCTCGTGGTCACCTCCAGTCGGATCCTGTTTCCTCGGCCTCCGTGCGCTGCCACAGTTGTGGGGAAATGAAACCACCGCGCTCCTCTTTCGATCTGATTTGGAAAGCTCTGATTCAAACGCGTCGCTGCAGTCGGAAAGAACGGCGAGCGCATCTGCTTTAGATGAATTCCTCCTGACAGTAAGTATTACAGGCATCGTGACGCAGCAGCGCAGGACTGTGAAAGCCACCGGAGCGCGGGCCGGTCTCTGCTCCTGACGGGTATTTTCCAGAGCCTTGTGGTCTTACCTTCGACTTCGCTCTCATGAACGGGCCGCTGATGTTGCAGATTCTCTCCGGGCGAAGCTTGTCCTCACCGCCACACTCGATCTTCACGTCAGAGTTGTCCTGGTTACACAAAAAATATAAGTTATTTACTGAAGCTTTGTTTGGGAAAACTTAAAGGGTCCTTATTGTTTTACTCTATCCCTCTGGTCCGAGGTGGAGGAGACAAAAGATCTGATCAATAAGAGGAACATTACTCTAAGAACGGGAGAACGAACCCTTCGAACCCTTCGACCCCACCATACATTCACTCACATCATTCATCGTGGCCTATTGTGCATGTTTTTAGTGGTAGGGGAAACCGGAGTACCCGGGGGAAACCTACGCAGACACGGGGAGAACATGCAAACTCCACAGAAAGGCCCTGTTCAGGTGGGAATCAAACCCGTGACCTTCTAGCTGTGAAGCACGAGCGCTAACCGCTGTGCCACCGTGTCGCCCAATATCAAAATCAATCACTAAACTCATGACGAATACGGTTTATTCTACAGCTCCATAAACGCAGAGTCTGATCCAAGCAGGTCATAAGGAGAATGTTCACATTTGTGAAATACAACACTCGTGTAACCCACGTCTCCTAATGCCATGATGTAACCGCAGCCCTCCGCCACAAGCGGAGGGCTGCGTCAGGCACTTTATCATAAAAGTGCCTGACGGCCATCACTTCCGAGTCAGCCCCACTGCTCCCGCTGTGACTGACTACGCACTGCTGCATGATACAAACCACCAAAAGAACCGTCCCAAATCTTCGTAAACCGTAAGAAACACATCTCGAAAGTCGACGGTCAGGTTTTTTGTTCTGAGCGCCTGCCCCAGGAATTCCTCTGCTAGAGGTGGCGAGCTGAAACGAACCGACACTGGTAGGAACTTATCATTCCTCTTCTGTTGCCTCCGCTGGACACTTTTTGTTGGATTATTATTTTTTCCTTTTTGAACTCTGAACTTTCTTGGACAAGGATCGGTACTCTGAATTTTGCGTTTTGGATTAAAGGATCGTAAACCAAACTAAATATTGCGTTTTGGAAGAAAAACGTATGAACTGATCTCTAAAAACAAGACCTAAAACCAGACTATTTGACCAAAGGTCATAAGGGTTTTTTGGATATTTTTTTCCCCTTATTGTCGTTGTTGTGCACTTTAAACACGGCCTTATTTATAGTTATTTGTTACTGTGTGTTACTATTTTTCTTTTGCTTGAATATACGTCACTTCAAATCTTATTTCTGTGCATCGTGTTCATCATTTCCCCCAAGCTCCTATAACGAACCTGGTTTTTCTGTTCAGTCATATTCCGTCCGTTGCAATACAAGTCCTAACCTTATTACATATTAATTAAGCGTTACACTCGTATTATCATCTTTACCTGGACCTGCCCTTATATGGTCATGATCAAACCAGCCAGAGGGGGGCGTACCTTCAGCATGAGGCTGGTGAGGTGCAGGTTGTTGTTATGTTTGTGTTGTTGTGTTAGTGTGTGTTGTTGTGTACCTTGAGTGTCACACTGCTGAGGCGCAGGTTCCCCGTGTAGCTGATGTTGATTCAGGCCCCGTAGGCGTTCTCCCCCCGGTTGTGTTGTTGTGTTGTTGTGTTAGTGTTGTTGTTGTGTGTGTTGTTGTGTGTGTTGTTGTGTGTGTTAGTGTGTTGTGTACCTTGAGGGTCACACTGCTGAGGCGCAGGTTCCCCGTGTAGCTGATGTTGACTCGGGCTCCGTAGGCGTTCTCCCCCCGGTTGTGTGTTAGTGTGTTGTTGTGTTGTTGTTGTGTTGTTGTTGTTGTGTGTGTTAGTGTGTGTTGTTGTGTACCTTGAGGGTCACACTGCTGAGGCGCAGGTTCCCCGTGTAGCTGATGTTGACTCGGGCCCCGTAGGCGTTCTCCCCCCGGTTCTCCAGCCGGACGTCCAGCACCGTCCGGCCCCTGCGAGCCTCCACCACCCGCAGACTGCGCTCCGTCCCGGCCTCGCCGCGGCGCCCGCAGAACTCGCCCTGGGACGGGACGGGCTGAGCGCAGAACTGCCTGGGGAACGGCAAACATTTACTGTTTGTCTGAGTCAGTATTTAAGCTGCTCCAGACGTTAGCATGCTACCGGATAGCAACACATGTGTCTATGAACACTGAGGAAATACTGCAGCACCAGCTCCGACCCCGTCACATGCTGTAGCCACGTTTGGAGTGTGGTTCAGGTCTTTCTCAGAGCTGAGCTGTTGAAGCTAAATGCTAACCGGTAGCATGCTAACATCTTAAACACTCACTGGTTTCTTCACATAAACGTGCGTCTCTGGGGCCGTGTTTTAACTGTTTTCTTCTTGAGCAATGATTACGAGAACATAGTAGTAGAGATAGAGTAGAGATATTGTTTCATGTTGTAGTACTGCATAATTCTATTTCGGTATTCAAAATGGCCGCCATAACAACAAAAGTAGGCATGTATTGGAATTGTGGAGATTGTGGCTTCTGTTTATAACGCAATAAAATCCAGGAATTACAGATTAAACCAGAGTTAGTTTCGTCACAATAAAATATTTTGGGCAGGACTTTGTAAAATACTGAGAAAATACTGTAAAATAAATATAGTAAAAACCCTTCAGTCACTTGTAATACTCGTTTGTACCTACTTTGGCGTCATCAGGTCCATCATGCTCTGCAGAGCCAGGTCTGGGATACAGTCGTCCTCGTCACAGCCGTTCCAGAAGGGAAGCTGCAGCAACAGGAACATGTTCAGGCAGTGGCTCAAACACACCAGACACTGATGCAGAAACATGCACAGACCACACCATGAGGGAACAGTAACAAACACACACAGACCACACCATGAGGGAACAGTAGCATCTTCACCGGGAAAAGGGTGGGAAACCCCATCAGAACCCCCCGCCCCACCCACTTCCACCCCTGCTCCCACGAGTTTCTTACAAAATGTACAGAAAAAGCATAAAACAACATAGTCGAGAAATAAAAATAAGTAAGGATTAAACAACGAGGAGCCGTGCATTAGGTAAGGGATAATGTATAGAACGCTGGTCATTATCGGGAAAATAAGCACCTTCAGGGCGAACCGGTCTTGTTTCACCCTGAAGGTGCTTATTTTCCCGATAATGACCAGCGTTCTATACATTATCCGCTTATTATTCGGCCATTTGCAACTGAACACACACAACATAAACTTCGTACACTGTTATGAAGGTCGAAAGGTTTATTTAATGACTTCCGCGACAAATAGTTCCCAAAAGTTTGCGCGTTGCTCGGCAACGTTTGGCTAGGCTAGAAGCAGCACGGCTAGCAGCTAGCCTAGCTACTTAGCTGAAGGCGCAGTTGGAGGAGGTGGTGAATCTCTGGGTAAGTTGAAAGTCAGACTCACGATTCCCCGACTTCTCTCTCAGTGACGGGACAGATAGTGTCGCTGCTACGTACGTGTGGAGTGATATGAAAACACCAACTCAGAGGAACTTTATCAGGAAATAATGACCGGTAGAACGTTGGGAAATCCCATTCAAATCAACGGAGCTTCTACTTACGTTGTGAAGAGCTGTATAATAAACGCTTATAATGCACAACGCGGAGTCAAGAACACCACGAGGAGTTTGAACGTGAGGAGCAGGACTTTATATTGGATGCGGTGATGAGGAGCCAGTGGAGCTGTTGAAGGACAGGTGTGATGTGGTTTATGGAGGGTGTGTGTGTGATGATTTGGACCAGTTGGAGTTTATGGAGAGTTTTTTTAATAGAACTTGTTACTTTTGTTTGTTGTTTGCACTAATGCAGCCTAGGACCTAGTTAAAATGAGATAAAGATACATTTTCCTTCTACCTCAGTGCGAGTCACAGTGGGCCAGGCGTCATCCAGGACCGGAGCCTCTTCAGGGTTCTGCAGTCCCACCTGCACGGCGAACACGATGGGCCTGGCGTAGTCTGTGGTCTCCTGGAGGACAGAACGGAGAGTTTTGTTTCAGTGTGATCCAGCACTCGTTTCCTTCTCAAAAGCTCACGTAAACTCTCTGTGACTGATTGATCTGATGTAATACGAGGTGACTCTTACCATGACGTGGAAGTACACGTGCTGGCAGAAGTCCACTCCGGGCAGGAGGCTCAGGTTCTGGGGCAGGGCCTGGTGAGGGTGATCCAGTACGGCCCGAGGGTTGAACCGACGCTCCAGGATCGACACGTTGTACTTAATGCCTGAAGAGAGAAGAAGTTAAATAGATGAGAGGGCAGAAGAAAGTCCAATGCGCGACATACACGTCTGCACCTCACAGTTAAAATGAAGTCTTCCCATTTTTATATTTATGTAACATTGTGTTGAACTGTTTGCTAACTCCTCCCTCCGATCATCTGCACTTGTAGCAACATCTGAAAGTGATAGGTCAGCAGTTTGTGACGACTTTTCTCATGTGGATTTACTCGTTGCTGTGCATTGTTGGTTTTTTTATGTATAAATGTTTGCACAGCCAAACCCTGATGTTCTCTGAGGCTCCATCCCACAAGGAGCCACTGATGGAGATGTGAAAGAACCGCTTAGAAAAATGACTTTGGACAGTCAGCTGAAACAACATGTCGATCTGGGGGATTTGGAAAATGAACTAAAGTGTTTTTTAAAAAAGAGATTGCGTTCAAAAGCATTATCTTCGTAATGGGCTCGACACACTGGAGGCGATGTTGCTCCTCTTCAATTCATTACCGATCAAACTAGCATGAACTAGCTCTTCCCGCTACGCGACAGGCCACATTCATGCGTTTGAAACTTCACGCTCGTCCACATAGACGTGCCTGGCAGTGCAACCAGTCAACAATCTGAGAGAGTAAGGCTGCTTCCACACCAAACACGGCCGACGCCTCCAAAGCCTCAGGTTTTCATTGAAAATACCTGGAGGACGCGCCCCAGGGAGCGGCAAAATATCCCGCAGCGTTTCATGTGCCTTCTGTGCGGCGTGTTTTGAAGCTTTGGTGAGTTTTTGACGCGCTTCCAGGGCGTCCAATCAGGAGCTTTCTCCAACAGTGACGTTGTATCTGAGCCACCGGGGCAGATGTTCTGTCGGCCCCACAGATGTAAACAAGTCACAGAGGTTTAGCTTCATCATGAACCGGAGCTACAGCAGCTCTGGGACTTTTACAAAGACACATCAGTGTTTCTTTATCTAAACACCAGGATTAAAAGAAAACTTATTTCAGAGGCTGAATCTGTGTTTGGGCCTCGAGGAGCCTGTTGTAGCATTAGCACAGGAGAAAGCTAATGCTACGAGCTAAATCTCCGGTCCTCACGTGAAAACGAGAAATATGCACAAATAAAGTCAAGAAACCACATCTACATAAAGAACTGTTTAACAATGATCACACACTGAGCTGGGCTGATGTTGTAGTTATTGCTCACTTTATTTACAATTAGCTCCGGGAGAAAACCATAGCTTGTTAGCTCAGTTAGCTCGACTCGAGTTCCGGTTTTCTCCTGTGAAAACAAGTATTATGCACTAATAACGTCAATGAAGCCTTAACTATACAGAGCAGCTTTATGACGATCACACACTGAGCCGGGCTTCACACATCTGTGGTTTATTGCAGACTTTTAATCAACGCTGCTCTGTATCAGGTGTTTTTCAGGAAAGAGCTACTTCCAAGATGGCGACGAACACACTCTGAGCTGACGAACAGCCAGGGCGTCATGAAATTCAGTGCTTTCCGGTTTAAAACAGTCATCAATGATTATTATGATCCTTCATCTCCACAGCATGTAGCTAAAATACTGTTCAATTTCATCACTCAATGAATCAGTATATAATTGTGATCTGTGCATGAACGCAGCGTGATGTGAGTCGCTTCCGTTAGCCGCTTCCGTTAGCCGCTTCCGTTAGCCGCTTCTGTTAGCCACTTCCGTTAGCCGCTTCCGTTAGCCGCTTCCGTTAGCCGCTTCCGTTAGCTGCTTCCGTTAGCCGCTGCAGTTTTGTCACATCCCGTGTGTTGGTTTTGACATCGGAGGGTTTTGCCAGTCGCCTCCCGTGTGTCGAGCCCATGACTGTATTTGCCAATTGTATTGTGTTTTAAAAGTCCTTCTCGGTACGGACTTGGCAAATTAGCCTCGGCTATAAATGTTGTAGTGTGGTACTTGTTCATTGTACTTCACGCTTGTCCCTATCAAATACATGAACAAACATTTCACTTTGCTAAGACTTGACAGCACTTGAACACAATGCACTCATGATTTCCACAGCATCGTCTTCTCCAGAGCACATGAAGCTCTATCGACGGCTCCCTGAGGCTCTTCTCCTCATGTGGAGAGCTCCTTACAAAGAACTCAAAGGTCAGTGGCCTCATCAGACTGGTCGATCTTAAGCTTAAGTCAAGATTTTCCAAACACTTAAAATTCAAGCACTTCTTAACCCACTTATATGGTCACGTTTGTGTGATACCCGGCGCCTTTCTGTGTGGAGTTTGCATGTTCTCCCCGTGTCTGCGTAGGTTTCCTCCGGGTACTCCGGTTTCCCCTACCACTAAAAACATGTACAATAGGCCTGGATGAATGAAGTGTGTGAGGGAATGTATGGTGGTGTCAGAGGGTCCGTTGGCGCAGACGTGTGTAGTTGCGAAAGCGCCTCTGACAGTCTCCCCCAGGGGAAACTGAAGATACAAACGTAGCTTTCCACCACTGAGTATGGAGTGAATGTACAACTGTCTCATGTAAAGCGCTTTGTGACTATATGTCTGTAAAAGGCACTATATAAATAAAGATCTTCTTCTTCTTCTTCTTCTTCTTAGATTCCATTGGCAAATACGCTCCTCTCAAGGAAAATTTAAAAAAGAAGTAAACGAAATGAAACGCTTCACCAACTGTCCGACCCTGCTCTTAACGCTGACCAAACCAACAGACTCTGAAACACGACAGTCCGGTTCCCCGGTTTCCTCAGCTCAGCCTGGCCGCGGCGAGCGCTCTGGCGAGTGACCTCAGCGTGGAAGCAGCCCGGTCCACCGCAGCGTCAGCCTCGCTCCACGCGCGTAATGAACGAGCAAACGATATCCAGGCTGCAGGATTCCACACGCTGCGGTCGCAACGTGACTCACTCCCGGCCACGCGGTTTACGTTTCCATCCAGAGCCCCGTGTTTCAGGGAACAGGCTTCGGCCGTCCGCACTGTACATTCCAACACATGTCCGGAGAGCAGAGGGGCCACAGCGAGGTGGGCCCCCCCAGACCAACACACACCATGCCACACAATGTCTCCCAGTGCTCGGGGGATATCGAGTATTCATAATCAGGCTTTTCTGGAAACTTTCTAAGCACCGAGAAAGACTCAGATGGTAAACACGATCCACAATAGCGTCTGAGAGTCACACTGCAGCTGAAGGAATACTCCAGGGCCTGTTTGTTGAGGTCTGCAGGGTTACCAGGCTTTACACACATTATTCTGATGTCTGAAGGTTATTGTGGCCACTGTGGTTTTCTCATTGCAACCATAGTTTTCACTACTTGTAGCTTTGTGGAGCCATGTGCTTCGCCGGGGCCTGGGAGAGATTCCTCATTGTTTATGATCCACATCTACAGCCATATAACCCTCTGTGCAGTCAGCAGTGGATCCCAGCCTCTCTCAGAGATGCTTCACCTCCTGGAGACAGGCCAGACCTCCTGCTCTAAAACGGGTTTATTGTGGTGCATGTTAATGAACACGCCACACCGGGTTGTAAAGCTCATTTCGGTCATTTCCATCCGTTGTTCCCCATGCGCACTCTCCCACACTCATTCATCCTGGCCTATTGTACATGTTTTTAGTGGTAGGGGAAACCGGAGCACCTGGACATGAGGAGAACATGCAAACATCACACAGAAAGGCCCCGTCCCCAGTGGGAATCGAACCCGGACCTTCTCGCTCCTTTAGCTCCAGTCTGCCGCTCCAGAGCTGAGACTATGCAAGTTGTGTAGGGGCCCCACAGCCGCAAGGGCCCAAATCTCAGTCAAAAAAAAAATCCAAAATGTATCTATAACTGCAAAAATAATGTCCAATTTTTTCCAAACAAGAGAGGCAGTCGTGGTGAGCAGGTCTGAGCTCAGTCTACACATTAGGACATGGAGGAACATGAAGTTAGAAGCTCTTCCACAGGAGACCAGACAGGTCCTCATCAACAGGTTAGCACACATCTCTCAGTGTGTAAAAACGGTGTTCTGTTCCTTTAAATAAACACATTTGTGGCATTCGTCCTTATGTCTAAACAATGTTTAACAAATGTACAAAAGCTGTGCATTTCAAGTCACAAAATCAGCATTAAGGGCTCAATATATATGAACCTCTTACCCCCCACCTGAACCCAGCACATTTTCTCCAGTTTGGCCTTACCCAAATCTAAAACCCACGAGACTGGAGAGCAACAGTGTGATGCCTCATTTGAAAGCTAAGAGCTACAAAAGTGATCCGAACTTCATGTTTTTGTTGCTTTGCCAGGACGTTTTTTTGTTGCGTTTTCATTCTCCAAACCTACAGAGGGAAGTTGATTTATTGTAGTATTTCTTTGTGAGTGAAAGGTCAGAGACATAACTGATCCGAATCGCATCACTTCCTGTTTTCATCCCGTGTTTCCTGTCGACAGTCCCCAGTCCAAACGACTCCTCTCACATCCTGCAGGCCTCGCACAGCTGCAGCGGTGTCATCCTTCTGTAAACGCTCTGAATCGTGTACACAGATGCAGCTCCAATGAGATGAGTCCAAATCAAACATGAAACAGTTTCCTCCTCAGCCACAAACCGCAGAGCTCTGCAAACAGCAGCACATCTGCAAACAGCAGCACATCTGCAAACAGCAGCACATCTGCCCCGCGTTAGCGTCCAGACACGACACCAGGCCGACGAAACTAACCCGGAGGGAGTCGGAGGAGACCAGACCGGGACGCCGGGGTCGTCGGGTCACGGCTCGACGAGGGAGAGTTCAGCGAAACGTGAGGCGCTGCAGGTGAAGAAATGTGGAGATATTTGAAACTTCGGCATAAACATGAGGAAAAATGTACGGCAAGATTTATTGTCATTTTATGCATTTTTTTTACAAAGAGAAATAAGCCATTTTTTAGTAGAAACATCTGTAAAAATTGAAATTTCCGACTTCAATGAAAATGGAGGGGGTGAGAAAAGAAATTGAGACAAATAAAAAGTGGGGAAAATTGGGAAAAAATGGGGGAAAAGTCGACAAAGAAATGGAGGAAAAATTGTAAGAAGAAAAAATGGGGGGAAAGCGGAAAAAATTTGGAAAAAAAAAGAAAAAAAAAAAGAAAATTGGGGTAAAATTGAGAAAAACGTGGCCATTTTTGGGGAGAATTGGGAAAATAAACAAATTCACATTATTGTTCTGTTTAATGGTGGATGGATGTTCTCTTAATCTGATGGGTTTGTCTGGCAGAAACCGTCCTCACTGTGCTGCCAGCCGCTCATCTGGAGCTAACTAGCTACTTAGCAGCTAGCACATATAGATCCAGTGAGTAAATATTATGCACTAATAACGTCAAAAAAGGGGTAACTATATAAAGCAGCCTCTGAGATGAGATGATCACGCGCTTTTTAGTACAAACATCTGTAAAAATGTTCAGACTTCAATGAAAATGGAGGGTGTGGGGCTAAAAGATATTGGGACAAATAAAAAGTGGGGAAAATTGGGCAAAACTTGGTAACAAATGGGGGGAAAGCGGAAAAAAATTGGAAAAAAATTCGGGAAAAAAAATGAAAATGAACATTTTTGGGAAAATTGGGAAAATAAATACATTCACATTATTGTTCTGTTTAATGGTTGTATATGGTAGATATTTTAGTACAGGTACTGGTGTGGAAACAGAATGAAGCCCAGCCTTGTGAATGGAGATGAATTCCTCTGTGTGTTTGTGCAGTGCAGAGAACGCTCCAAAACAGCAGCACTTTGGCAGAGGAACAACAATGAGCTCAGAATCTCACGGGCCGTTCTGTCTTTGACGCCACCGAACCCACACACAGTCACTGCTGCTCACAGAGGAGGCAGGAGACAGGAAGCAGCTACAGAGAAGTCACTGCTGCTCACAGAGGAGGCAGGACCAGACAGGAAGCAGCTACAGAGAAGTCACTGCTGCTCACAGAGGAGTGAACAGGAAGCAGCTACAGAGAAGTCACTGCTGCTCACAGAGGAGGCAGGAGACAGGAAGCAGTTACAGAGAAGTCACTGCTGCTCACAGAGGAGGCAGGAGACAGGAAGCAGCTACAGAGAAGTCACTGCTGCTCACAGAGGAGGGGACAGGAAGCAGTTACAGAGAAGTCACTGCTGCTCACAGAGGAGGCAGGAGACAGGAAGCAGTTACAGAGAAGTCACTGCTGCTCACAGAGGAGGCAGGAGTGAACAGGAAGCAGCTACAGAGAAGTCACTGCTGCTCACAGAGGAGGCAGGAGACAGGAAGCAGTTACAGAGAAGTCACTGCTGCTCACAGAGGAGGCAGGAGGGAACAGGAAGCAGTTACAGAGAAGTCACTGCTGCTCACAGAGGAGGCAGGAGGGAACAGGAAGCAGTTACAGAGAAGTCACTGCTGCTCACAGAGGAGGCAGGAGACAGGAAGCAGTTACAGAGAAGTCACTGCTGCTCACAGAGGAGGCAGGAGGGAACAGGAAGCAGTTACAGAGAAGTCACTGCTGCTCACAGAGGAGGCAGGAGGGAACAGGAAGCAGTTACAGAGAAGTCACTGCTGCTCACAGAGGAGGCAGGAGACAGGAAGCAGTTACAGAGAAGTCACTGCTGCTCACAGAGGAGGCAGGAGTGAACAGGAAGCAGCTACAGAGAAGTCACTGCTGCTCACAGAGGAGGCAGGAGGGAACAGGAAGCAGTTACAGAGAAGTCACTGCTGCTCACAGAGGAGGCAGGAGCGGACAGGAAGCAGCTACAGAGAAGTCACTGCTGCTCACAGAGGAGGCAGGAGGGAACAGGAAGCAGTTACAGAGAAGTCACTGCTGCTCACAGAGGAGGCAGGAGCGGACAGGAAGCAGCTACAGAGAAGTCACTGCTGCTCACAGAGGAGGCAGGAGGGAACAGGAAGCAGTTACAGAGAAGTCACTGCTGCTCACAGAGGAGGCAGGAGCGGACAGGAAGCAGTTACAGAGAAGTCACTGCTGCTCACAGAGGAGGCAGGAGGGAACAGGAAGCAGTTACAGAGAAGTCACTGCTGCTCACAGAGGAGGCAGGAGGGAACAGGAAGCAGTTACAGAGAAGTCACTGCTGCTCACAGAGGAGGCAGGAGGGAACAGGAAGCAGTTACAGAGAAGTCACTGCTGCTCACAGAGGAGTGGACAGGAAGCAGTTACAGAGAAGTCACTGCTGCTCACAGAGGAGGCAGGAGACAGGAAGCAGCTACAGAGAAGTCACTGCTGCTCACAGAGGAGTGGACAGGAAGCAGCTACAGAGAAGTCACTGCTGCTCACAGAGGAGGCAGGAGACAGGAAGCAGTTACAGAGAAGTCACTGCTGCTCACAGAGGAGTGGACAGGAAGCAGCTACAGAGAAGTCACTGCTGCTCACAGAGGAGGCAGGAGACAGGAAGCAGTTACAGAGAAGTCACTGCTGCTCACAGAGGAGGCAGGAGCGAACAGGAAGCAGTTACAGAGAAGTCACTGCAGCTCACAGAGGAGGCAGGACCAGACAGGAAGCAGTTACAGAGAAGTCACTGCAGCTCACAGAGGAGGCAGGACCAGACAGGAAGCAGTTACAGAGAAGTCACTGCAGCTCACAGAGGAGGCAGGAGACAGGAAGCAGTTACAGAGAAGTCACTGCTGCTCACAGAGGAGGCAGGAGCGAACAGGAAGCAGTTACAGAGAAGTCACTGCTGCTCACAGAGGAGCGAACAGGAAGCAGCTACAGAGAAGTCACTGCTGCTCACAGAGGAGTGGACAGGAAGCAGCTACAGAGAAGTCACTGCTGCTCACAGAGGAGGCAGGAGGGAACAGGAAGCAGTTACAGAGAAGTCACTGCTGCTCACAGAGGAGGCAGGACCAGACAGGAAGCAGTTACAGAGAAGTCACTGCTGCTCACAGAGGAGGGAACAGGAAGCAGTTACAGAGAAGTCACTGCTGCTCACAGAGGAGGGAACAGGAAGCAGTTACAGAGAAGTCACTGCTGCTCACAGAGGAGTGGACAGGAAGCAGCTACAGAGAAGAGCTGTGAGTTACAGACTGAAAACAGAGCCGTTTCTGTTCATCAGCTTCAATGAACAGTTTAGGGGAGGCCCGGATAGAAGGTTTAAGCAGAACTGCAGCCTCTGGAGGAGCCGACACCTTCATGTTCAGGAGACTCCAGAGGCACCAGCAGCTTTTTGTAGCAGCTGTTCTCTTAATCTGATGTATTTGTCTGGCAGAAACCGTCCTCACTGTGCTGCTAACCAGAGCTAACTAGCTACTTAGCAGATAGCACATATAGATCCAGTTAGTAAATGTTATGCACTAATAATGTCAATAAAGTGGTAACTACATAAAGCAGCCTTTGAGATGATCTCACACTGAGCCACACTGTGGTTTATTGTGGACTTTTCATCAACAATGAGCTGTAGGCGATTGCAACAAGCTAACGGGGCTAACGGGGCTAACGGGGCTAATGTGGAATAAGCATTGTCACTGGCACAAATAATCGTCCTGTATTCGGACATACTGTATGGGCTCGATATGTGCTTAATACTGGGGAGATCCAGGTATAGATCGTGGGTGTAGCTATAGTTAAAGATCCAGAGGACATGGCAGTAACAAAGAGGGACTAGTTAGAACTAAAACAGCAGTTATTTTTCAGTCAAGAGCTCCTTCCTGCTTCAGAACAACTTCAAAATCACTCGCCCCGACGTCTCCATAAGTCAGTGGTTTTGTCACAACAGGAGTCGCCTCACAGGGCGGCACAAACCAGAACAGGAAAGTCTCCATCGTGTTCGAAACAGGAAGTGCACTACACAACGAATGGAGTCATTTTTTTATCACAGCGCCGCTCGGTGGATGAAATAGGAATCACCACTAATCATCATGAAAGGACACGCTTCACTGCGAAACAAGCAAGTCACGCATTTACTCCCAACATCCATGACACCGTGTCTTTGTTAGAAGTGTTAGGAACAGCGTTAGAGACTAAGACCTCTGTGTGTAAGCAGCTGGTACAGTGTAACCTCCAGGGGGCGCTCACCGATCTCCTGCTCGGGCGGGACGGGCGTGCGAGCGGTCACGTTGAGGCACACGATGGCGGACATGCAGGTCACCTCCTTCCCGCCCCTGTGGCAGTCCTTCACAAACACGTTGACCTTACTGGGCTCGAAGCTGACGGCGGCGTGGATCCGGACCACGCTCTGGGACCTGAAGGCAGCACAGACACCACAGCAGAGTCAGCCACGGACAGACGACTGCTCTACGGGACTGAAGGCAGCACAGACACCACAGCAGAGTCACCCACGGACAGACGACTGCTATACGGGACTGAAGGCAGCACAGACACCACAGCAGAGTCAGCCACGGACAGACGACTGCTCTACGGGGCTATGTAAGAGGGGACGCTGTAGAGAACAGGAACTCATGGGCTTATGCAGTTTCACCACGTGACCTCCTCCTACTTCCTGTCGCCAATGTTAGTGGAACCTGCTCATTTTTAGGAAGAGAGAGCGGACAGGAAGGACAGCGCCGGGTTTACTGTCCGGGCGGAGGTCACATGGGGATAATGCACTCACCGATGTCCATGTCTGTTATTCTAATTATGGACACGGGGAAGGAGAGTTATTTCACTTTTCAATCAGTTTTACCTGAAAGTAGTTCCAGGGTTAGTGCTAGATCGTCTGCTCCGGAGGGACGGTCTGCTGTGAGTTTGTATAGATCTATGAGTTGGTTTGTCTAAAAATACAAATAATCCTAATCCTAACCCTAATCCTTAAAGTTAACCCCTTAACTCCCACCTGAACCGAGCACATTTTCTCCAGTTTGGCTTTACCCCAATCCAAAAGCTTCTGGGGAAAAGCTGTGAAAATAGCAATAAAACAATGATGGAAATGTGACTAAAAAGTGAGAAAACATAGACAAAAAAGTGACGAAAAATTTATGAAAAAGTGGCAAAAATGTCACAAGAAATTGACAAAAAAATAACCAAAAAATGTGATAAAAAAAATTACAAAAGTTACAAAAATGAGTTGAACGCCCAACAAAAAAATGTTGGAAAAAAAATCTGATGACGTGAGGAAAAAGATCCTCTCGGTTCAGGCGGGAGTTAAGAGGTGAACCATTTCCCTGGCCCGAACCTTAATTTGTGTCATGATATCTCACGTTTTCTCAGCAGACTGTCCCTCCGGAGCATACGATCTAGCACTAACCTAGTTCCAGCTCAGTTGTTTATCGTTACTATGGAAACAGCTGCAGTGGAGTGATACAGAACGGGCTAGGTGAACATTATCACTTTTTAACAGACACCCTCCAGCCAATCAGAATCCAGTATTCACCCAGACCACGGCATAATTACTGATATAGACAGATCTTAATGTGTGGATTATTTGAATAATTTTGTCAGATTTGGCGTTAATGAAGTAGTAATAATTACACAAATCTTCTCTTTCCAACACAAAAAGAGGACAAAAGGAATGTGAAGAAGCACAGGTTTAGAGGAGCGTTGATTTAGTTTTGTTTAAGTGCAAATGACACAATAGACACGACAAAGTTAACACAATTACACTCAAGATTTTCCCAGTTTCAGACAGTTTGATCCTTATTGGACACTGAAAGGAAGTGACATAGATAGAGGTAAATTATTTTAAACTGTTGCCGTGCCAACCATGTTATAGTTTGTTAAAGGGGGGGTATTCTGCAAAATGGACGTTTTCAAGCTTTCCATCATGTTATTCTGTCACTCCCTCATTAAAAACATGGCTGAAGTGTTGCCTTGGCACATTCACGTATTTCTGAGTAATCTGTAAAAACTCTGATGGCGGCCATTTTAGGGATAGGTTTTTGTCACATTTTTGTTGAATTTTTGTCATTTTTTTTGTTGAATTTTTGTCATTTTTTTGTTGAATTTTTGTCACTTTTTAGTTGATTTTTTGTCACATTTTTGTTGAATTTTTGTCACATTTTTGTTTAATTTTTGTCACATTTTTGTTTAATTTTTGGCTGATGGCGGCCATTTTAGGGATAGGTTTGCCTGAGTCCTCCTAGGAACGCCCCCACCTCCTGGAGACGCCTCCGAGCTTTGGTCACCAGCCGAGTAACCAACCACTGCTCCTCAGCAGAACCCCCTCCCCACTGATGCCACAGACAGCGTGTGGAGGGGGCGTGTCTAAAGGCTCAGAGGTTCTTAAAGAGACAGAGGCCTATTTCAAGACATTCACTACAGCCATTTTGAGAGAGACATTTTATACAAGGCAGTTATTCTAATTTACTGCATTTACAGACCAACAGAAGGTTTGTCATCATTGTAGTGAGATATAGACTGGTGCTGTGGGACTGACAAAAGCAGAACACCCCCTCTTTAAAGCAGAACACCCCCTCTTTAAGTGATGTCATTGCTCCACTTCAGGAGTGGGGGGGTCGCTCCTCCTGGCTCTCCATGGGCTCATCGTGTCATCTCGCACGTTCCTTTGTTAACCTTTCTTATGTTAGCTTTATATTCTGTTCACCTATGTTTAATCTTTCCTTTTTGTAAATAAACCTTTCCTTTGTGCACTTTTACCCGGCCTCGTCTCCATCCTCTCCGTGTCTGTCTCTTTATTTAGTAAAAAAAACACTTTCATAATTCAGCATTTGTTAAAGTCATGTTTTATTTTCTCTTCTTTGTTTTCCCTCTGGCTGCTTCAAACCTGGCCATATCCGGGCAAATACAAAGATGTATGTACAGTATATCAATTAGAAATGAGTGAGACAGAATTCTATTTCCCTCTATCTACGTCATTAACATTTCTTCATTAAAATTGCTGCTTCAATAACTGATATCATCCATTTAATTAAGTCATAATTACAAAAGGATTCAAACCTGTCACATGCTGTTTAATTTAGTAACTTATAGATAAATGAGACTATCAATTAAAAGCGGTTTGGTTTGGCAGCAGCATGTATATTTAACCAAGGCCGTGGGAACCCAGGGTGCTGAGGGCGCTGCAGCCCCCCCCTGGGGGATAGTTTGTGAACTGCAGGCAATATTAACCCCTTAACTCCCACCTGAACCGAGCACATTTTCTCCAGCTTTACCTCAATCCAAAAGCTTCTGGAAAAAAGGCGTGAAAATAGCGACAAAACTGAGACGAAAACAAGGATGAAAATGTGACAAAAGTGACAAAACATTTACAAAAAATGACAAAAATTGACAAAAAATTGACAAAAAAGTGAGAAAATTTGACCAAAAAAAATAAAAAAAAGTGACAAATAAGAGACAAAAAAGTCCCGAAAATGTGACAAAAATGAGTCGACTGCCCAACAAAAAAGTGATGAAAAAAAATCTGCCGTGAGGAAAAAGATCAGTTTAGTTTTGTAGGTCTTTCACACTGGCCTACAGGATTTGGGTAAAGCTGAACTGGAGAAAATGCTCTCGGTTCAGGCGGGAGTTAAGAGGTTAATAAATAGGATTTATGCACAGAGAAAGTATTTTGGGGGTAAATTTTGTCCCTCAGCGCCCCCTAACTAAAACATCCTCCCACGGCTCTGTCTTTAGCATTTGAGATCACCTTTCCCTCCACTGGTCCTCTTCATACACGAGCGCAGTGGCCAGCAGAGGGCGGCAGAGTGAACGTCTGCCTTGTATTAAATCTAAAATGACATTACCACAGTAGGACGGCCGCCCCCAGAGACCCCACTGCCAGGTCCACCAGACCGTCCCCGTTCATGTCCATGGCGCCGTGGACACTGCGGCCGAAGTACTGCAGCCCGGAGCCCAGGTCAGCGGCGGCGATCCTCTGGACACAAGAACACGGGGCTGAGCTGAGGAGCTTCTGCTGTTCCTACTGCTGTGTCTACAAACAGCTTTTATAACAGGGGGATCCTCTGGACACAAACACACGGGGCTGAGCTGCTGTTCCTACTGCTGTGTCTACAAACAGCTTTTATAACAGGGGGATCCTCTGGACACAAGAACACGGGGCTGAGCTGAGGAGCTTCTGCTGTTCCTACTGCTGTGTCTACAAACAGCTTTTATAACAGGGGGATCCTCTGGACACAAACACACGGGGCTGAGCTGAGGAGCTTCTGCTGTTCCTACTGCTGTGTCTACAAACAGCTTTTATAACAGGGGGATCCTCTGGACACAAACACACGGGGCTGAGCTGCTGTTCCTACTGCTGTGTCTAAAACAGCTTTATAACAGGGGGATCCTCTGGACACAAGAACACGGGGCTGAGCTGAGGTGCCTCTGCTGTTCCTACTGCTGTGTCTACAAACAGCTTTATAACAGGGGGACACTGGGATCCAGCAGACAGACGGGGCTCAGGGAAAGAGGCAGGTCAATGTAAAAGATACGGTCAGGACAAATAACATGAAAAACAACATCATAAATAGCAAGAGAGGTCCAGATCTTCATTCAGGCCTCAGATTCAGTCAGATTCTCTTTGCCCGATCGAAGGATTTTATCTCCACCCCTGGCCTTTAAAGTGACTTGAATTCCTCACACTTTTAGAGTGGAATCTTTACTCTGATGAACATATATAATGTGGTTCCTGTGTTCGGCCACTCTATCCCTCAGCCTCCTTTAAGTGAGGCCAGCGTGGAAGCACAGGGACATTCAGGGCCGGACACTGTTTAGGGCTGGGGACCGTTAAACAGAACCTACTCGGTTGCAGTAGCAAAAACTACAATTCTTTCATGCCAAGTTTCGGTTCTTTTTCTCTCCAGACGTCAATATATGACTCGCAGTGAGTCTAAACAAATCACCATGAGCGAGAGAAGATGAGCTGCTTTAGCACAAACGCAGATGTTCTTAAAGCGACACAAAGCTATACCTGACTAAGACTTATGTAGTTATTAGACTAAATCAGGACTGAGCTTTCAGACAAAGCATAACAGAGCAGTGACAACAGGACAGACGTCTTTACCTTCAGGGACAGACGTCTTTACCTTTAGGGACAGACGTCTTTACCTTCAGGGACAGACGTCTTTACCTTCAGGGACAGACGTCTGTACCTTCAGGGACGGACGTCTTTACCTTCAGGGACAGACGTCTTTACCTTTAGGGACAGACGTCTTTACCTTCAGGGACAGACGTCTTTACCTTCAGGGACAGACGTCTGTACCTTTAGGGACAGACGTCTTTACCTTCAGGGACAGACGTCTTTACCTTTAGGGACAGACGTCTTTACCTTCAGGGACAGACGTCTTTACCTTCAGGGACAGACGTCTGTACCTTTAGGGACAGACGTCTTTACCTTCAGGGACAGACGTCTTTACCTTCAGGGACAGACGTCTTTACCTTCAGGGACAGACGTCTGTACCTTTAGGGACAGACGTCTTTACCTTCAGGGACGGACGTCTTTACCTTTAGGGACGGACGTCTTTACCTTCAGGGACAGACGTCTTTACCTTTAGGGACAGACGTCTTTACCTTCAGGGACAGACGTCTTTACCTTTAGGGACAGACGTCTTTACCTTCAGGGACAGACGTCTTTACCTTCAGGGACAGACGTCTTTACCTTTAGGGACAGACGTCTGTACCTTTAGGGACAGACGTCTTTACCTTCAGGGACGGACGTCTTTACCTTCAGGGACGGACGTCTTTACCTTCAGGGACAGACGTCTTTACCTTTAGGGACAGACGTCTTTACCTTCAGGGACGGACGTCTTTACCTTCAGGGACAGACGTCTTTACCTTTAGGGACGGACGTCTTTACCTTCAGGGACGGACGTCTTTACCTTCAGGGACAGACGTCTTTACCTTCAGGGACAGACGTCTTTACCTTTAGGGACAGACGTCTTTACCTTTAGGGACAGACGTCTTTACCTTCAGGGACAGACGTCTTTACCTTTAGGGACAGACGTCTGTACCTTTAGGGACAGACGTCTTTACCTTCAGGGACAGACGTCTTTACCTTCAGGGACAGACGTCTTTACCTTTAGGGACAGACGTCTTTACCTTCAGGGACAGACGTCTGTACCTTCAGGGACGGACGTCTTTACCTTCAGGGACAGACGTCTTTACCTTTAGGGACAGACGTCTTTACCTTCAGGGACAGACGTCTTTACCTTCAGGGACAGACGTCTTTACCTTTAGGGACAGACGTCTTTACCTTCAGGGACAGACGTCTTTACCTTCAGGGACAGACGTCTTTACCTTCAGGGACAGACGTCTTTACCTTCAGGGACAGACGTCTTTACCTTTAGGGACAGACGTCTTTACCTTTAGGGACAGAAGTCTTTACCTTCAGGGACAGACGTCTTTACCTTCAGGGACAGACGTCTTTACCTTTAGGGACAGACGTCTTTACCTTCAGGGACAGACGTCTTTACCTTCAGGGACAGACGTCTGTACCTTCAGGGACGGACGTCTTTACCTTCAGGGACAGACGTCTTTACCTTTAGGGACAGACGTCTTTACCTTCAGGGACAGACGTCTTTACCTTTAGGGACAGACGTCTGTACCTTTAGGGACAGACGTCTTTACCTTCAGGGACAGACGTCTTTACCTTCAGGGACAGACGTCTTTACCTTTAGGGACAGACGTCTTTACCTTCAGGGACAGACGTCTGTACCTTCAGGGACGGACGTCTTTACCTTCAGGGACAGACGTCTTTACCTTTAGGGACAGACGTCTTTACCTTCAGGGACAGACGTCTTTACCTTCAGGGACAGACGTCTTTACCTTTAGGGACAGACGTCTTTACCTTCAGGGACAGACGTCTTTACCTTCAGGGACAGACGTCTTTACCTTCAGGTACAGACGTCTTTACCTTCAGGGACAGACGTCTTTACCTTCAGGGACGGACGTCTTTACCTTCAGGGACGGACGTCTTTACCTTCAGGGACAGACGTCTTTACCTTCAGGGACAGACGTCTGTACCTTCAGGGACAGACGTCTTTACCTTCAGGGACAGACGTCTTTACCTTCAGGGACAGACGTCTTTACCTTCAGGGACAGACGTCTTTACCTCAGGGACAGACGTCTTTACCTTCAGGGACAGACGTCTTTACCTTCAGGGACGGACGTCTTTACCTTCAGGGACAGACGTCTTTACCTTCAGGGACAGACGTCTTTACCTTCAGGGACAGACGTCTTTACCTTTAGGGACAGACGTCTTTACCTTCAGGGACAGACGTCTTTACCTTCAGGGACAGACTTTTTTACCTCAGGGACAGACGTCTTTACCTTCAGGGACAGAAGTCTTTACCTTTAGGGACAGACGTCTTTACCTCAGGGACAGACGTCTTTACCTTCAGGGACAGACGTCTTTACCTTCAGGGACAGACGTCTTTACCTTCAGGGACGGACGTCTTTACCTTCAGGGACAGACGTCTTTACCTTCAGGGACAGACGTCTTTACCTTCAGGGACAGACGTCTTTACCTTTAGGGACAGACGTCTTTACCTTCAGGGACAGACGTCTTTACCTTCAGGGACAGACTTTTTTACCTCAGGGACAGACGTCTTTACCTTCAGGGACAGACTTTTTTACCTCAGGGACAGACGTCTTTACCTTCAGGGACAGACGTCTTTACCTTCAGGGACAGACGTCTTTACCTTCAGGGACAGACGTCTTTACCTTCAGGGACAGACGTCTTTACCTTCAGGGACAGACGTCTTTACCTTCAGGGACAGACGTCTTTACCTTCAGGGACAGACGTCTTTACCTTCAGGGACGGACGTCTTTACCTTCAGGGACAGACGTCTTTACCTTCAGGGACAGACGTCTTTACCTTCAGGGACAGACGTCTTTACCTTTAGGGACAGACGTCTTTACCTTCAGGGACAGACGTCTTTACCTTCAGGGACAGACTTTTTTACCTCAGGGACAGACGTCTTTACCTTCAGGGACAGACTTTTTTACCTCAGGGACAGACGTCTTTACCTTCAGGGACAGACGTCTTTACCTTCAGGGACAGACGTCTTTACCTTCAGGGACAGACGTCTTTACCTTCAGGGACAGACGTCTTTACCTTCAGGGACAGACGTCTTTACCTTCAGGGACAGACGTCTTTACCTTCAGGTACAGACGTCTTTACCTTCAGGGACAGACGTCTTTACCTTCAGGGACGGACGTCTTTACCTTCAGGGACGGACGTCTTTACCTTCAGGGACGGACGTCTTTACCTTCAGGGACAGACGTCTGTACCTTCAGGGACAGACGTCTTTACCTTCAGGGACAGAAGTCTTTACCTTTAGGGACAGACGTCTTTACCTTTAGGGACAGACGTCTTTACCTTTAGGGACAAACGTCTTTACCTTTAGGGACAGACGTCTTTACCTTCAGGGACAGACGTCTTTACCTTCAGGGACAGACGTCTGTACCTTCAGGGACAGACGTCTTTACCTTCAGGGACAGAAGTCTTTACCTTCAGGGACAGACGTCTTTACCTTCAGGGACAGACGTCTTTACCTTCAGGGACAGACTTTTTTACCTTCAGGGACAGACGTCTTTACCTTCAGGGACAGACGTCTTTACCTTCAGGTACAGACGTCTTTACCTTCAGGGACAGACGTCTTTACCTTCAGGGACAGACGTCTTTACCTTCAGGGACAGACGTCTTTACCTTCAGGGACGGACGTCTTTACCTCAGGGACAGACGTCTTTACCTTTAGGGACAGACGTCTTTACCTTCAGGGACAGACTTTTTTACCTCAGGGACAGACGTCTTTACCTTCAGGGACAGACGTCTTTACCTTCAGGGACAGACGTCTGTACCTTCAGGGACAGACGTCTTTACCTTCAGGGACAGACGTCTTTACCTTCAGGGACAGACGTCTTTACCTTCAGGGACAGACGTCTTTACCTTCAGGGACGGACGTCTTTACCTCAGGGACAGACGTCTTTACCTTTAGGGACAGACGTCTTTACCTTCAGGTACAGACGTCTTTACCTTCAGGGACAGACGTCTTTACCTTCAGGGACAGACGTCTTTACCTTCAGGTACAGACGTCTTTACCTTCAGGGACAGACGTCTTTACCTTCAGGGACAGACGTCTTTACCTTCAGGGACAGACGTCTTTACCTTCAGGGACGGACGTCTTTACCTCAGGGACAGACGTCTTTACCTTTAGGGACAGACGTCTGTACCTTCAGGGACAGACTTTTTTACCTCAGGGACAGACGTCTTTACCTTCAGGGACAGACGTCTTTACCTTCAGGGACAGACGTCTGTACCTTCAGGGACAGACGTCTGTACCTTCAGGGACAGACGTCTTTACCTTCAGGGACAGACGTCTTTACCTTCAGGGACAGACGTCTTTACCTTCAGGTACAGACGTCTTTACCTTTAGGGACAGACGTCTTTACCTTCAGGGACAGACGTCTTTACCTTCAGGGACAGACGTCTTTACCTTCAGGGACAGACGTCTTTACCTTCAGGGACAGACGTCTTTACCTTCAGGGACAGACGTCTTTACCTTCAGGGACAGAAGTCTTTACCTTTAGGGACAGACGTCTTTACCTTCAGGGACAGACGTCTTTACCTTCAGGGACAGACGTCTTTACCTTCAGGGACAGACGTCTTTACCTTCAGGGACAGACGTCTTTACCTTCAGGGACAGACGTCTTTACCTTCAGGGACAGACTTTTTTACCTTTAGGGACAGACGTCTTTACCTTTAGGGACAGACGTCTTTACCTTCAGGGACAGACTTTTTTACCTTCAGGGACAGACGTCTTTACCTTTAGGGACAGACGTCTTTACCTTCAGGGACAGACGTCTTTACCTTCAGGGACAGACGTCTTTACCTTCAGGGACAGACGTCTTTACCTTCAGGGACAGACGTCTTTACCTTTAGGGACAGACGTCTTTACCTTTAGGGACAGACGTCTTTACCTTCAGGGACAGACGTCTTTACCTTCAGGTACAGACGTCTTTACCTTCAGGGACAGACGTCTTTACCTTCAGGGACGGACGTCTTTACCTTCAGGGACAGACTTTTTTACCTCAGGGACAGACGTCTTTACCTTCAGGGACAGACTTTTTTACCTCAGGGACAGACGTCTTTACCTTCAGGGACAGACGTCTTTACCTTCAGGGACAGACGTCTTTACCTTTAGGGACAGACGTCTTTACCTTCAGGTACAGACGTCTTTACCTTCAGGGACAGACGTCTTTACCTTCAGGGACAGACGTCTTTACCTTCAGGGACAGACGTCTTTACCTTCAGGGACGGACGTCTTTACCTTCAGGGACAGACGTCTTTACCTTTAGGGACAGACGTCTTTACCTTCAGGTACAGACGTCTTTACCTTCAGGGACAGACTTTTTTACCTCAGGGACAGACGTCTTTACCTTCAGGGACAGACGTCTTTACCTTCAGGGACAGACGTCTTTACCTTCAGGGACAGACGTCTTTACCTTCAGGGACAGACGTCTTTACCTTTAGGGACAGACGTCTTTACCTTTAGGGACAGACGTCTTTACCTTCAGGGACGGACGTCTTTACCTTTAGGGACGGACGTCTTTACCTTCAGGGACAGACGTCTTTACCTTCAGGGACAGAAGTCTTTACCTTCAGGGACAGACGTCTTTACCTTCAGGGACAGACGTCTTTACCTTCAGGGACAGACTTTTTTACCTCAGGGACAGACGTCTTTACCTTCAGGGACAGACGTCTTTACCTTTAGGGACGGACGTCTTTACCTTCAGGGACAGACGTCTTTACCTTCAGGGACAGACTTTTTTACCTCAGGGACAGACGTCTTTACCTTCAGGGACAGACGTCTTTACCTTCAGGGACAGACGTCTTTACCTTTAGGGACAGACGTCTTTACCTTCAGGGACAGACGTCTTTACCTTCAGAGACAGACGTCTTTACCTTCAGGGACAGACTTTTTTACCTCAGGGACAGACGTCTTTACCTTCAGGGACAGACGTCTTTACCTTCAGGTACAGACGTCTTTACCTCAGGGACAGACGTCTGTACCTTCAGGGAAAGACTTTTTTACCTCAGGGACAGACGTCTTTACCTTCAGGGACAGACGTCTGTACCTTCAGGGACAGACGTCTGTACCTTCAGGGAAAGACTTTTTTACCTCAGGGACAGACGTCTTTACCTTCAGGGACAGACGTCTTTACCTTCAGGGACAGACGTCTTTACCTTTAGGGACAGACGTCTTTACCTTCAGGGACAGACGTCTTTACCTTTAGGGACAGACGTCTTTACCTTCAGGGACAGACGTCTTTACCTTCAGGGACAGACGTCTTTACCTTTAGGGACAGACGTCTTTACCTTCAGGGACAGACGTCTGTCCCTGAAGGTAAAGACGTCTTTACCTTCAGGGAAAGACTTTTTTACCTCAGGGACAGACGTCTTTACCTTCAGGGACAGACGTCTGTACCTTCAGGGACAGACGTCTTTACCTTTAGGGACAGACGTCTTTACCTTCAGGGACAGACGTCTTTACCTTCAGGGACAGACGTCTTTACCTTTAGGGACAGACGTCTTTACCTTCAGGGACAGACGTCTTTACCTTTAGGGACAGACGTCTTTACCTTCAGGGACAGACGTCTTTACCTTCAGGGACAGACGTCTTTACCTCAGGGACAGACGTCTTTACCTTTAGGGACAGACGTCTTTACCTTCAGGGACAGACGTCTTTACCTTCAGGTACAGACGTCTTTACCTTCAGGGACAGACGTCTTTACCTTTAGGGACAGACGTCTTTACCTTCAGGGACAGACGTCTTTACCTTTAGGGACAGACGTCTTTACCTTTAGGGACAGACGTCTTTACCTTCAGGGACAGACGTCTTTACCTTCAGGGACAGACGTCTTTACCTTCAGGGACAGACGTCTTTACCTTTAGGGACAGACGTCTTTACCTTCAGGGACAGACGTCTTTACCTTTAGGGACAGACGTCTTTACCTTCAGGGACAGACGTCTTTACCTTTAGGGACAGACGTCTTTACCTTCAGGGACAGACGTCTTTACCTTCAGGGACAGACGTCTTTACCTTCAGGGACAGACGTCTTTACCTTCAGGGACAGACCCACAGAGGCAGCGTGAGGGGATTTAAAGATTGTTTGTGGATAAGTGAGCGCTCACTCTGTGTAAAGATCTTTGACGTGTGAAATACTTTTGCTTTGTCATCAAAAAGCGCAGCTTCTGTTCAGAAAACTGAAAGAAACGGGCCTGATGTGGATTTGTCTCTGCAGCTCAGAGGGAATCATGTCCTTTCTCTCTTTTTCTGCTCAGAATATGCAGTCACAGGTGACGCTGCTGCGGCCTGAGTTCTTTTAGGACGTCCTGGATGATGCAGGTGTCGTTAAAGTAGTGGAATCGACAAAAACGGTTCAGCACTAACAGCGGCCACAGCAAAGTCTCCTTTTGAGACGAGACGAGAGAGCCATGTGGTTAAAGAGGATCTTCATCCTCTAAACTCACCACATGGCTCATAAAACAGGAAGAATGTTGACTATTTATTTCATTTTATAATTAATTTGAGCTGGAAGAACAAAGACACTGTTTGTCCCAGAGCCTCAGGCATCGACACTAAAGTTAAAGACTTTGACAACAGTTTTTGGAATCACATTGTGTCGACATAAGTAGTACCTTAACTTTTTTTAAATACCAAACTCTTGTCTTTAAATGGTCCCCAGCCCCTGACGTTCAGTCTTGATTCCATCAACGTGCTGAATGTCTCTCCCTGCCCCCTTTTATTCTGCTGAGTGTCACCTGCTTGTATTTGCGCAGGATCCTGTTGTGTTGGCTGAAGAACACGTACACCGCCCCCTTGTGGTCGTCCTCTAAAGGCGCGCCCACCACCAGGTCGTTGAAGCCGTCCCCGTTCAGGTCGGGCACGGGGGCCAGGGAGGAGCCGAAGCGAGCGTTCTGACCCCCGTTGTGGATCTCCAGGGAGCCCTCCAGGATGAAACGACTCTGGAGGAAAAGACTTTGTTTACTTTGGTTTCACTGTCGGTGATTTCAAACACATGTGAAGAGCTTAGTGGTGCTATGCTAGTGCTAGGCTAGTGCATGTCTATGGTAACTAGTAGCCTGCATTAAAACAGTGTGACCCGAGCACAGAGCACCTTATAACACCAGACTAACCATATAAATGTCTGTGTGACTGAATAATGTTTGAAATATAACCATTTTGCATATAAAAGTATTTATATTTGAGCTGCATCAGCTCCTGGTTGTAGCTGTAGTGATCTGCTCGGTCACCGGATCTACAGTAGTTTGTTTACCTGCGGCCGCATTACTACTGATTTAGAAGAGGCTTTTAATGCAGGCTACTAGTTACCATAGACATGCACTAGCCTAGCACTAGCCTAGCACTAGCTTAGCACCACTAAACTCTTCAAATATAAGGACTGCATGAATTAAAAAAATTGTATATAAACACTCTGGATAACAAGGAAATGAGGCCCTATTTGAAAAATCCTGAAATATCACTTTACTGATCTGGGAAAAGTGATGTGTTAGAAACTCATTACTGAAACAGAAACTCGTGACTGGCACCTCTGGTCTCCTGATGTGACTGAACTACAGATGTGTGTTTGTGTTTTCTGGACGGCCTGCAGAGCGATGTCTTAATGAGCACATGGAAAACATCACAATCTGTTGGTTTTCTGAAAATCCTCCATGTTATTTACAGGAAACTTCTCATCTTTAATCTGACGGGTCCAAACAGAAAACTGACATGACTTGGCTTCTCTGTAGATAATCCACTAATGCTGCCGCTCTGCACTCGAAGAACTCCCGAATGGAGAACGGGCACTAAACTCCGGTAAAGGCACTTCTATTCTTAGCAGCTCAGAGTTCGGACAGAAAACGGCCACACGCTGAGAAGTGGAAAACTGTGGGCTCTGGAGTGTCGGAGCCGGCTGGAGCTCTGGATCTCCAGCTGGGGCTCTGGAGCTCTGACTGGGGCTCTGGCTGGAGCTCTGGCTGGAGCTCTGACTGGAGCTCTGGCTGGAGCTCTGGGGCTCTGACTGGGGCTCTGGGGCTCTGGCTGGGGCTCTGGCTGGGGCTCTGGCTCGAGCTCTGACTGGGGCTCTGGCTGGGGCTCTGACTGGGGCTCTGGAGCTCTGGGGCTCTGGGGCTCTGACTGGGGCTCTGGCTGGAGCTCTGGCTGGGGCTCTGGCTGGAGCTCTGGCTGGAGCTCTGGAGCTCTGGCTGGGGCTCTGACTGGGGCTCTGGAGCTCTGGCTGGGGCTCTGGCTGGGGCTCTGGCTGGAGCTCTGGAGCTCTGGCTGGGGCTCTGGCTGGGGCTCTGGCTGGAGCTCTGGAGCTCTGGCTGGGGCTCTGGGGCTCTGACTGGAGCTCTGGGGCTCTGGCTGGGGCTCTGGCTGAGGCTCTGGCTGGAGCTCTGGCTGGAGCTCTGGCTGGGGCTCTGGCTGGGGCTCTGGCTGAGGCTCTGGCTGGAGCTCTGGCTGGAGCTCTGGCTGGAGCTCTGGCTGGGGCTCTGGGGCTCTGACTGGGGCTCTTGCTGGAGCTCTGGCTGGGGCTCTGGCTGAGGCTCTGGCTGGGGCTCCGGCTGAGGCTCTGAGGCTCTGGGGCTCTGGCTGGGGCTCTAGCTGGGGCTCTGGGGCTCTGGCTGGGGCTCTGACTGGGGCTCTGACTGGAGCTCTGGGGCTCTGGCTGGGGCTCTAGCTGGGGCTCTGGGGCTCTGGCTGGGGCTCTGACTGGGGCTCTTGCTGGAGCTCTGGCTGGGGCTCTGGCTGGGGCTCTAGCTGGGGCTCTGGGGCTCTGACTGGAGCTCTGACTGGAGCTCTGGCTGGGGCTCTGACTGGAGCTCTGGCTGGAGCTCTGACTGGAGCTCTGGCTGGGGCTCTGACTGGAGCTCTGGCTGGGGCTCTGGCTGGAGCTCTGGGGCTCTGGGGCTCTGTCTGAGGCTCTGGGGCTCTGGCTGGGGCTCTGTCTGAGGCTCTGGAGCTCCGGCTGGGGCTCTGACTGGAGCTCCGGCAGTCGTGCGTGTCATTGCTCCACTTGGCGTCTCGGGTTCCTGTGATATCATTTCAGCTGGTGGGACGTAACGCGAGCTCAGATGTTTTTCCACTTGGACAAATGAGCAGGAGTTGATTTAGGACGCGGGCGACCTGACGAGAGCCTGACGAGAGCCTGACGAGAGCCGGTGTCGGGGCTGCTGTTTAACTGGAAGCAGATGGGGAAGCGTTCGGGTCACGAGGGGAAGGAGAGGCTCAAATGTGGCTTTAATTCACACTAATGATGTTCCAGAGCTTCAGATGCTGGATTAGAGTCATCTCATCACTTAAAGGGGGTGAAATGATTTATTTATTTCCATCAATGGACTTTATTGTGCATTTTGAAGAAGTCACATAATTTTTAAGTTTTTATTCATAGCATTCCTGGTGATTAATGTTGTATAGACTCCAATATAAAGAAACCAAACTGCAGGAGTCTCTAACTGTGCACATGTTACTTTGAATTAGCAATATTCCAATAAAATGTTCCAATAAAGAATTTTTTTGGAAGAATTTTCAACATAAAATAAATTCTCAAGGTGATACAAACTAAAAGACAACAGGGCAGGTTAGATCAGAGCCGCGATGCCCCACACCTCGGAATGGCTGGTGTAGAGCAGGTCTCTCGCCAAAGACTTTCTACAGCTCTACACGTTCGATAACTCACATTTCAGATGCATTTTCTGTTTGTTCTGAACACAATCTGTGAACAGTTGGTTCAATATAGTAAAGTTTAGGTTTAAGGTTTAGGTTTAAGTTTGTCAAGTGTTTCTGAACATAGGTAGCTCTCTGATGTTCACATTGTGTAAAAGTAATTCCTAAAGGTTGGAGACCCTGGTGTAGAGGAATAAAACAGACTTTTTTTGTAGAAATGTGTAGCACAGACACAGCGCCCCCCTCGGGTCGTCGGGGCAGTGCAGTAGAGGCTTTAAAGGGATGTTTCAGGATGTTTGACACAGGGCCTCATGTCCTCGTTATCCAGAGTGTTGCTGATTTCTGGAGATAGTCACACTGTCTTTAATGCAGGCTAGCTGATACCATAGAAATGCACTAGCCTAGCACCACGAAACTCTTCAAATATAAGAACTGCGTGAATTACCAAAAAAAAAATATCTCCAGAAATTAGCAACACTCTGGATAACGAGGAAATGAGGCCAAAAATCAAATCCTGAAACATCCCTTTAACTCGGGGGTCGTTCTTGAGCCAGATATTTTTTATTTTTGGTGGCAGAATAAAGCACCGAATGGGAAAGAGTTCTGAGTGAATGAAGCGGGTCAGTGTGTGCAGGACACTGGAGGATCCACCCTCTTTAAACCATATCTTAAGGAACCGGTCACCCATTCACTCTCTCATGCAAACACCAATGTAGGCAAGGAGGGTGAAGTGTCTTGCCCAAGGACACAACAAAAGTGTGCCTTTGCGGGAGCTGGGATTTGAACCCACCATCCCACGACCATGAGACGACCCGCTCTACCACCTGCGCCACCGTCGCCCACACACATGTAACCACGTGATGCACATTTCCCCACTTTACTCCCATCCCTCTGTACCCCAGCAATGAGCTGGAGTACAGACATTAGGGGTGGAGTCAATCTCCCCGAGACTCCGCCCCTAATTTCACATTTAAAACCCGTAATATACACAAAAAGTCTATCCACTCGCTTGAGGCGCTTTTTCATTTTTGTGAAAAAGCGTTAATGGAACATGGAAACAGAACCGTCAGCAACAGTTTCTGCCAAAGTCCGATCTCTGCAAAAGTCCAATCAAACCCGGTGTTTGAAAAGTGCCTCTTTCCTGAGTCTAATCATCCGACTGGTGCTTAAAGCCTCACACTTGTCCTGGTGTCTGCACCTGCCTCGCGGTTTGGCCTCTTTCTAAAATCTCTTTCCACGTCTGTTTAAATGCAGTGAAAACACACATTTGTGATTCCAATGAGCCGGGCAGACGCCGAGCTGTGGGAACTGCATCCCTGAAGGTTCTCAGTCGTGTCAGAGAGGAACCAGAGGAGCCAGTGGAGGTGTGAGGAGAAAGGGTTTGAAATGACCAGGAGAGACTGGAGTTTAAACAGGTGCCGGTGATTAGTTCATGTAACCGCCATTTTAACTGCTCCGTCACTGTGCACACCTGTCACTGTGGAGATGGAAATAGTAGCTGCTCTGGGTCAGGAGTCAGTCCCACTGTAGCTTCAAACACTTTCAGATACATTTAGGGTTAGCTTTAAATACTGGAGTGTCCACGTTTCTTTCATGGTGGGACACAAATTGGAGTATACGGTGTGGAGGGCAACTGAGGCCGCGCTGTTTTGGGGATTAGCTGTGGAGTGCCAACGATCCAGCCTATTTTTCATGGTATTTGTAGGACCACAGTGTATTCTATGTAATAGCTTTGGACACATGCTGTGGCTCGTTTGAAAGACGAGACTCTAAGCTCTCTGTAGGTGAAAACTGTTTATTTCTACATGCCTCTAATTTAAGCTAAACAGAGGCTAATTTTGATCAAAATCACAGATTTTTTTTTCTTCAAACGGAGATAACGGAGGTTTTATGAAACTCTCCTTTCTGATTAACTCCTCTCTCCTCTCTGGACGGACACTAACGTTCTGTGAAGAGGCAAATGCCTAAATATCTCAGTTTTCGATAAAAAAAACCGCATGTTCTCGATCTCTTTTTATGGCGTGTGCATTTAAACAGCCTGGTTCTGGATTTAAGACTTTAACAGGATGTTTCTCAGTCGTCCTTGGACCGATTTTAACCACGCCCCCTCAGACTAACACCACGCCCCCTCAGACTGACACCACGCCCCCTCAGACTAACACCACGCCCCCTCAGACTAACACCACGCCCCCTCAGACTAACACCACACCCCCTCAGACTAACACCACGCCCCCTCAGACTAACACCACGCCCCCTCAGACTAACACCACGCCCCCTCAGACTAACACCACGCCCCCTCAGACTAACACCACGCCCCCTCAGACTAACACCACGCCCCCTCAGACTAACACCACGCCCCCTCAGACTAACACCACGCCCCTCAGACTAACCACGCCCCCTCAGACTAACACCACGCCCCTCAGACTAACCACGCCCCCTCAGACTAACACCACGCCCCTCAGACTAACACCACGCCCCCTCAGACTAACACCACGCCCCTTCAGACTAACACCACGCCCCCTCAGACTAACACCACGCCCCCTCAGACTAACACCACGCCCTCTCAGACTAACACCACGCCCCCTCAGACTAACACCACGCCCCCTCAGACTAACACCACGCCCCCTCAGACTAACACCACGCCCCCTCAGACTAACACCACGCCCTCTCACACTAACACCACGCCCCCTCAGACTAACACCACGCCCCCTCAGACTAACACCACGCCCCCTCAGACTAACACCACGCCCCCTCAGACTAACACCACGCCCCCTCAGACTAACACCACGCCCCCTCAGACTAACACCACGCCCCTCAGACTAACACCACGCCCCCTCAGACTAACACCACACCCCCTCAGACTAACACCACGCCCCCTCAGACTAACACCACGCCCCTCAGACTAACCACGCCCCCTCAGACTAACACCACGCCCCTCAGACTAACACCACGCCCCCTCAGACTAACACCACGCCCCTTCAGACTAACACCACGCCCCCTCAGACTGACACCACGCCCCCTCAGACTGACACCACGCCCCCTCAGACTAACACCACGCCCCCTCAGACTAACACCACGCCCTCTCAGACTAACACCACGCCCCCTCAGACTAACACCACGCCCCTCAGACTAACACCACGCCCCCTCAGACTAACACCACGCCCCCTCAGACTAACACCACGCCCCTCAGACTAACACCACGCCCCTCAGACTAACACCACGCCCTCAGACTAACACCACGCCCCTCAGACTAACACCACGCCCCCTCAGACTAACACCACGCCCCCTCAGACTAACACCACGCCCCTCAGACTAACACCACGCCCCCTCAGACTAACACCACGCCCCCTCAGACTAACACCACGCCCCCTCAGACTAACACCACGCCCCCTCAGACTAACACCACGCCCCCTCAGACTAACACCACGCCCCCTCAGACTAACACCACGCCCCCTCAGACTAACACCACGCCCCCTCAGACTAACACCACGCCCCCTCAGACTAACACCACGCCCCCTCAGACTAACACCACGCCCCCTCAGACTAACACCACGCCCCCTCAGACTAACACCACGCCCTCTCAGACTAACACCACGCCCCCTCAGACTAACACCACGCCCCCTCAGACTAACACCACGCCCCCTCAGACTAACACCACGCCCCCTCAGACTAACACCACGCCCCCTCACACTAACACCACGCCCCCTCAGACTAACACCACGCCCCCTCAGACTAACACCACGCCCCCTCAGACTAACACCACGCCCCCTCACACTAACACCACGCCCCCTCAGACTAACACCACGCCCCCTCAGACTAACACCACGCCCCCTCAGACTAACACCACGCCCCTCAGACTAACACCACGCCCCTCAGACTAACACCACGCCCCCTCAGACTAACACCACGCCCCCTCAGGCTAACACCACGCCCCCTCAGACTAACACCACGCCCCCTCAGACTAACACCACGCCCCCTCAGACTCCTCCCTCCCTGGCCTGACCCGTATAAAAGAGGCGGGGCTGACGTTACCTGCTCGGTGACTCTGTAGATGTAGACCTTTCCTTTCTCCAGGCCTCCGCTGAAGAACATGGGCGCCGCCACCAGCAGGTTATCGGTCACTCCGTCTCCGTCCATGTCCAGCGGCGCGATCTCACTGCCGTAGTAAGAGCCGATCTGGAACACAGGTTTAAAACTGAAGACCTGCGCCGTGTGAAGGACCTTCACTGTGCTGTACCTGCTGTCCTTTGAGCGCGTGCAGGATGCTGAGCTCCACCGTGTTCCCCGTGTTCTTCAGGGTGAAGACGATGACTTTGCCCGTGTGGTTGAACCGCGGAGCTCCGGCCACGAGCAGGCGGCCGTTTTTCGCCGACACCACAGAGGTCACAGTGTAGCCTGAAGACAGAGAAAGAACCTGAAGGATGTGTGACATGAAACAAGTGAATATCAAGCATTGGCTTAAATGAGTTGAATTGAGGAAATGTTTCTTGTTTTGAGCGGTTTTCACTCATACAGACACTTTTCCTGATCGGACCGAGTTTACTTTGCTTGTTTGAGGACATTTCAGACCAGTTCTAGGGTAAATCTCGCTTGAAATAAGAAAGTAAAATTGCCAATGAGAAAAGACCAATTTTCTTTCCCCATTGGCAAAGAAAATGACCTGAAATAAGGACGAAATGTATCGAAACGAGTCAGAAACATCTCAGAACAAGTGAAATAATCTGGGACAAATGCACAACAACTTCTTAACCAGTCAGAACAGCTACAATGTGGATTATTGTGCTCAAACTGAGATGTTTATACTGATCTAGTTAATTACCCTGCAAAAAGTGGATTCTAAGCAAGTAAAAAATGTCTTTCTTTAAATAATATAATATAATAAGTTCTTATTTTTTCCCTAAAAAGTAATAATGTTTTGTGGAGCAAAGTTTTCTTGAGAAAAAAAATCTGATTTTAGGAAATAAAATCTGGCCATTTCTTGTTCAGATAAATTTGCTAAAAACATGATGATTTTTCTTGTAACAAGAAAGAAAAACTTTTTGAATCTTCTTCAGTTTTAGACAAAGAATATTTTTTCTTTTTTTAATAAAAACTCAGATCAACAGCTCTTAAAGTAAGAACTGCTTCTCACAGAGAGATAAAACATTCCATTCTTTAAAGTGGGGGCTCGGTGGCACAGCGGTTAGAGCCTCAGCTTCACAGCTCGAAGGTCCCGGGTTCGATTCCCACCAGGACGGGGCCTTTCTGTGTGGAGCATGTTCTCCCCGTGTCTACCACTAAAAACATGTACAACAGGTGAATCCTCCAGCAGGTGATTCTGACCATCAGCCTGGCTCCACATCATGGAGACGGGTCTCCGGGCAATACTTTCCTTAAATATTAGTATTTATTAACAACATTTTGCTCAAAAATGTGAGTAATTTAGAAGATTTTACTTAAATCAACATTTAAATAAAATACCAACAATTTTTCACTAAATAAGAAAGTTTTCCTTAAATTATTCCATTTTCAGAGGACATTTTGCTTAATTCTAGCTTTATTTGCTTAAATTTAGTGTTTCTTTCTTGTTTTATGATGAGAAAAATATTCTAGAAATTCTTAGCAAGAAAAAAATTCTGACCCCATTGGCAGAATTTTTTCCTTAAAACAAGACAAAATCTCTTGTTTTAAGATTTTTTTCCTTGTTTTTAGTCGGGTACTTTTACAGTGTGATGTACGGTGGTCCTGGAATCTTCTTCAATAAAGAAATAGATAAATGTGTTATTGAAGCATTGGGCTGTTCTCTAACCAGCTCTGAACCAGCCTCGCCTCATGAGGATCCACTCTGGTCTCCCGGCCGGTGAGAGAGTTCCTTTAAGCAGAATAAAAGCACCTCACTCTGCACTTTTCACATGTGCTTTACTTCTGACTTAATTATTTTCCACCACTTTAGTTGTTGAAGTCTGATGAGGAGATCCAGACTTTCCAACTGTGTCCTGGCCCGAGAACCAGCGAGTGCTGCCGGGTTTTCAATGATGAAAGGCCCTTTATCTGATCTTTCCCCATTTTCAAACTAAGGTTTAATCACGGTCGAGTCCGTTTTCCCCAGTGCAGGTTTGTGATGCTAAAAAGTGCATTTGTTTACGGTGCAGAATGAGTTTGGGCCACGACTATCTGAACTTCACAAGTCCTCGATGGAAGAGTCTGGTAAAAGGCCTTTAAAGTGTCCCGCTCTCACTCACCCAGGTAGGCCCCGTGGTTCTTCAGCTCCTCGGGGAACTCCTGTGCGTAGGACTCTTTGGGCGGGATGAGCTTCCCCTGTCGCGTTTCCTTCAGCACCGCCCCGTTCCAGTCGTACGCTCCGACCGCGCCCACCACGATCCCGTCCTGCAGAACAGAAGCCACAGGGGGTTCTTCAGGGGGGGTTCAGGGCAGGAGACGGTGAAGAACACGGGTAAACCTGCAGCTCTTCAGGTCGTGGGATTTAGAGCTTTGTTTAAGATCATTATGTAGAAGCCATTTAACAGAAGGTGTAACAACAATGCATTGGTTTTATATGGCACTTTTATTCATTCACTCCAGACTTGGTGGTGGTAAGATACTATTGGAGCCACAGCTGCCCTGGGGTAGACTGAAGCAGCAGCAGCCAGTCTGCACCATCACCACCACCACCCACTCACTACGTTCACCCACTGGTGTTTCCCAAACGTTCCCTTCCTGACGGGATCGGGCGGAGCAAAGGAGGAATGGCCCAAGTTGGAATTCATTTGACTTCTCTCTTTGCTCTCCTCAGTCTGCAATACAAACCCAATGGATGATGATCGAAGCCCAGGCTTAACCTCTTAACTCCCACCTGAACGGATCCCATTTCATCCAGTTTGGCTTTACCCGAATCAAAAAGCTTCTTGAGGAAAAAAGCAGCGAAACAGCCACAAAAATGAGAAGAAAACAAGGATGTAAACGCAACAAAAAAGAGACAAAAACTCAACAAAAAAGTGACAAAAATTCAACAAAAAAGTGACAAAAATTCAACAAAAAAAGACAAAAATTCAACAAAAAAGTGACAAAAATTCAGCAAAAAAATGACAAAAATTCAACAAAAAAAAGACAAAAATTCAACAAAAAATGACAAAAATTCAACAAAAAATGACAAAAATTCAACAAAAAAAGACAAAAAATCAACAAAAAAATGACAAAAATTCAACAAAAAAAGACAAAAAATTAACAAAAAAATGACAAAAATTCCACAAAAAAATGACAAAAATTCAGCAAAAAAATGACAAAAATTCAGCATAAAAATGACAAAAATTCAACAAAAAAAGACAAAAAATCAACAAAAAAATGACAAAAATTCAACAAAAAAGTGACAAAAATTCAACAAAAAAGTGACAAAAATTCAGCAAAAAAATGACAAAAATTCAACAACAAAAAGACAAAAATTCAACAAAAAATGACAAAAATTCAACAAAAAAAGACAAAAAAATGACAAAAATTCAGCAAAAAAATGACAAAAATTCAACAAAAAAATGACAAAAATTCAACAAAAAAAGACAAAAAATCAACAAAAAAATGACAAAAATTCAACAAAAAATGACAAAAATTCAACAAAAAAGTGACAAAAATTCAGCAAAAAAATGACAAAAATTCAACAAAAAAGTGACAAAAAATCAACAAAAAAATGACAAAAATTCAACAAAAAATGACAAAAATTCCACAAAAAAGTGACAAAAAAATAAAAAACATAAAAAAAGGTGACACAACACAACAACACACGAGGAAAAAGATCAGTTTTGCGGGTCTTAGCTTTCAAATGAGGTGCTACACAGGCCTGTATAATGGCCACAGAGGACAGAATGCATTTGGTTCAGGCGGGGGGTAAGAGGTTAAAGGAACAGGCCACCGTTTCTCCAGACTGAGACATGTTCTTACCTGAGCGTAGACGAGTTGATGTGTACCTGTCTGGTCTTTGTGTGTGCGCTCAGTCACGCAAAACGACCAAAGATGTTGTTGGCATTTGGCCTCTCCCAACATATTCCTTTAGCTCCAAACGGAGTGAAGATGGAAGCGACCACGCTCTTCCACAGGCACAAAGACCAGACAGGTACGGATCAACTCGTCTAAGCTCAGGTAAGAACAGATCTCAGTGTGGAAGAACCTGTTCCTTTAAGAGTTGGACAGACGTGCGTTTCATGAGCTTCTGTGCCTGATTATCCTAAAACTGACCTTTGTCTCGTGCATTTTGGAGACAAACAAACAGGAATGAGCAAAGGTCTGTTTGGAGAAGGAGCCGCCAAAGCCCAGAAATCGAGGGCTTTAATATGAAGCTGATCATGTCCTGGATCTGCTCCTCTGACCCGGGTCGACAAACCCACACATGGAGCTTCTGGATAAACTGTGGGTTTCTCTGAGAGAGGTTGGTGTGAAACAGGAGTCACGGAAGAGCTCAGTTAAGCTGAAAATCAAAGCACCTGGTCCAGAGCAGGTTATCAGCTCCAGATCCAGACCTGCTCGAGAGTCACCCAGCTTTGCTCACCCTCTAACTCAGCTCTGCAGTAGGAGAGATGGACCTATATTGGACCGGTCCCGAAATAGGACCACCACTCGTTCTCCCTTCCGTAAACAGTTAGTACATCAATGTGCGATCAAAATGACGAGCGACGTGATGTTACTGAGGTGATGACGGCGGGAATTATCAACATGAGCAAATGGTGACAAAAAAACTCTTTCCACACATTTCTTTGTCATTTTAGATCATCTTTGGGAGTGAGGAGTGACCGCAAACTTTAGGAGATCTGGCTCGGACGGCCTGTGCGGGATGTTTGACATATAAGTAACGAATACAACGAGGAATGATGAGTCATATGTACACGGTTGCAAACATAAACTACACAAGCAAATTAGTTCAGTTATCCAAACTAGCTTTTTTCAGATGCGCCTCTTAAGTAAAGTTAAATCCTACATTCCTCTAAACGAACTTGAAAAAGCAGTACATGCGCTCATTACCACTCGTCTAGATTACTGTAATGCTCTATACTGTGGTTTGGACAAAGCGTCCATTACGAGGCTACAAATGGTCCAAAACGCAGCGGCCCGCTTCCTGACCGGCACCAGGCGACGTGAGCACATCACACCTGTGCTCGCCCGTCTGCACTGGCTTCCTGTCTGTCACAGAATACATTTTAAGATTCTTTTAATTGTTTTCAAATGTTTAAATGGCACCTCTGTATCTGTCTGAGCTGCTCTCTGTCCATGCCCCGTCCAGAGCACTTCGCTCAGCTGACCTGCTCCTTCTGGATGTGCCCAAAACGCACATGAAAACCAGAGGAGACGGAGCTTTTTCTGCTGCTGCCCCGACTGTGGAACGCTCTGCCCCTCAGCATCCGTTTGGCCCCGACTCTAAGCAGTTTTAAGTCCTCCCTTAAGACCCACCTCTTTACACAGGCCTTTCAATATGTTAAACTTTCTCCATTGTATTTTTGTTTAATTGATTTTGACGTAAAGTTTATTATGCCTTGTTTGTATTTGTATTCATAGTTTTTATCATCTGTTTGTGTTGTGAAGCACTTTGGGCAGCCGTGACCTTGACTTGACCTTGATAAACATCCAAGAACTCAAGTGGGACCCCCCCATGTGTCCTCATACTGGACCCCCCCATGTGTCCTCATACTGGACCCCCCCATGTGTCCTCATACTGGACCCCCCCATGTGTCCTCATACTGGACCCCCCCATGTGTCCTCATACTGGACCCCCCCATGTGTCCTCATACTGGACCCCCCCATGTGTCCTCATACTGGACCCCCCCATGTGTCCTCATACTGGACCCCCCCATGTGTCCTCATACTGGACCCCCCCATGTGTCCTCATACTGGACCCCCCCATGTGTCCTCATACTGGACCCCCCCATGTGTCCTCATACTGGACAGTTCGGTCCACTGTAATGCAATGGACTCTCTCCACACATTAACATGATTAAAACATCTGCACACATTTCAGGGCTATAATAACATGAATGTATAAATACATAGATTACTGTGTGCTGTGAGTTAGTACCAAGTATTTAATCCAATTTGTATTTGCTTAGGCCAAAATTATCCACAGTTTTACATGTGGTCCAACACTGGGATCGACCTGGTCCAACAAAGGTCACCGTGTCCCCAAATTGGACCACTTTCAAAAAAATACTTTTTGAATTCAGATCTTGTTTGCATAGAGGACTCATTGTAACTCTGAGGCACAAATGCTTTTGATGCACTTCATTAGAAAGGGGATGTACGAGTATGTCCTTAGGGGGTCCAGTATAGGTGCACCTCCCCTACTGTATCTCAGCTGACTTCTCCCTGGTTCCTCTGGTTCCTCAGTGTCATCGGTCGACTTTAGCAGAAGACTGAGCACCACATGACTCCCTGACAGCGGCTGAACGGCCTCCGCGGTCTCTGGTCAAAGCCGGTCGCCGCGGTAACGAACCAAACCCCGAAAACACCCTCAACATGACCTCATAAACGACTCATTTCAAGAAAACGGACGTGGATTTAAATTTCCCCCCCGTCGCGTTCTCAAACTCGCCATGACCGTTCAGCGTCTCCACCTCCGCGCTGAGGCTCCTCCCGCTCGCCATCGCCGCACCACTGAGTTATGAACTTACAAACCGGGATCATGTATTAAACTTTTTTTTTGTTTTTGGCCCGGGCGAGTTCTGGTTTGGCCCGGGCCAGCAGCGCAGTGTGAAGCTCCTCCGTAAACGCAGACTCATGCGACGTCTGGTTCCTATATGACATAAGCAGGCCTCAGCGTGACCACATCTGACATCCAAAACCATCTGGGCTCTGGAGGCTGTTTTTCTTCTCAGAGATCCCACATTCTTTCCTCTCTCCCCTCCTCCTCCTCGACGCACTGGAGGAATACAGCGTTTCCACAGCGTTTACCGCCGCTACGTTTATCCTTTATGATAAATGGGACTGTTTATTTATGGTTCCACACGGAGCGCACGGCGAGGGGGCGGCTGGAAACTGACATGGATCATCAGGTTTGAGCCTGGAGGGATGAGCCTCAGGTAGAGCCGAGGACAGGCCTTACCTCACCTCACCTTTAAGGGCCCTCGACCAATCAGCTTAAAGGGACAGGCCTTACCTCACCTCACCTTAAAGGGCCCGCGCCCAATCAGCTTAAAGGGACAGGCCTTACCTCACCTTAAAGGGCCCTCGACCAATCAGCTTAAAGGGACAGGCCTTACCTCACCTCACCTTAAAGGGCCCTCGCCCAATCAGCTTAAAGGGACAGGCCTTACCTCACCTCACCTTAAAGGGCCCTCGACCAATCAGCTTAAAGGGACAGGCCTTACCTCACCTTAAAGGGCCCTCGCCCAATCAGCTTAAAGGGACAGGCCTTACCTCACCTTAAAGGGCCCTCGCCCAATCAGCTTAAAGGGACAGGCCTTACCTCACCTTAAAGGGCCCTCGACCAATCAGCTTAAAGGGACAGGCCTTACCTCGCCTCACCTTAAAGGGCCCTCGACCAATCAGCTTAAAGGGACAGGCCTTACCTCACCTTAAAGGGCCCTCGACCAATCAGCTTAAAGGGACAGGCCTTACCTCACCTTAAAGGGCCCTCGACCAATCAGCTTAAAGGGACAGGCCTTACCTCGCCTCACCTTAAAGGGCCCTCGACCAATCAGCTTAAAGGGACAGGCCTTACCTCGCCTCACCTTAAAGGGCCCGCGCCCAATCAGCTTAAAGGGACAGGCCTTACCTCACCTTAAAGGGCCCTCGCCCAATCAGCTTAAAGGGACAGGCCTTACCTCACCTTAAAGGGCCCTCGCCCAATCAGCTTAAAGGGACAGGCCTTACCTCACCTTTAAGGGCCCTCGCCCAATCAGCTTAAAGGGACAGGCCTTACCTCACCTTAAAGGGCCCTCGCCCAATCAGCTTAAAGGGACAGGCCTTACCTCACCTTTAAGGGCCCTCGCCCAATCAGCTTAAAGGGACAGGCCTTACCTCACCTTAAAGGGCCCTCGCCCAATCAGCTTAAAGGGACAGGACACTGAGATATATGCTCTGACCTGAGCCTGGCGACATTTACCCTCCTCTCCTCTATGTGGAAGTGAAGTTAGAAGCGACCAAGCAAGTCTCGTCACACAGAATTAAACATGTGGATTTTCTGAGCGGATAAACAGGCAGGGGTGGGCAACGTCAGGCACGGGGGCCAAATCCGGCCCTCCAGCACAGCACCTCTGGCCCTCGAGAGGATTTTGAGAAACATTATTACACACATCAGGGAGTACTTTTAACAGTATTAGAGTTAAATGGGAGAAAATAAGGTAGAAATACTGTGAATACACCCAGTTAGGTCATACATTATGTACAACACTGGCATTTGAAGGAAGTGCACTGGAAAAAGAATAATCGTTTTAAGGAAGAAATGACATAAATCTACTTGAATGAACAGATTAAATCTAAGGTTTGAGTAGATTTGGTCTGGTTTTAGACGAGATAAAACCTCTAGTAGTTGTTATTCTCTTAAATCAGATAATTTTGTGTCATTTCAAGTGAAAAACAATTATTTGTCTGATTTCAAGTGGGTTTTATTCTTGTTCCATCGGCGCTGTAGCGTTTGTATCTTAGATTAGTTCAAACGGATTCAAATTCAACATAGAAGAACTTTCATTCAAGCAATTTTAAGTCATTTATCGAATTTAAGATGGTCATTTTTCCAGTGTTGTGCTTTGCTTTGGGCGAATAATCAGAGGCTTCGGCCCTCGGTCTGTTTACAATAAAGAAAATCGGCCCCTCCGCCCAGAACACTTGCCTCCCCCTGTTGTAACCCCTGTAATAAGACCTTAGGAGCACTTTGACGTCCGTGCAGTAATGTCATCACACCAAAACACTTCTGCAGTTATTACTGCGCGGCGTATTTGTTCATTAATCCAATATCTACAGGAGCCTCTTTTTCCTCTTTTCCCCACACAAAGCAAAGCAGCACCAGAGCAGAGGCTGAGGTGTTCAAGGGCTGCGGGGAAAAATGTACTGCACTGTAAACTTAGTTCTTAATGGAATTATGTTGGTGAGGGGGTGAGGGGTGAGGGGGGGGGAGGGCCAGGTGAGGGGGGGGGGGGTGAGGGGGGGAGAGCCAGGTGAGGGGGGGGAGGGGTGGAGCAGAGTTCACGACTGATTGACTGATGACATTTTAAAAAGACGTCACTTAAGGCAGCTTTACTTATTTAATTCCCAGCCTGATTTCTTCAGCTTTGAGCCCAAAAAACATTTTTACCGATTTTTTCACTTATGGTTTATTTGGTTTATTCATAAAACAAACAAGATCCAGAATCCACTCTGAAAAACTCTGAAAAAAACGTTGTTACAAAATAAAACCATACATTGAAATCTGGGTCTGTCCGTTATTAAGATTTCAAAAATATCGGAAATTTTGGGCATTTTTATCACAAAATGCCTTTTTATATGAAAACATAAAATGGCAGTTTCAAATATCCACCTGCAGCGTCTCGCCTTAAAGGGACTATACGGAGTTTAAACATGTTAAAGCTAAGTATTTTCCTCCATGTCCTAATGTGTAGAATGAGCCCAGACCTGTTCACCACGACTGCCTCTGAAATCCTGCTCTGTCAGAAAGGTGTGACTTCGGGTCTGAAATGCCGTCATGCACGAGCTTAATATAGAAGCTGCAGTTACACATAAGACCCGAGGTGGCAGTAGTGAGTATGAAATGACCAACTTGCATCTAGCCCCTTTAAAGCATAATTCCAATAGTGACTTTATTCATAAATGAGCGCCTTCTGTGACAATCTACAATATACAGTAAATAGAATTAAAAGAAATGTGATTCTTCCTCAGATTCTTCCCCGTCGTAAACAGTGTGGTTTCCTATAACAGCACGTGTGGAAAACGTCCCCTCTGCTAAATCACCGTGAGCTACAGGAGGCCACACACTGGGGCCTCGGGGGGGCGGCCCGTGATGGATATCCTGGGACGGGGGAGGGACGGGACGGGGGGGAATCGGGACGCGTCAGAAATGGAGACAAGATGTGAAGTGTTCCTTTGACAGAGAGGAGGAGGCGGAGTCAGACGCACTCACCTCCACGTTGTGTGCGGAGAAGCCGGCCTGGGACATCTGGAGTCCAAACGCCGTGCCGTTCTTACTGGTGCCTGTGTCAACAGAGAGGCGTCTCAGTCACACAGAGACCAGGGAGCAGGAGAAACTCAGTCTCACTTCAGAGGGTCATTTAGCTCAACTTCCCCTGGAAACAAATATTACTGACACAAGATGATGGCAACGAACAAAGGCTTTTCCAGCCACGAACAACAGTATTTAAGTTTGGGTTGTGGGATGTAGTGGAGCATATTAAACCTTTTGTTTTTAACCATTTCCCATTTCCTTAGAAACACGAGCGACAGATTATGTATAAATACCTCCAAGGACTTTACTAAGCAACATGTTAACCTTAAAGAGGGGGTGTTCTGCTTTAAAGAGGGGGTGTTCTGCTTTAAAGAGGGGGTGTTCTGCTTTAAAGAGGGGGTGTTCTGCTTTAAAGAGGGGGTGTTCTGCTTTAAAGAGGGGGTGTTCTGCTTTAAAGAGGGGGTGTTCTGCTTTAAAGAGGGGGTGTTCTGCTTTAAAGAGGGCGTGTTCTGCTTTAAAGAGGGCGTGTTCTGCTTTAAAGAGGGGGTGTTCTGCTTTAAAGAGGGCGTGTTCTGCTTTAAAGAGGGGGTAATCTGCTTTTGTGAGTCCCATAGCACCAGTCTATATCTCACTACAATGATGACAAACCTTCTGCTGGTCTGTAAATGCAGTAAATTAGAATAACTGCCTTGTATAAAATGTCTCTCTCAAAATGGCTGTAGTGAATGTCTTGAAATAGGCCTCTGTCTCTTTAAGAACCTCTGAGCCTTTAGACACGCCCCCTCCACACGCTGTCTGTGGCATCAGTGGGGAGGGGGTTCTGCTGAGGAGCAGTGGTTGGTTACTCGGCTGGTGACCAAAGCTCGGAGGCGTCTCCAGGAGGTGGGGGCGTTCCTAGGAGGACTCAGGCAAACCTGTCCCTAAAATGGCCGCCATCAGAGTTTTTACAGATGACTCAGAAATACGTGAATGTGCCAAGGCGACACTTCAGCCATGTTTTTAATGAGGGAGTGACAGAATAACAGGATGGAGAGCTGGAAAAAGTACATTTAGCATAATATCCCCCTTTAATAAATCCTTCCCTTTGTCCCTCTGGGGGTAATACAAGTATTGGGGGGTCTTTCATCTCCTGTCATCACTGTCTGAAGGGCTCGGTGCCTGAAACGTTGCGAGCTACATTAAAACGCCGGGAGCTAACAGGTGCGCGGATCTTTAATCTTTTTCGTCACTAGTGTCATTTTGATCCAGCACTAGCTTAGTTTTAGTGGATGTTCGTTACATCACCCACAAACTGGGTCTTTCACCTTCCCCGGTGTCTGTCCAGAAAACCACAATGGTAACTTTTCTGCACCGGGTCGGAGTTACCAAAACACACTAATGGAATCACGCAAAAGAAGCTAACAGGCTGATCGGCAAAGCTAACTGCGGGCTAGGGCCACTTAAACAGTATTTACATAAATAAACAGATCGGCGCCGTTGTTAAATCGAGTTTTTATCACCTTCGTCTTTTAGCCAAAGTGAAACCTTTTTTAAGTTTGAAACACTTTGAATAAGTCGTGCTTTTATCTCCACTCGCCTGGACGACTGAGATGCCTCTACACAGGGATCAGCCAAAACGCTCTTCACCGCCTGCAGTTAGTCCAGAACTCCGCGGCTTTTAACAGGAACCAAAAAATACGAACACATTTCACCAATTCTTGCTTCTTTGCACTGGCTTCCTGTTAATTTTAGAATTGATTTTAAGGTTTTATTGTTTGTTTTTAAAGCTTTGAATGGACCGGCCCCTCAGTACCTCACAGATCCACATTTACTCCCCAGCGCTCTGAGGTCTGAGGGCTCCAGCTCGTGGTTCCCAAGACGAACCATAGAACCAGAGGGGGCAGAGCGTTCTAAGCTGTGGAACGCTCTGCCCCCCCACGTCCGAACGGCCCCCACCCTGGAGAGTTTTAAATCTCGTCTTAAAACCCACTTTTATTCTCGGGCTTTTAACACCGCGTGAGTTGTGTCTCTGTGTCTTTGACTTTCTTTTATTGTTTTAATTTTCTTTTATTATTGCATGTTATTTATGTTTTAAACTATTTTATCGTTTTAGCTGAATGTATAGTTTGGTTTCACTTGATTTTATTATATTTATTTGTTTTTTATTCCTATATTGCCGATTTTATGTGCAGCGCTTTGGAAACACTTGTTTATAAAATGTGCTGTATAAATAAAGTGGATTGGATTTACAGCCAAACAAACCTCATGAACACATTCCTCAAAAGCACCAAAAGGAAGTGAAGCCGTTCAAGTGAAGCTGAAACAACGGCTGCCAAATAAAAACACCTAAGAATTATTTGGAGTGGAGGCAAATTTAGTGCCGAAAGGATCAGAACAAATGTGTAATGGACACAGTTTGCACGAGGAGAACCACCTCAGGAACAAAACAGATGTAGATGAAGACACGGGCTATAAACGTCTTCATCTACATCACTTTGTCGCTCAGGAAGATAAATATCCTGAACGGCCGAAAAAAGGACAGAAATAAAATAATGACTTTTTTTAAAAAACTTTTTCCGTTATTTTTTCCCTTTTCTTGATAAACTCGATATTGTAAAGTTTTGTATTTTCCAAACAACCATTTTAATATTGTATCTTGTAGACGATATGTATGAGATCAGAGCATCAGCAGTGGACGTCAGTGAAGACAGTCCCATTAAAGCTCCTGAGGGCAGTTAACCCAGATGCCCTCACGGGTCACTCGGGTTAACGACTCTCTCTCGGGGCGTCTGCAGAATTTGGAAAGACAAAACACAGATGCCACTAGCAAAGGCCCTTTACATTGATTTCACTTTGTTTGTTTGGAAGGCAATTTGAGAGCTGAAATGACTGTTAGAAAGGGAACAATGTGAGATTAAAGCAGTAAATCTACCACAGGCCTTCTTGGTTTGTCTGAGACTCTGTAAGGCCGGACTCATCAGTTCAACCCGGGCCTGCTGACATTGTCCCATAATAGACAAATAACATTAGGCTTATTGCTCTGAGACGCGGAAAATATTGGTTCATAATTTTAGTAAAAGTAATAAACTTGGACTAAAACTAAATTACACATTTTTTTTAAGAGACTTAAAGGGATGTTTCAGGATGTTTGACTTAGGGCCTCATTTCCTAATTGTCCAGAGTGTTGCTGATTTCTGGAGATATTTCCTTTTGTAATTCATGCAGTTCTTATGTTTGAAGAGTTTCGTGGCGCTAGGCTAGTGCAAGGCTAGTGCATGTCTATGGTATCAGCTAGCCTGCATTAAAAACAGTGTGACCCGCTCCACAGAGCACCTGAGGCAAATCACTGATAACACCAGACTAACCATATACATGTCTGTGTCCGTAGAATCATGTTTTGAGGGACTATTTTCTAGCAGATCACTCCGCCGCCGCGTAGCTTATACAACCACGAAGCCTCTTCAAATATAAGACACAAAAAAATATCTCCATAAATCAGCAACACTCTGGATAACGAGGACATGAGGCCCTATGTCAAACATCCTGAAACATCCCTTTAAGAAGACTTACAGAAGAAGCTTTTGTGACGAAAAGCGGACGTGAACTTTATGATTTAACCTTTCTGTGGAGTTAGCATGTTCTCCCTGTGTCTGCATATGTTTCCTCCGGGTACTCCAGTTTCCCTTACCACTAAAACATGTACAATAGTTCCCCTCTGAGAAGCCCTGTACCTTAAATACTCATGATAAAATACACAGACACAATTTAAGCACATTTCAGTAACTGTAGCTCGAAGGAACTTTGATGAACCGATAAATAACTTTTGAACTAAATCCTAAGAACAATAATGTGAGGCAGAGCCGTGGGGAGATATTTTAGCTAGGGGGCGCTGAGGGACAAAATTTACTCCCAAAACGCTTTTTCTGCACGAATTTCCTATTTATTAACCTCTTAACTCCCGCCTGAACCGAGAGGATCTTTTTCCTCACGTCATTAGATTGTTTTTCCATATTTTTGTTGTTGGGTATTCAACTCATTTTTGTAACTTTTTTGTCATTTTTTGTCACATTTTTTCGTCCATTTTTTGTCACATTTTTGTAATTTTTTCGTAAATTTTTTATCAAATATTTGTCATTTTTTGTCACATTTTTGTCACATTTTTGTCACATTTTTGTCACATTTTTGTCATTTTTTTTGTCACATTTTTGTCACATTTTTGTCATTTTTTTGTCACATTTTTGTCACATTTTTGTCACATTTTTGTCATTTTTTTGTCACATTTTTGTCACATTTTTGTCACATTTTTGTCACATTTTTGTCACATTTTTGTCATATTTTTGTCACATTTTTGTCATATTTTTGTCACATTTTTGTCACATTTTTGTCATTTTTTTGTCACATTTTTGTCACATTTTTGTCATTTTTTTGTCACATTTTTGTTATTTTTTTGTCACATTTTTGTTATTTTTTTGTCACATTTTTGTCACATTTTTGTTATTTTTTTGTCACATTTTTGTCACATTTTTGTCACATTTTTGTTATTTTTTTGTCACATTTTTGTCAATTTCTTGTGACATTTTTGCCTCTTTTTCATCAATTTTTCATCACTTTTGTGTCAAACTTTTCTCACTTTTTTGTCACATTTCCATCATTGTTTTCGTCCCAGTTTTGTTGCTACTTTCTCATCTTTTTTCCAGGAGCTTTTGGATTGGGGCAAAGCCAAACTGGAGAAAATGTGCTCGGTTCTGGTGGGAGTTAAGGGGTTAATATTGCCTGCTGTTCCCAAACTATCCAACAGGGGGTGCTGCAGCCCCCTCAGCACCCTGGGTTCCCACGGCCTCGATGTCGCCCGACCTTCCAGGCTGAAGATTCGCTCTCCCAGGGCGTCCACGATGTCCTTGAGCGCCGCCTCGTCCGTCACGTTGAAGAAGTGCTTGTCGTCCGGGTCGCTGGCGATGTGCTTGATCTCGCTGAGGAAGGCCTCGGGGTTAATGCCTCTGCGGTTGTAGTAGCCCAGCACCTGAGGGCAGACGGGGCGGTCAGGAGAACCTACACCTGGATGTGTGGAGGTGCAGACGGGGTCAGACTCACGGCGATGGCGTAGCGCGTGATGCCCTCCCTCTCGCTGTCCTCGATGGCCTGCTGCAGGTCGGCGCTGTCGTGCGACTCTCCGTCCGTGATCACGATCATCACCTTCTTGGCCCCGCGCCGGCCGCCATGTTTGAAGGCTTCTGAACTGTAAGAACCACAGCAGGCGTTAAAGAAGACACACACGAGTCTTCTTTCAGGAGCTTCGAAAGTCGCTCTGTCCTCGTCAAAGCTTGAGGAGATCAGTAGAAAACAGAGAGGGGTTTGGTGTGTGGAGTCTGACCGCGCCACGTTGATGCCCAGGGCGGTGTTGGTCTCCTCGCCGCCGCGCTGGTCGATGCTCCGCGCCCGCTTCACCACTTCCTCCACAGATTTGAAGTCATTCAGCTGGAACTCGTGGACCACCTTCTCTCCGTACTGGACCACCCCGACCTGCCCGGGAACGAGAACCTTTTAACACTTTTTAACGGAAGAAAAGGAAAACGCTTTGTCAAAGATCTACAGAGTCTCGATTTCCTCCAAAGCCTCAGTGACCAAACACAGAGCGGATAGTTGCGGATAGTTACTAAAGTTACTAAAGTTACTAAAGTTACTAAAGCTACTAAAGTTACTAAAGTTACTAAAGTTACTAAAGTTACTAAAGTTACTAAAGTTACTAAAGTTACTAAAGCTACTAAAGTTACTAAAGCTACTAAAGTTACTAAAGTTACTAAAGTTACTAAAGTTACTAAAGTTACTAAAGTTACTAAAGTTACTAAAGCTACTAAAGTTACTAAAGTTACTAAAGTTACTAAAGTTACTAAAGTTACTAAAGTTACTAAAGTTACTAAAGTTACTAAAGCTACTAAAGTTACTAAAGCTACTAAAGTTACTAAAGTTACTAAAGTTACTAAAGCTACTAAAGTTACTAAAGTTACTAAAGTTACTAAAGTTACTAAAGTTACTAAAGTTACTAAAGTTACTAAAGCTACTAAAGTTACTAAAGCTACTAAAGTTACTAAAGTTACTAAAGTTACTAAAGTTACTAAAGTTACTAAAGTTACTAAAGCTACTAAAGTTACTAAAGTTACTAAAGTTACTAAAGTTACTATAGTTACTGAAGTTACTAAAGCTACTAAAGTTACTAAAGCTACTAAAGTTACTAAAGTTACTAAAGTTACTAAAGTTACTAAAGTTACTAAAGTTACTAAAGTTACTAAAGCTACTAAAGTTACTAAAGTTACTAAAGTTACTAAAGTTACTAAAGTTACTAAAGTTACTGAAGTTACTGAAGTTACTAAAGCTACTAAAGTTACTAAAGTTACTAAAGTTACTAAAGTTACTATAGTTACTGAAGTTACTAAAGCTACTAAAGTTACTAAAGTTACTAAAGTTACTAAAGTTACTAAAGTTACTAAAGTTACTATAGTTACTATAGTTACTATAGTTACTAAAGTTACTAAAGTTACTATAGTTACCAAAGTTACTATAGTTACTATAGTTACTAAAGTTACTAAAGTTACTAAAGTTACTAAAGTTACTATAGTTACTATAGTTACTAAAGTTACTAAAGTTACTATAGTTACTATAGTTACTAAAGTTACTAAAGTTACTATAGTTACTATAGTTACTATAGTTACTATAGTTACTATAGTTACTAAAGTTACTAAAGTTACTAAAGTTACTAAAGTTACTAAAGTTACTATAGTTACTAAAGTTACTATAGTTACTATAGTTACTATAGTTACTATAGTTACTAAAGTTACTAAAGTTACTATAGTTACTATAGTTACTATAGTTACTATAGTTACTAAAGTTACTAAAGTTACTAAAGTTACTAAAGTTACTAAAGTTACTAAAGTTACTAAAGTTACTAAAGTTACTATAGTTACTAAAGTTACTATAGTTACTATAGTTACTATAGTTACTAAAGTTACTAAAGTTACTAAAGTTACTAAAGTTACTATAGTTACTAAAGTTACTAAAGTTACTAAAGTTACTAAAGTTACTAAAGTTACTAAAGTTACTAAAGTTACTAAAGTTACTATAGTTACTATAGTTACTATAGTTACTATAGTTACTATAGTTACTAAAGTTACTATAGTTACTAAAGTTACTAAAGTTACTATAGTTACTATAGTTACTAAAGTTACTATAGTTACTATAGTTACTATAGTTACTAAAGTTACTATAGTTACTATAGTTACTATAGTTACTAAAGTTACTAAAGTTACTGAAGTTACTGAAGTTACTAAAAGAAAAGCCACAGGTCTAATAATGACTGATAGATTAGTTTGTTTGGTCAGGTCAGTGCATGTTAATGAACGTACATAGGACCCATGCATGGAAACAGAACTCTCAAACACACTCTCGTTCATCCTGTCCTATTGTACATGTTTTTAGTGACAAGGGAAACTGGAGTACCCGGAGGAAACCTACGCAGACACGGGGAGAACGTGCAAACTCCACAGAAAGGCCTCGTCGGGCCGTGACTCGATCCTTATCGACCGCGCTGCCCGGTAACATCATCATGGATGAATCTGCTCTCGGAATCGTGTCGCCAAAACCGTTTATCAGGAATTCAGGGACTCTCGTACTTGTATGATGACTTTGACCCCTGTACGATGTACGATCAATAAATCAAAGAAGTCCTAAATGTGTGATCATTTCAAAGCGCCAGATAAAGTCCGGTTAAATGCTCTGTCCCCTCTCAGAAGAGCTTTGCTTTTGCTGTGTATTCATGTAGGGGTAACATCGGCTGCCAGAAGGAGAGACTGACCCTGGATCAGTTTCACAGTTCCACCATCGCATTATCCTCCTGCCTCGGCTGCAGCCGCGGCATCTGATTGGTCAGCGAGACATAAAGACGTCTGACCTGTCCTCATGTGAGTGTGTGTTCTCCAAAGTAAATCTGATAAAACCAAATCCAGCCACTGATCACTGCAGTCCTTAACGAGCTGATCCAGCATCAGTGAAGAATGGAGGGACGTCAAACTACGAGCATCATCTACATCAGAAACGCTGCAGAAGAGAATGACTCGGATGAGGAGGTGGAGCTCATCTCTTAGGTCAGTGGTTCTCAACCTTTTGGAGCCGCGACCCCCATTATAAAAGTTGATCGGGATCGTGACCCCGCCCGAGTCGCACTGTGGGACAAACAGGGACATTCGCCCATATCATTCAAATGTAGAACAAATGATGGCACTCTGGTAAAACAGCACATGCACTTCATGCTACAATAACATAATAATAATACAAATGTAGGGTTTTTATCCACGTGATCTGGCCACCCCCCAAATCTGTCTCGCGACCCCCAGGTTGAGAACCACAGTCTCAGGTGTCATGTGATGCATGTGTGTGATGTCATACATGGGACAGTGTGTGGCCTGTGTTGTATTAGGGCAGGTGATGACATGAGCCATGTTTAACGCAGGTGCTACAGCGATATTCACATGTTTATAGTGTACGATGGTTTATGCTGAAACAGTTTTGGAAGCTTGGTATCACATATTGGTTTTGAGAATCTGCCCATGTATCGCTTAAGGCGAGACACTGCAGGTGAAAAGGGAAAAAACATAAATGTAGAGATGTCAATGTGAAGCTTTTGCTGAACATGAATAAATATGAGAAAAAAATGTGTTGCATTTTTTCTGTCATTTTAAGTTTTCACATAAAAATAAGGCATTTTGAGCATTAAAATTGCCTATATTTTGGGCAGCGAAATCAAAATAATGAATTAATCCAGATTAAATGGTTTTATTTTATTGACATATTAGTAACTTTTTCAGAGGGATTTTGGATATTTTGTTTAGTTTTTCAATAAACTAATCATCAGTGAAAAAATCTGTAAAAACTCAAATTCCGCCTGTTTTTTTGGTTTCAAAGCTGAATAAATCAAAAAAATGACAAAAAAATGACAAAAAATGACAAAAAAATGACAAAAAAATGACAAAAAAATGACAAAAAAAAATGACAAAAAATGACAAAAAAATGACAAAAAAATGACAAAAAAAATGACAAAAAATGACAAAAAAAATGACAAAAAATGGCAAAAAATGGCAAAAAATGACAAAAAAATGACAAAAAAATGACAAAAAAAAACGACAAAAAATGACAAAAATGTGACAAAAAAATGACAAAAAATTGACAAAAAAATGACAAAAAAATGACAAAAAAATGACAAAATTTTGACGAAAAAATGACAAAAATGTGACAAAAATGTGACAAAAAACCTTCAGAATGTTGTTGTGTCTCAGCCTGTAAAGTGTGGAGTCTGTGGGAGCTTCTATAAGGGCTCAGGCTCTGCCCGAGTGCGGCTTCTCTCATTCAGAGAAAACCAGCCCTGAAGTTTTGTAGCGAGTGCTCATGCTCGGCCCGTTCTTCCACTTTTCCGCTCCAGCGTCTCGTAGGAGGAAAAACACCATATTTGGGTGAAAGCGTCATCACGGGGCCCCTTAGCAGGACACGTGGATGTCAAATCTGTCAATATTTAGGAATGAAAACCCGCGGGAAAGACGGCCTTTCTACTTCCGGGTCGCCCCCACCTCGCAGACAAAACATCATCAAATAAACATCATCATTTTTATATCTGACATGAAAACTAAGATGTAAAGGGAGGAAAACAGATACAAATCTCCACTTCCACCACTGCGGGAAACATCAATACTTTCACCTAAAGTGTCTCGCCTTAAGTCCCGGTATCAGTAAAAAGATGCGTAACTGAAGCTAGTTTTGTTTCGCTGATGGTTGTTGTTGTTGTTGTTCGCACTCACCTGAATCTGCCCGGGTCCGATGTAGAACTTCTGCAGAATGTTGATGAGAAAAGCTTGCACCTCAGTCCAGGGGTAGATGGAGTTGGACCCATCCAGAACGATCACGATGTCCATGAAGGTTTCACATCCTGCAAAGCGGTTAGGCACAAGTCAGCGGGGTTTGCTCTGTGTCCGGGAAAAGCAGATGCTGCAGGAGATCGATTACATTCTGCCACGGCAAAACAAAAAACAAAAAACACTTTGGTTACAGGGCGAAGCGCAGCAGCAGCAGCAGCAGCAGCAGCAGCAGTAATAGCTATATTTATGATTTATTTTACAGCTGAAATGAAGGAAAGACAGTAAGAAGTGAGACAGGGCTGGACAGGGTTTGGGAGATCCTGCCCTCTGCTGGCAGTATTGGGAATGACACAATAGTAAAACCAAGAAAACAGGCTTTCAATTTCAGGCAAGCAAATCTATGGCACCGTGAAGAACAGGCAAGTTTCGTGTTTCATCAATGACGCAACAACATCCAGGAAACACAGATCGGAGCGTCAGCAGCAAAGAGGCGAAGAATTACAAACTGTCTCGAATGTTAGGGAGCTGGGTGTCCATTTAAAAAAGACACGCTAAAAGGGTTTCTAATACAGAGAAATTAAACCGACAAAATCTTAAACAAATTCGTCATTTTAAACCATTTGGGGCCAAATGTCTCTTACATATTGAATATTGTATTACAAGTCGGGCATTAAAGGAATAGGCCACTGTTTTTCCACACTGAGATATGTTCTTACCTGAGCTGAGACGAGTTCATGTGTACCTCAGTCACATTAACACAGCACAGACGGCGTTAGCATTTAGCCTCTCCCTCTCTCCTCTATAGCTTCAAACCAGGTGAAGATAGAAGCTACCGAGCTCCTCCACGTTTTCACTATTTAAATATGGTTACGTGAAGAGTTACACGATAAAGTATAATACACAAAATCAAACAATGGATTTTCTAAGCGGATAAAAAGGGAACTATATTGTAAGGCGTAATAATACCAGGAGTAGTTCGAAATTTGCGCAGTAATCTTCACTTTACTGCGCGGACGCCGAAGTATCGAGTAACTCTTCATGTAACCATATTTAAATAGTGAAAACTTGAAGAGCTCGGTAGCTTCTGTCTTCACCTGGTTTGGAGCTATAGAGGCTAAATAACGCCGTCTGTGCTGTGTTTACGTGACTGAGGACACGCGTGAAGACCAGACAGGTCCTAATGAACTCGTCTCAGCTCAGGTAAGAACATATCTCAGTCTGTAAAAACAGTGGCCTGTTCCTTTAAAGGAGCAATACCTGCATTTGTTTCTAGTTATGGAATAAAATGACTTTTGTCCTCCTTTAGTTTATTCTAAGCTCAGACAGTTGTGGGCAAACACTGTGTATCTAATTATAAAGCATTTGTATCAGTTTCATGAACCTACAGGCCTGGTTTTCCTTTTATATCAAGATGACCCTGAAAAAAGACCCTGCATATTGTGAAATGAGAGCAGAAACTCATCCCTGTCAAGAATGGAGATGCAACAGATATATTAATGAGTTTGGACCTATCTGGCCTTTAAGTGACCCGTCCGATGCTTGGGTTAGGGTTAGCATAGCGCCTGTGGGACGCGACAGGATCAATTGTTTTTCAGGTTTTCGCTGCTGATTGAACCGTATCCATGGTTACATATACATTCCATTCAGAAAACCAACCGAAACCCAAAAAAACCTGAAATAAAATCGACCCTGAAGCATCTTAGGAGCCACCGGGATTAAGCTAATCCCCCACACAGCCGCTGGGTCACTGAGAGGTCAAACACGCACTGATGTCAACTTTTTATTACATGAACAGTTGCATAGTGTAGCTTTAACTGGCGTGAACCTCAAATCAATACAATCACTCTTTTATCACTTGATAAAAGGCCAACGCAGTGAGCAGGGATTCAAGTCAATAACAACAAGGTTTTAATAGAGGGAACGAAGCTACACATGGTTGAAAGTTTGAGGAAAGTTGATTTTGTATGTGACGTCTCCTTTCTAAACTCTCGCTAACAGAATGAACAGAGCACGTCTCCTGTTTACATTGGAAAGTATTTGTTACTAATCCACGTCCAAATACACTGATTTATAAACGTGAGCCAAAAAGAGCTGACACAGAACATGAGGAGAATCTACAAACTATAACATTTAGAATCGATACTCATGGTTTCAAGGCCCAACTCTGAACATTTGCTGAATGTCTCTCCCTGCTCTTCGCCCTGAACCCTGTATCTCCTCAGTGTCTTCTGAGCTAAAGAGTCCAGCAGCCCGAGCCTGAGTGAGCTCAAGCCTTTCCGGTTCAGCTCCTAATGTTTATTATATTTCAAGTTTATTCCACGAGACTAAACCCTGCGATTGTTCCTTCAGATGTTGTGCAGTAAATGTGACATGAAGCTCCTGTTCTGTTGTGACACTGATGCTTTTCTGGAGCAGCTTCACGGATGTTCTCTCTCACCATGTTATGACATTTTAACACCTATTAAAAGTCTACTGGAGACGTTCTTTCTTATCCGCTTTGGTGAACATCATGTCCATAACATCTCAATCACACACTGTAACATTAGGCCAGTATCAGTCTCGCTCCAGCTTCAATCGTTCAGGAGAAGACGCACTTTTGGATCAAGCTCTCCACAAATCCATTCAATATTCAGTTTGAAAAATGGCTTGTTTCTGTTCTGAGGAGCAGCACCTCGTGTTTTTGTTTGGCCATAACTGTTAGAGGAAAACATTAAATCACTATGTATCACACTGGGTCAGCTGTGCAGTCGAATTATCTCTGTCAGAGCCTTGACTGTGGAGCTCAGACTCTGACGCTCTGAGATCCCTTTTCTGTGGAAGCAGAGACAGACTTGAATGGTGGGACGAGCGTAATGTCTCGAGTTTAGGGCTGCAACTAACGATTATTTATCACATTCTAGCTTAAGTGGTGCTGTTGGAGGATGTGCTGATGGACTAAACTAAAGGGAAATGTTTTTTGAAGGCTCTATTCATGAAATTTACAATGTACAAAACACTACAGACCCTAAATATAAAATCGAAGTAAGTTTTCATCAAAAATACTACATTTTTTATGTCATTTTTGCTCCACTTTAGTCTGTGTGAACCAGAAACCGATTAATCGATTACTAAAATAGTTGTCGACTCTTTCAATAATCGATTAGTCGTCGCTTACTCGTTTCAGCCCTACTCGAGTTCAGGCCTCGGGTCCTGCACTGATGGTAAACAAACTTCTCCTGTATAAGACATCCAGACTGCTGCCTATTCTTCATCCATCCTCTCCAACACCATTATTAATTCTCTAACAATAACCACTTTTGGTTTGGTTCCAAGCAGTGAAGGTGGGAGTGGTTCAAGATGGATTCTCATGTGTTTGTGAACTCACAAAGAATTCAGCTTTCAGGTGAGGTAAGGCCAATAGTGAGTGAATATTATAGAATTTCAGTTTCTGGCAAAAAGGCTGTGACCAGACCAATGGCCGCCGGCTGCTCTGCTTTCTGACGACACTACGCCATTGCTGTAGCACCTCCATGTAGCCGCTAATCTCCCATTGGAATGCATTGCACTTTAGACAAATAACTTTAAAGCCTGGTTTCTTTCTACAGCTACATATTCCTCCTGTGAAAACGCTGGGTTAGTCACAATTAAAGAAACCAGGCTGGTTTTCGTGAGAACATTCTCGCACTAATGAGGGCCGGACTGTTCGCATTGGAGCCGAACTGCACCGAGTCTACAGAGATGATCCCGCCCTTATGCCCTTTTTAGGAACAGGCTTCGTCAGGGCTGGGGAGGAGGAGTCTGTAAATCCGCCATGATTTCCCCCTCGAACGTGGTCATTGAGGTAAACGGGGAGGAGTGAGGAATGACGATCTATCGCTGGGTTGCAGGTGATATCACAGCGTTCTGTACTATACTGTTATATAGAGGAAACATTATGTTGTCTTTGAGGATTTTTTTAATCCATACATTTTCTTTTAAGCTATGACTTGTGAAAGTGTAATGACGTTAATAGGAAAAACTGGCTCCTCCCCCTGCTGGGTCCAATGACATCATCACATACTAGAACCTGCAACCCAGCAATTGGTAATCATGTCTATGGAGGAAACTCTGTCTGATCCACCGAGTCTTGGAAAATGGCCAGATATTAGGTGGAAAGACTTTCTCACGTTGTGTCAAAATGGATAAATTATGTTCATGTAAAGGAAGGGAAAGGTCACAAAGAGCTTTACATGGGACAGTTCTACATTCACCCCACACTCGGTGCTGCTAAGTTTGTCTTAATGGTTCAAAATAAACATTTGAAAAAGGAAAGCGAGTGTGACGTACTCTGAAAGGCCGGGGCGATGGTTCTGGAGAACTTGAAGCTGGCGTTGACTCTGGAGCATATTCCCGTGCTGTAGTAGGAGCTGCCGCACTCATAGGACCACAGGGGCCCACACGCCTGAAACACATGTGTACACTTCAGATCACGTGTGCTGGACTCCCGTGATGAGGCGCTGAAGTCCTGCTCACCACAAAGCTGTTGTCTTTGGGGTTGGACACCAGAGTCATCCCCAGCCTCATCTTGTCTTTCCGCTCCGAGACGTTGGTCAGAGATATCCTTCCTTGATGGAAAAACAGTATTTCTGACATGATACATAAACACATGGTCCGATCCTGCTGAGACCGAGCGTCCAGCATCTGCTAAAGGCTCTGCAGCCGCACAGATGGATGTACCGGCTGCGACACGTGTGGCCTGTCGGGCGCTGGAGCTGACGCACTTACAGTACAACACATGTGCAAAGGTACAGAAACCACAGAGGAGCCCCCAAACTGAGGAATGGCTGGTATGAGGGCGCCCACACACGGCTGGCACACATCTGTGACCACCAGGGCCAGCAACAAAACAACTCCTGGTTTTAGTCCTAATATCTTTGTTTTCAAGTTTTGTTTTAATACAAGGCAATTTCTCATGATTCCTGTTTTAAGTTAATGGATTCTATACAGTTTTGCAGAGGTGGGAGCAAGTCACTAAATACAAGTTCAAAACAAGTCCAAGTCAATTGGTCACAGGGTCAAGTGGAGTCTTATATGGTCACATATATCTAGTGCCTTTTAACTGCTTCAGGCACTCAAAGCGCTTTACATAAAGGACCCAGTCACCCATTCACTCTCTCATTCATACACCCGTGTACAAAACACTGGAGGTGAGGTGGGTGAAGTGTCTTGCCTAAGGACACAATGACAGTGTGCACCTGCGGACTTCAAACCACAGACCCCCTGGTCACAAGACGACCCGCTCTACTCTCTGCGCCACCGTCTCCACAACTCTTGCTTTAGCCGGAAAGTCACGTCAAGTCGGGAACGTCAGCATTAAGATTCATTTTCACTGTTGGATTATTCAAATGTGTTCAAAACATGCAGGTGCTTTAAAGTCTAATCAATATTAGACTTTAGAGAGCAGGAACATTAGAAATATATACTTTGAATGCTCCAGGCTGTGCTCTGAAAAAGCATGAGGCTGATAGCTGGGTTTCAGGCGACATCACTGCATTCTAAAGGCCCATAATATAATATAGAGGTAAATGATTTTGTTTATGAGGAACTTTTTGGTCTTGTACAGAGAGATCATTGACCTAGTGACTGATATTAATGATCATTTTTGTAGTTCATACATTTTCTTTTTGTATGCAGTTAATAGGAAAAACTGGCTCCTCCCCCCGACTGGGTCCTGTGACATCATCACATTCTAGAACCTGCAACCCAGCAATTTACAGACGGACAGACATAGAAGGGGGCGAATCCAACTCAGGTGTAAATCAGGTCCATATGGATATTTTCTCACTGCAGATTGTTCAGTAGAAGTGAAAAAACAGCAGTTGTAGCAAGCGCTAGCTCAAATCAATATCAATAAATGTTACAGCAAGTCATAGAGAGTCACTGGCCAAGGGGGCCGAGTCCAAGTTAAATCTCAAGTCACAAGTCTCAGTCAAGTCTTTTTGGAGGACTGGTCGGGTAAGTCTTAAGTCTCCCACCTCTGCTGTGTCCAAAAGGTTTAGTAAAATATTGCGATATCGTTCTCAGTCTCAGCTTTCTTTTTTCCAAACATGTTGAACCACACATGCAAATAGTGCAAATAGTTATGCAGTAAAGTAGTCAATATAGTAAAGCATAAACATGAGTCATTTTTCTTTAATTGTTTTGAAATATCATCTTTGCCTTGATCTTACCGAGGTTGAGTTTGGCGCAGCCGTTCCCGTTGACCCTCTTGTTCAGGGAGCACTTGTAGACGTCTCCAGTCTGGTAAGGTCCGTTCATCTCATACGGAGCTCCCACTAACAACCTGCAACGACAGAACCGAGCCACGCATGAGCTTTCTCCATCACAATCACATGTTTGTGATCCACACGAGCGGATTCATCAGCTACTTCATCCCTGAAAACTGTACCATCACTGTTTTATTTATCTTTCTACACACAGATATCACATATTTATCTTTCTACACACAGATATCACACTGTGGCAGATTTCAGGATCGTTATCTTATCTGAAAGCCTTTTGAATATTTCCTCATTGGCTTCTGTCGGTCAGGTTACTTTATTTGAACCACTACACTGCAAAAAGTGAATATCAAGCATTGTCTTAAATGAGTTGAATTGAGGAAATGTTTCTTGTTTTGAGCGGTTTTCACTCATTTAGACACTTTTCCTGATCGGACCGAGTTTGCTTTGCTTGTTTGAGGACATTTCAGACCAGTTCTAGGGTAAATCTCGCTTGAAATAAGAAAGTAAAATTGCCAATGAGATAAGACCGATTTTCTTACCGCATTGGCAAAGAAAATGACCTGAAATGAGGACGAAATGTATCGAAACGAGTCAGAAACATCTCAGAACCAGTGAAATAATCTGGGACAAATGCCCAACAACTTCCTAACCAGTCAGAACAACTAAAATGTGGATTATTATGCTCAAATTGAGATGTTTATACTGATCTAGTTAAATACTTTTTGCAGTGTACTTGTTCATCAAGGAAAGGCCAGTGGAACAAAGCCTTTCCTAAAACAGTTCGTGAGGCTTATTGGCATTAAAAACCTACGACCAGACAGAAGAAAACAAAACTCTGAACGCAAAGGATGCTCAGTGTCTTTAGGATGTCCTCTCTAACTGTTTATCCTGCAGAAAGATGACTTTACTCAGCATAATACTGTGCTTTGGTGTGTTGTCCAGAGCAGAGTATGGTCTCACCTACATCACTGCCCAATGCTACACAAAAGCATCTTCAGAAACCTCAGATTGCTCAGAGCAGAGCAGCTCGAGTTGTGCTTCACTGTTTTGGGGCAAATGTCCAAATATGGACAAAACTAATCAACTGTAGGTCTAAGCACAAAGTTCAGCACAATTATTCACCAATAAAGTGAGTTTGATCGACTCACCAGGGTTAGTTTTACAGATGTGTACAGAAAAGTACCATGAGTTTAGCCAGACTTGGGTCTTTTTCAGACTTCAGAGGAAACAGGAAGTTGAGAGCGTGACAGGTCTCTGCTGATTGGTCGAATGCCACAGAGGCGGGATCTGTGATGTAGGGTGGTCTCTTCTGATTGGCTGAGTGAGGACCACATGCTTCTATAGCTTATACTGATGTGCAGCAGGGAGGCCGTATGGAAAGTTTGCGGAAATTACCAAAAATACTCACTTAAAGGGTTAAAGCTGCACGATGCAACTTTATATGTAAAAAGAAAAAAAAAAAGTTGACATTATGAAGTATTTGACCTTTCAGTGACCCAGCAGATGCTCGGGTGGTGATTGACTTTACTTTCCGATGGCCTGCAGGAGGTTCAATTACACTTTCACTGCTGATTGAACCGTATCCATGGTTACATACATTCCAAAAACCATCACAGGAGCCACCGGGATGGAAAGAGAAGGCGCTTAAAGGGATATTTCAGGATTTTTGAAATAGGGCCCAGTGATCCAGAGTGTTGCTAGCCTGCTAGGCTAGGCTAGGCTAGTGCAAGGCTAGTGCATGTCTATGGTATCAGCTAGCCTGCATTAAAAACAGTGTGACCCGCTCCACAGAGCACCTGAGGCAAATCACTGATAACACCAGACTAACTGTCCATAGAGTCATGTGTGGAATATAACTGACCTGCATCACATGAATGATTTTGAGGGACTATTTTCTAGCAGATCACTCCGCCGCCGCGCAGCTTATACAACCACGAAGCTGATGCTGCTCAAATATAAGGTATTTTAAATGCAAAATGGTTAAAATTACTCTATGGACACAGACATGTATATGGTTAGTCTGGTGTTATCAGTGATTTGCCTCAGGTGCTCTGTGGAGCGGGTCACACTGTTTTTAATGCAGGCTAGCTGATACCATAGAGATGCGCTAGCCTTGAACTAGCCTAGCGCCACAAAACTCTTCAAACATAAGAACTGCATGAATTACAAAAAATATATCTCCAGAAATCAGCAACACTCTGGATTAAGTCTGTTCCTTTTTCCTTTCCTTAATGAAGTGAACCTGCTGCTACTGTGTCTGCAGTGAACTGATTTTATAATGAACTGATTTTATAATGAACTGATTTTATAATGAACTGATTTTATCATGTACATTGCCGGGCAAATGTATTAGAATGTATGAACAAGCCAAAGGCACATTTCTGCCATCATTGTGCATGGTAGACAATAAAGTTTTTTCTATTCCATTCTATAACTAGGAAATGAGGCCCTATGTCAAAAATCCTGAAACATCCCTTTAAGCTAACTAACAATGAAAAGTCAAATATGTACCAGAACTATATTTTTTCACATATAAAGCTGCACCTTTAATGATGCTTGGTTGACGATACCCAGACCTATACTAAAATATTTGCCGTCTATAACCAGAAAACAAAGCAATGATGGTAATTTATTCTTTCTTTTACATTTAGATCATTAACCCGAACCCTTTAATGCTGTCTCATCAACACTTCGGGCCAGATCTTGTGGCGGCGCACGGGGCGGCGCAGGCTCTTGGCGAATTATTTTCCGAGTGGCGGCGCTATATGTGTCATTCGCCTCCGCCACCTGTGAGGAGGCGTCACAAGAGGAGGCGACTGCACTGATGGAAACACGGCTGACATTCACTTCCTCGTTTACATTGTGCTGTCTTGCGTTCTTTCTTAAGCCTTAGGCTCTCACAGGTCAAACTAAAAACTTTATTTACCCCATCGTGAGCTAAACCATGTTCACGTCTCCAGAGAAAAAGAGCTACAGCGTCCGCTGTGGCGCGGATCGGCCGCGCTCGGCGTGAACGCAAAGCAAAACAAAACAAAAGCACATGTTCACCCCCCACTCCCACAACCACTCTCCTGGACGCGGAGTCGATCTGGTTGGAGGAAAATGTGTTTGTCTCAACCCACTTAAATGCGCTAAGTCTGGAGCGGCAAGATCACAAAGTGCGCTCCGACTGAGCGCAAAATGTCACGCTATCGTCTCCGTTTTGATGCACAAGATCGGGCCCTTCGTCTCTAAAGATGGAGTATAAACTTGATCATTTAACGGTACCCAGCCCTGGACACGACACAGTAGCTTCACAGTTCAACTCTCTCACTGAACATTTAAATAACAAACATTTTACCAATAAACTAAAATCCTGCTCCTGTTCCCAGAGCTACAGAACGCCGTCTCTGCATCGCACACTTCAGCGTTGGGTTTTACGCTGCAGATTCCTCCTCCATGACGCCGCCGCCGCCGCGCTCGGCCGGAGTCCAGCGCCTGACATCACCGCGGGTTAGTGCGTGGGGTCAGAGCGGTCTCGTAAATGTCGGCGCAGCTTCGTGACAGCTTTATGCAGCGACTGGAGGAGAACATGAGGCCTCAAAGGCAGGCGTAGATCTAGTGCAGCTCGGTGATAAGAGATCTGAGCCTGAGCTGAGAGGGACTGTTGCCGGTTTATTTATCGCCACGTTCCCGGCGTCCCGCAGGGCTGCATACATGGCCCTGTGGTTTCTCTCCCTCACGTGAGGTTACTCCCGATCACATGGTTAAAAGTGCCCAAAGGAACATCGACTTATAGATGAGACAAGAGAGAGATTCTACACACAGGACCTGGACAATGAACAAGGACATGTTCTCAGTTTATTGTAACATTCCTCAGGCAAAAAGCAACTTTCCATTAAAGTGAAATATGTTCCGTCAGAACTCATTCATTAACTCACACAATTGACTCTGTGCATAACTGAGCTAACAGTGACGAGCTTGAATGGGGGGTGTCCATGTAAACTCAGTCTGTACACTGCAAAAAGTAACTAACTAGAGCAGTATAAACATCTCAGTTTGAGCACAATAATCCAGATTTTAGTTGTTCTGACTGGTTAAGAAGTTGTTGGGCATTTGTCCTGGATTATTTCACTTGTTCTGAGATGTTTCTGACTCGTTTCGATACATTTCGTCCTTATTTCAGGTCATTTTCTTTGCCAATGGGGTAAGAAAATTGGTCTCATCTCATTGGCAATTTTACTTTCTTATTTCAAGCGAGATTTACCCTAGAACTGGTCTGAAATGTCCTCAAACAAGCAAAGCAAACTCGGTCCGATCAGGAAAAGTGTCTAAATGAGTGAAAACCGCTCAAAACAAGAAACATTTCCTCAATTCAAGTCATTTAAGCCAATGCTTGATATTCACTTTTTGCAGTGTAGCCAGGAAATGATGTGTATTTTTATCCTGCTGTTATTGAAAGTGTAATCAGAGGTGTCATGTCTGCGAAGTTTGGTAATCTGAGAGTCAAAATAAAATCATAATTGACGAGGCTGGTGAGCACGGCATAAAAAGTGATGGGAGTAAAACATCATTATCATTACAGCACATACAGTGGGGCAAAACAGTATTTAGTCAGCCACCAATTGGCCATAGTGGAGTCTGACTGAGGCTGTGGACAGGTGTCTTTTATACAGATCACCAGTTCAAACAGGTGCCATTAATACAGGTAACGAGTGGAGGACAGAAGAGCTTCTTAAAGAAGAAGTTACAGGTCTGTGAGAGCCAGAGAAGTGACCAAATACTTATTTTCCACCATCATTTACAAATAAATTCTTTAAAAATCCTACAATGTGAATTCCTGGATTGTTTTTTCACATTCTGTCTCTCACAGTTGAAGTGAACCTATGATGAAAATTACAGACCTCTGTCAGTATTTTAAGTGGGAGAACTTGCACAATTGGTGGCTGACTAAATACTTTTTTGCCCCACTGTATTTGAGGAGATTATCCAGAGGCGTTTTTTCCTATACGTAAACTACGCAAGGTGTGTAGGGCCCCCGCAGCTGCGAAGGCCCCACATCTCAGTCAAACTACAGCGTTGTTTCACTGATTATTCGAGGGTTGTTGTTACGGGGACAGGCTCTGACATCGCTCACTCACTCTCCTCCTACTGTGCCACATAAAACACCAGAACGGAGTGGATGAGCAGCAGAGACCGACCGCCTCCCCCGGTCACTTCTAAGGCTCGAGTGCTTCTCCGCTCGACCGTGTCCCGGGTCTCGCTTCACCTCCTGAGCGCCTGCATGTCTCTGTCCCGGGTCTCTCTTCACCTCCTGAGCGCCTGCATGTCTCCCTGTCCCGGGTCTCGCTTACCTCCTGAGCGCCTGCATGTCTCCGTGTCCCGGGTCTCGCTTCACCTCCTGAGCGCCTGCATGTCTCCCATGTTTTCTCTGCTCGGACTCGGGGCATCGGCCTCACACTCATTTAAACTCTCTTCTGATTGTCTCTGGCGGAGAATCAGGACATCGGTTTGGTGACTAGTGGTGACGAGAGTAAAGCCGTTGTCTGTGGCCTTTTTGTCTAAAAGAGGATTTGAATCCACACGGCGCAGTTACTTACAGTAATTCTGGTTCTCTGAATGTGCACTGACTAAAATGAATTGAGCGACTCACATTCTAATTCTCAGTGGTCTGACAGAAATACCGCCTTTGCTCTGCCCGATCCCGTCAGACCTGAAGCTCAGCTGAAGGGCCTGGGCGGGGCTTGGATGGGAGACCGTTTGGTAACACCAGGAAGCCTGGCGAATGTAGTGAGTGAGTGAGTGGTGGTGGTCGGAGGGGCCGATGGCGCAGACTGGTTGCCTCGCTTCCGTCAGTCTAACCCAGGGCAGCTGTGGCTACAATAGTAGCTTACCACCACCGGGTATGGAGTGAATGAATAATGCAATGTAAAGCGTCTTTGAGTGTCCAGAAAAGCGCTATAGAAAAATGATGCATTAAATAAGCGTCAGGTGCAGGTTTCAGTTAGTTTTAAATCAGCGGTTCCCAAACTGTGGGTCAGGGACCAGAGGTGAGAGAATGGGACCATTTACCATTTTAAAAAGTGGGGGAAATAGACCAGTCGTCGTCCTAAATCCCAGCCTGACAGTGGTTTAGTGGTTAGTGGTTCTCACACAGAGGGGCAGGGCCTGAATTGAGGTAATTATGTTCCCCTTCTTCCCTGCACTAGTGCACAGTGGAGCTGTGGATTCGCTCTTCGTCGAATAGCCATGGGACTGTAGGGCCCCCATGTGGATTTTTGCTTAGGGCCCCGGACGGGCCAGCACCAGCTCTGAGATTATCATCAAACAGGCAAGAAAATTATCTCAGATCCTTCCCACGTCCTGCAGTCCCAATGTGAGCTGCGCCATCCCATTAGAATATTAATAGTCCATATTAAAAACAAGAAGAGAAACTAAAAGAACTCATTCCTCCCCATTTCAGTTGGTCTCCTGTAATGTTTGTTTGTAATGTCCTGTGTTGATGGTATGTCCCTGTCATGATGTCGTTGTATTTGTTTTTTATGTGACAGCCTCTGTGTCCAAGACAAATTCCCTTCGGGACAAATAAAAAGTGTTGAATCTTGATCTTGAAAATGCATCTCTCAACGGAAAAGTTTCTTCCGGCGACATTACCCGCCTAGGGCTGGCCAATTCATCGATATTTAATCAATGAATTCGTCACGGGACTTTATAATCCACATTTATAGCCATGTCTGTGGCAGAAACAGCTCCAGTTATCGAGTTTGGATGAGACAACTGAACATTTTTGTGTGTTAAGCGACACTAGAGGAAAACATTTTAGTTTGAGCTAAGGCTTGTATAAAAGTTATGTCTAAGTTCAGAAAATTGTGATAATGTTTGCCATATTTAACGTCCTCTGCAGCTGCACTTTCTCTCCAGCCCATCTTTAGCCCTTTTCAGCTCTAAAAACAAAGATATGACTGTTTCTCCTTCAGACGGTCATTTGAAACCATGATGGAGCAGATGGTTCCCCCGGCTGACCTCCTGTGTGCTCACGGGTCAGAGACACCATCAGAGACACCATCAGAGACACCATCAGAGAGTCCATGTGAGTCATCAAGTGTGTGTAGAAGTTCCACCTGGGAGACTGATCTCAGCATCACTTTCCTCCAGCCAATGATCACGTCTGTGAGGTTCACATCTCCACCTCGGCCTATCAGTGCAAAGCCACACCTTCTTCTTCTTCTTCTTCTTCTTCTTCTTCTTCTTCTTCTTCTTCTTCTATTTTGATGCTTTTTTCAAGAAGCTTTTCGATTTGGGTAAAGCCAAACTGGAGAAAATGTGGTCGGTTCAGCTGAGGGTTAAGAGGTTGATCCATATATATCGAAGTCTACTGCCGGGGTCTGATTGCTAAAAATGTCAATAAATCTTTCTCATCGCAGCTTGAAATGTAAGGTTGAAATGTAACCCGGGTTTTTTTGGGCTGGAGAGCAGCTTGTTCCTCCTGAGGCACTTCTTGGAGAGCCCTGTATAATTCATTAACCTGGCTCCACATCTGGAGATGGGTCCCCAGGCACCGGCCCACACAGCTGCCCACTGCTCCCACAGGTCGCCCCAGCGGCATTAAGGATGGGTCAGAAACAGAGACTTCACCCAATTTTACATTAACACAGTTTTGAGTAATCCTTTGGTTGTTTCTTCTACTGATAAAGCGCTCCCATGTAGTCCCAACTAAAAGGAAGATTGATGAATTACAAAAATGATCATTGGCTGGGCCCATGATCTCTCTGTTCACCAAAGATCTCCTCAAAGTGCTTTAGAAGAAACGTGGTTAATCGTCCCCTGCGATTTTGTGATTAAGCTTTGGCTGTGTCATCTGCTTCTCTCACACAACCATCATGAGAGTCGTGGTAAGTAAGTTCCTCTTCTAAGAAAAGGCATCAGGAAACGGCTTTGAGACTTTCGTGAGCCGTAAATCCTCATTCATTCCTGGGCCGTTTTGAGCAAAATAAAAGGAAAGAGTCGAAGGTTTGGGTCCAAGGTCCGGATCTGGTTTAGCCAAAAGACAAACGTAATGACTAAAAATAAATGTGAAGAATCGGGTAGTGAGATTTGAGCCTGATCTCTTTAGACCGACTGAGAACACGTCTTTTACTGCCCGTCTGAGGCGAGGAGGAAATATCGCTGGATCAGTCCATCGCCAACACGGAGCACATGGAGGTCTGTGTCTGTGAAAGCCAGACTCCGACTGAGCTCATGTTTTCAGAGCTATTAATATCCCGCACTTCAGCGTTTTCCATCTTTCTGGCCGTGGGAGATGCTCCCGGGGTTCAGGCCAGGATATGGTTACCTTAATAACGGGTTTATTGTTACGTGACACTCGGAGTGCACCTCGGGACGTCCCGGGCTGAAGCAGGAGCGGTTAAACTCATCATGTTTCAGGAGTAAAACGTCCAAATACCCGGACGATAATGGCCCTAAAAGGAAGACTCTGAGCTGAAGTCATGGTTCCCTCGGAGCAGAGGTCTGGGGTTTGAGGACGTGCCATCGGTGAGGGCAGGACGGCACTATGGGCAACGGTTTTTATCCACTCTCTCCTGCTTTCAAAGACCAAGCACATGTCCTCAATCAACAGAGGGGGTTAGAGCAGCTGAAATATTTACTCAATAAGTGAGTAACTTTATTTTGAAATAATCCTACCCAAGAAAATGTATTGACCAAAATTGCTCAAACAAAAGTACAACAGCACCTGTGGAAAAATGCTACTGTGAGCAACTGTTTGAGCTTCAAATTCTGATACGATTCAGTCTTTCCAAAGGATATGGAGGAAAAATATCCCCCAAAAATATATGAAACATGTGTCACATCAAGCTTTTGCCACTTAAAGATTTACTCACTAGAGATTGGATTTACGGCTCTTTTCTGCGAGCCAAGTCTTTGCGAGCACAGTCACTACTCTCTCCTCAGCAGAATGAGTGATTACAGCGACTACAAGTCACTAAGCTCCAGGAATATTGTATCTCTTTGTTAAAGATCCACCAAACTCTAGAAACTGTGGAATATTTATGGATAAATATTAGTCAGAGACTTTTTATTTCACATAGATTTTACATGAATGAAGAAAACGGCTTGTATTATTGACCCATTTCATGTGACTTGTTTATACTGTATGTAAATGCAGGCTTGGTGAAAAGCAATTGAAAAACTATATTGTACTGGCACTGGTTTTCATACAAAACAACACAATGCCATCGTGTTGTGTTGTGGACAACACAAATAGACACTTAGGCCGGCTGGGTCGTAAAATGTTGGCCATTCACAAGAATGACCAGCCATTAAAAAGATATAGGCTCATGAATGTGGCTCATTATCAATAACAATGCACATACATTTACAGACAGAGCGCTACTTTAGTGGGTCCAAAACACACGCGAGAAACATGAAACAACGGTTCAAATCCAAACATAACGTTGTAGAGCTGCAAGAGTCACTATAAACAGACAGAAAGTATCTGTGACCCCGACACTGTCCTCATCCAGACCCTGCACAGCGAGCGCTGGGATGCCCTTCCGCACTTTGACACACACGACTGATTAAGTCTCTCACCGCTGAAATACTGTGCAGGGACAAATCCACTGTGCCAAAGTCATCAAAAGTCAGTCTCGAGCGATTTACCACAGACGCAGCTCTGCCACGCTCCGAACACCGCAGACTGACCGAGGGAAGCGCCTCTAAACCCGGCCCTGCTGTGAGAGCCTCTGTAAGAGCCTCTGTAAGAGCTGTTGAGTTCTTACTACACTTGTATAAAAGTAAATGTACCTGTAGTTCACAGTTTTCTTGAAAATGTGACGCCACTGATGAAATACGGATGATGAATCCATGATCCATCATAGAGGCCAAAAAACACCAAGCTAAAAAGACCTCGACTTGCACGGTTCTCTGAAGTGTGCGCACTCCGGTGTGTGTTGGCCTTTATACATTTATCAAAACACGTATGTACATGTGGCAAGAGAGAGAACAACCGAGAAATGTAAATGTCCTGTGGAATAGCTCTTCAGGGACAGGAGCAAATCTCCGCTGTTTAAGGGTCGGACCAATGGGCCTGTTTTATTCTGACTAAAGAGATGTTGGACTAATGGCACGTCCGCTCAATGGGACATTTTCGTAATAATGAGACGTCGGACTAATGGCCCGGCACCTTTCATTGTACAGTTGAACAATGACAAACAAAAAAACTCTGAATAAACTGTAATACTTCAAAACTCTGTCGCCTTCTCGCACACACCTGCTCCCATGAACACATTCAAAACCTCCACTGGTCCACAAAGTCCTTCTCATTATTCCTTACACTCCCTGCCCTGTGGGACCGAGCTGATCCACCTCCATCGCTGCTTTCTCTGTAACGCGTCTCTGCTTTAGGAAAAGTTTAGAAAAGCACTGAATAAATAAACGGCTGTATCTCACACCAGGCCACGCACAGACAAACCTCCCTCTGCCCTCGAGGTCCTGCTGCAGACACATCCAGATCGCACTAATTGAATCGCCTGCAGACTTTGTAGTTACAGCTCCTCGTGACGGCGCTGCAGGGCAAAGGTCAGGCCTCGTCTCCGGCTGAGGGAAAACAAACGGCGGAGGAGACGGTGCTGCTCAGAGCTCGGCGGGTTTAAAACAGACTGGAGCTTCATCTCAAACCCCCCAGGGACGAAGCAGCGAGTGCTCAGACTGAGGCCTGAGTCACCACCTGCACTGACAGTGAGCTCAAGACAAAGGTGTGGAAAGTGTGTCCAGATCTTTACAAACAAGCAGAGTTAAAGGACATCCCACCAGGTCTCGGAGACGTCGCAGGGACGTCACAGAAACGTCTCACAGGTTGAGGACAACATTGAGACCGCGTAGACTCTCAGAGACCAGGCAGAGACTCCATTGAAATCAAGCCTGTTCGTTTTCACCGAAACTACCAGGAGACTCGCCTTATCTGCAGGGGGGGCTCTCGGTGCCTCTTCAGTGTCTCAAATGGATTGAGCTGAGTTAGCTTTTGTTTACCTTTAAAGAGCTGCTTCTTCAGGACCATTTTGACTCTCAAAACAAACAAATCCTCCACAAAAAAAACAAAAACGTACAAAAGGGTCCACAGAAACCACAATGCAGTTCGCAGAAAAAGGCAAAAACTCAGCTGGACCAGGAGAGAGGGAGGTCGCCTCCTGTTTTCACATCGCCATCGTAAAGGTGCGTTCACACCAAACGCAGCCAAGCGTCAGGTTTACATTTAAAATATAAGGAGGACGCGCCTCCAGGAGCATCAAGACGTCCCGCAGCGAGTCACGCGCCTCCTGTGCGCCTCCTGTGCGCCTCCTGTGCGCCTCCTGTGCGCCTCCTGTGCGCCTCCTGTGCGCCTCCTGTGCGCCTCCTGTGCGCCTCCTGTGCGCCTCCTGTGCGCCTCCTGTGCGCCTCCTGTGCGCCTCCTGTGCGCCGTGTGTGCTGAGCTTTTGCCTCCAGAGCGTCCAGCGAGGCCGACACTAGAGTTGGGAAATATTGAACTTTCTGGAGAAATCCGTGAGTGTCGACCAATCAGGAGCTTTCTCCAACAGTGACGTTGTAGCTGAGCCACCGGGGCTGAAGTTCTGTCGGCCCCTCAGATGTAAACAAGTCATGGAGGTTTAGCTTCATTATGAACCGGAGCTACAGCAGCTCTGGGACTTTTACAAAGACACATCAGTGTTTCTTTATCTAAACACCAGGATTAAAAGAAAACTTATTTCAGTGGCTGAATCTGCGTTGGGAATGTGTTTGGGCCTCGAGGAGCCTGTTGCAGAGTCCTGCACCGGGTCGGGTACCCGCGGGTATCCGTTTGCAGATATGGGCGAATATTACATCCTGGAATTTTACCCTCGGGTTTGCGGGTGGGTAGTGATTACACACGGACGGGTCGGTGGGTAGCTACTACAATGTAAGAAAAAATATGTAAACTTTCTAACTCGAAGTCCGATGTGTATTTGAGGAACCCGGCGCGCCTGAAACCGTAAGACCTGACCTCGACCTGCGCGTCACTGAAACCTTTGAAGAAAATGTCTGGTGATCAGACCTTTTGCCCTGGCTTTTAGCCTGGCTAACCCCAGACTAAAATCACACGTGATATTTAGTCTGGGGACACCAATTCATGTTCTCGTAGGAGAGGTGTGTTTTACGAATGTCTATCACGCGTCTGCACGAGGCCACAGCCAATCATATCATCGTATGAGATGACGTATGACGTACCCGCTGTAAACTGTTTAGAACACGGCCTAAAACTTGATCGATCTATAGCGTTGCGTCTGCTGCTGTCAGGTTTGATCCATAAATAAACGTATTATTTTTTTAATCCGTAAATAAGCTACAAGCTTCCGTATATCGAATAGCTCGTCATCGTCTTCCGTCCCCCCTCGCTCTGTGATTGGTTCCCAAATCCATGCGAAAATTTGGGCCCTGGTCCCCAGGCTGCTGTGCAGTTCCAGATGACTCGAGCGCTCACAGCAGTCTGGCGTTAGCCAGGTTACCTTTTACCTTCCTGTCATGAGAATCTATGAACACCCAACCGAGGCACTTTTAGCAGCTTGTCTTATTGGACGTCTCTCCTCGAGTGCACGAAGTCGTCTCACTTCTAACTCTGACTAACACTGACGGTTCTGGCTCCGTCAGCGCTGGCCCAGACTGACCGGACCAGACTCTTGATTGTGATTGTGCAGGAGCAGGTCCCAGCTGGGAAGTGGCTCAGTCGGAGCTGAGAGAGTTCAGACCCGCGGCGCAGAAGGAAGGCTCTCGTTTCATCATATTAAATAAATATATAAGTTGTTATGTTAATCAGATGTTTCTATGAGATAAATGTTGAACCCACTGAACATTTTTCCCACTTTTGGTCTCGACAGATTCTTATCGAGCTTCCAAATCCATCAGAATCTTCTCAAACATTCGGTTTAGTCGCCGTTTAAAGCATCACCAACAATCAGCAAAGTGTCCGGTCTCAAGCTTTGTAGAAAAGGGTGTGTCGATGACCTGTTTTCTATTTGATTTCCTAATGACTGCCTTTATCCCGGGACAGTTCGTATCTTCCCCTGTCCCGGCTGGGGGAGCAGCAGACTGTGGCCGTCCCCTCGCTCTGACACTTCGTATCTTTCCCTGTCCCGGCCGGGGGAGCCACTGACTGTGGCCGTCCCCTCGCTCTGACACTTCGTATCTTTCCCTGTCCCGGCCGGGGGAGCAGCAGACTGTGGCCGTCCCCTCGCTCTGACACTTCGTATCTTTCCCTGTCCCGGCCGGGGGAGCAGCTGACTGTGGCCGTCCCCTCGCTCTGACACTTCGGATCTTCCCCTGTCCCGGCCGGGGGAGCAGCAGACTGTGGCCGTCCCCTCGCTCTGACACTTCGTATCTTCCCCTGTCCTGACTGGGGGAGCCGCTGACTGTGGCCGTCCCCTCGCTCTGACCGTTGGTGTCTTTCCTGTCCCGGCCGGGGGAGCAGCTGACTGTGGCCGTCCCCTCGCTCTGACCGTTCGTATCTTTCCCTGTCCCGGCTGGGGGAGCAGCTGACTGTGGCCGTCCCCTCGCTCTGACACTTCGTTTCTTTCCCTGTCCCGGCCGGGGGAGCAGCTGACTGTGGCCGTCCCCTCGCTCTGACACTTCGTATCTTTCCCTGTCCCGGCCGGGGGAGCAGCAGACTGTGTCCGTCCCCTCGCTCTGACACTTCGGATCTTTCCCTGTCCCGACTGGGGGAGCAGCTGACTGTGGCCGTCCCCTCGCTCTGACACTTAGTTTCTTTCCCTGTCCCGGCCGGGGGAGCAGCAGACTGTGGCCGTCCCCTCGCTCTGACACTTCGTACCTTTCCCTGTCCCGGCCGGGGGAGCCGCTGACTGTGGCCGTCCCCTCGCTCTGACACTTCGTATCTTTCCCTGTCCCGGCCGGGGGAGCAGCAGACTGTGGCCGTCCCCTCGCTCTGACCGTTGGTGTCTTTCCTGTCCCGGCCGGGGGAGCCGCTGACTGTGGCCGTCCCCTCGCTCTGACCCCTCCAGATGTTGTGAGTCTGTGTGACGTGTTTGTTGGGCTGAGGGCTGGTGGGACAGCTGTGCTCTGCAGGAGAAACTGTTCAGGACGGATCAGTGCTGGTGACGAGGCATCTCTGCCCTGGGGCGGACTGACGGAAACATGGCTGTCAGTGATGTCATAATCTCAGCTGGTGCAGGGACCGATACAACTCCAGACAGATAAAACATTCTCGATTTAACGGTCGATCTTCGTTCCTACCCTCACCTTTGGTCATGAGATCTGGGAACTGACTGAAAGGACAAGATGGCGGATACAGGCAGCTGAAGTGTCTGGGGGTGAGGAGTCACCCGGGAGGAGCTCGGAGAAGAGCTGCTGCTCCTTCACATGGAGAGGAGCAGCTGAGGAGGCTCGATGCCTCCTGCTCTCCCTTGGGACGTGTTCCAGGCCTGTCCTGTTGGGAGGAGGCCTCGGGGAAGACCTGGACACGCTGGAGGGACTGTGGCTATATCCAAATGAAGACAAAACGCTCATCCCTTCATCCCCACTGCTGTCAGACTGTGCAATAAGACTGTGAAGTAACATGTGCAATAATCTCTGTATCAGCTGCACTTTATTCCCTGTACCACCGTCACTTACTGACATCCTGCACTAGGACTGTAACTTTACACCCCGACATTTTACTTTTATGACCTGTTCTGTTTTTTTTTTTGTTTTTTTTATCCTATTTTTATTGTTGCTGTTCACCTTTTGTTGTATTTCTGCTGCTTGTTGTAGATGGGAAACCTCGTGTTTATTCTATTTAACTGGTTGCACTTTTCCTGTCTGTTTTGCACAACTCTGAGTGACCTTCTTGAACGCCGACTGTAACAAGTGAATTTCTCCATTGTGAGATCAATAAAGGTTTATCTTATCTTCTCATCATTAGAAGCTTTCTCTGTAAACACAGAGCCAGCTCATTATTTATTTATTTTTCTGACCTTTATTTAACCAGGAAAGTCCCACTGAGATTCAGAATCTCTTTTTCAGGAGAGTCCCGGCCCAAACATGGATGAACTCACGTCTGTGAAAACTCTGCAACACGTCTATCAGCCTGAGCGCCTGCACTGTAAACCTCAGGAAAGTCAAGAGCAACACACTGTGAAAATTAACCTTTATGATTTGTATTATTTTTTATAAAATATCAGAATAAGACACGCACGGTACATGTAGAGCCCCGGCTTTACAGATCTTTATAACACACTGGATCCCACTGCAGCGCTGACCTTTTTGTATTTAAAAAAAAGTAAACTATTATTATTATTTATTTAACCTTTATTTAACCTGAAAGTCCCTTGAGATAAATCTCTTGGATATGATCAACAGAAGAGACAAGGAGGAGACTTTATTCTTCAGACCCACCTGTGGCTCACCGTGAAGCAGAGGTTGTGCAGTAAAGGCATCTTCAGCTCAGTGGATTTCAGAAAACAGACGTGATGTCAGAGACGCCGTAACGACGCAGCCAACGATGTTTTCAGATGTTTCCACTCTGGGAACTCGTTTGGAACTCTCCGGGTTCATGTGGATGATGATACGTGGGACTGATCAAATATTTATACTGAGCTCCCCCGCCCCCCCAGAACAGCTCCAGAGTCTGTGATCCAGAATCTACTGACCTGATACTGAGTTTTCCTCATGGATCTGTGATGGTTTGACTCCGCCCCTCTTTGCTCCACAAGCCACAGGCGACGAGGAGAAAAACACGAGTCAGTCAGTGTGTTTGGACTGACAGGAAAAGTCACTGACAGAAGAATAAACTCTCCTCCTCGTCTCTTCTGTAGATCCTAAATCCTTCAGTCTGTTTCATTTCACTGTTTACATTCTGCACATGCGCTTCTACGTCCTGTTATCTGTGTGAGCGTCACAGCGCCTCACACAGGCCTGGAGGATGAATCACACCTTTAACAGATTTGGATTAAGAGATAAAGATCGGTGTCTTTCCCAAGGACACGGTGATAACGGAGGGAACTGGGCTCGACTCTTTCGACCCACTGACTGACTTTATCAGCGTCTAAGTGTTTCACATTCCAGTGTCCAGCTGAACAGCGTCAGACTCACTCCCCCGGGGACACACAGACACACAGACACACACACAGACACACACACAGACACACACACACACACACACACACACACACACACACACACACACACACACACACACACACACACACACACACACACACACACACGCACACAGACGGGAGTCACAAAGGTTTCGATAAAATCACAACCAAATCAAACGTAAGGCAATGTCATTTTAATGGCCGATTCTATATTTCTCATGCCACAAACATCTATATTTAATTTCTTAAGATTCACAATCCTTCAAACAAACAGAGGAATGTGAGGAAATGTCAATTCTAAAGCATTATGTTTGTTGTGTGTGCAGTAAAAATAGTTGAGCAGTGCCATAATTCTCCATCTTTTGACACTAGGACTCGGCCTCGGAGGCGATAGAGCCACTGCACAGCTCTCCCATTGCTCCAGTGCTGCTGTTTCTGATCATTCATGAAAGTTTGGGTTTGTGGTAAATTCCGTCCGTTTCCCCTGAGACTCGCCGGGTAAAGCCGTTACACAAGACGCCACAGAACATTTCACCAAACAAAACGTCTCACGCTGCAGTGTGTTCAACATAAAACACCAGCAGAAGGAAACAAGAACTGGATGATGAAACCTGGAGGACACACACACATGATGCAGGCTCTCATCGGAGCTGAGCGCTCGTTAAAGGCACACTGTGTAACATCGTGGACCAGGCTATACTGGTGCCATCAGTGCCCAGCTCAACACAGAAAGTCCTGTTAATCATGGGTCAATCAAAGAATGGTGAACAAGGACAAGGACGGAGCGCTACCGCAAAGCCTTCATCCCCTCTGCTGTCAGACTGTGCAATAAGACTGTGAAGCAACATGTGCAATAATCTCTGTATCAGCTGCACTTTAGTAACTCTGAGGGATCTTCTTGAATGCCGACTGTAACAAGTGAATTTCTCCTTTGTGAGATCAATAAAGGATTATCTTATCTTATCATGTCCTATTCTTCTTCATGGAGACCCCTCCTGGAGCCGCCACCTTAACGTGGTGGAGGGTTTGAGCCCGAATGATCCTGGGGGCTCTGTTGTCGGGGCTTCGTTCAAACAGGTCTAGGTGACGGGTCAGACACAGAGCGGTTCAGAAGCTCCTCATGAGAGATCAACAGGCTTCTGTGGACCCACCACCTGCAGGAGGCGCCATAGGGGCTGGTGCAGCTCCAACAGCCCCCACGACCCGGAAACGGACCAGTGGAAGAAAATGGATGGATGGATCTTCATGGAGACTAACTGGAGACCCGCTCCTGATAAAGCACAGTCATGTACAGGCGATGGGTCCACAGAAGGACGGCCTCAGGATTCTGTTGGTCTCTCTTTGTCTGACCCGTCACCGAGGACCTGTTTGCATGTTTAGTTTAGCTCAGTTTATCCTGCGATCTCAGGTTTCCCAACATAAATAATAGGTGTATATAAATTGCATCAAATGAAAGATTAAATAATGATGGTGGATCCTGTCTGTGAAAATGACACGAAGAAATGATCTCTAGTGAAACCACTGGGTCACACAAAAGTTAAAGTGCTCTGATCCTATAAAACATATATTCATAGTGAATTAAAACTGCAGTATAAAGCTAAAGGCAGAGATTAAACAATATACAAACTTAAAAAGCAGCTGTTTATCTGTAGAGCTGATCGTCAGGAGTTTGTTTGTTTCCTGTTCGACATAAAACATAAAACCTTTGACCAAACAACGCGAGAATAGATTTTACATAGATTGAGTGAATTCTTCCTTCTTCACGACCTAAACACAGATGCACAGACATAAGCAAACTGTAGACACTTAAATATACAAACACTGTCCTCTCCCACACGCCCTCCCCCTGCTGCCCCTTCACCCCCGCTCTGACCTCAACAGAACTGAAGGACTTCATCTACAGCACTCTCACCATCATCACAGTGTAGGAGAGAGGTTTCTGTTCCAGGAGCTTTCATAAAGGTCATTTCTATATTTCCACGACTGAGAATCAACAACGCTGCTGCAGTGGAGAGGGTGACCAGCACTCCTGGGGGTGCACATCACAGAGAAGCTCTCCTGGACCATGAACACCACATCACTGGTCAAGAAAAGTCATCAGCGGCTCTACTTTCCCCACAAGTTAAGAAGAGCCAGAGTCCCAGCTCCATCACTGTGCGGTTCTTCTACAGAGGGACAATAGAGAGCACCTGACCATCACTGTGTGGTTCTTCTACAGAGGGACAATAGAGAGCACCTGACCATCACTGTGTGGTTCTTCTACAGAGGGACTATAGAGAGCATCCTGACCATCACTGTGTGGTTCTTCTACAGAGGGACTATAGAGAGCACCCTGACCATCACTGTGAGGCACGGGGCCAGCACTGCCTCCTGCTGAAGGAGCCTCCAGCGTATCGTGAGAGCAGTGGAGAAGATCTGCTGAGCCCCTCTCCCCTCTATTAAGGACATGTTCTCCACCCGTCTCACCCGCAAAGGGGACCCTACACACCCATCACACCGTCTCTTCAAGGTAACGCCTTCAGGGAGGAGACTGCGGAGTCTACGGGCCAGGTCCAGTCGACTGCAGAACAGTTTCATACACAAGGCCATGGGGAAGCTGAACTCCCAGCTGTTCCTGTTTATGGAAGTTCTTCACATTTGCTGCCGAACTCGAGCTCCAGGGAAGCCGTCGTTCTGTGAAAGACTTTGATTGATTGAGGTCGATCTTTATGGGAAGAAAAACACAAATCGTATGTTCATGTTTTCCTTGACTAAACTTCAAATAAGTATCTATCAGCGGGTTAGTTTGTACAGTAAAGAATAATATAATCTTGGATGGAGCAGATGTTTCTGACAGATCCCTCAAACACTGGACACTTCCTCCTTTACTGCGGCTCCGTGCGGTCAGTGGACATCAGCGCCTTATCAATAGAAAAACTATTAAACTGCGGATCCTCCCGTGAGCGAAAACACTCGTCCTCATTCCCACGAACAACAAACACCCGTCTCAGTGGAGGGAATTCTTCAGCGCGATTTAGCGTCTTCTCAGCCGGCCGCCCGGAGACTCGGCCGCGTTCATGGACTTCATGTTGTCTCTGTGATGTATGGATCATGGACTTCATGTTGTCTCTGTGATGTATGGATCGTGGACTTCATGTTGTCTCTGTGATGTATGGATCATGGACTTCATGTTGTCTCTGTGATGTATGGATCATGGACTTCATGTTGTCTCTGTGATGTATGGATCAGTGAGCCCGTGTTAGGCCTGTGGTTTCAGGCTGAAAAACATGCCAGAAGAAACACGGAGAAGGAGAGAGCGCTACCACAGTGGGATCAGCCCGAGCACAGTGGGCCTTTGTGTGGAGGGAAACCACCAAGAGCAGCTCCGATAATGACCAGGAGCTGCACAGTGAGGTGGGCGGGGCCAGGGGGGGGGAGGTGGAAACAGCCTCGTGTGTGGAGGTGTCGCACGCAGTCACATTTACTCAATTCACATTTACAGTAGAAACAGATGCAGTCCCGATCAAAGGGTTAAGACCAGATGAAAAATGGAACTTAAAGGGACTATACGGAGCTTAAAAATGTTAAAATGTTGTATTTTCCTCCCCTACATGTCCTAATGTGTAGAATGAGCTCAGACCTGTTCACCACAACTGCCTCTAAAATCCTGCTCTGTCAGAAAGGAGTTACTTCAGGTCTGAAGTGCCGTCATGCACGAGCTTAAAGGGATGTTTCAGGATGTTTGACATAGGGCCTCATTTCCTGGTTATCCAGAGTGTTGCTGATTTCTGGAGACACCAGACTAACCATATAAATGTCTGTGTGGATCAGCTTCGTGGTTGTATAAGCTACGCAGCGGCGGAGTGATCTGCTAGAAAATAGTCCCTCAAAATGCGATCATTCATGTGATGCAGGTCAGTTATATTCCAGACATGACTCTATGGACACAGACATGTATATGGTCAGTCTGGTGTTATCAGTGATTTGCCTCAGGTGCTCTGTGGAGCGGGTCACACTGTTTTTAATGCAGGCTAGCTGATACCATAGACATGCACTAGCCTTGCACTAGCCTAGCGCCACGAAACTCTTCAAACATAAGAACTGCATGAATTACAAAAAAAAATATCTCCAGAAATCAGCAACACTCTGGATAACGAGGAAATCAGGCCCTGTGTCAAACATCCTGAAACATCCCTTTAATATAGAAGCTGCAGTTACATGTATGACCTGAGGTGGCAGTAGTGAGTATAACAATGACCAACTTGCATCTAGCCCCTTTAACAAGTTTCTAAGTGGAACTTCAATGCGACAAAAAGGAATGTGAGTGAGACAAAAAAATGAGTGAAGCTTTTATTGAAAATAACAAATAAACTGAGAAGTTTAGGTCCACCTGCCTTTAAAAGAGCAAATCTGTGGAAACACGTGGATTCAGTGTCATTTCCAGTGTTCACACCTGCGTTCACACGGCTGCAGTCGCTCCAGTAACCGGCTTCATCTGGGTCGAGGATCCTCCGGCCAATCAGATCCTCCGGCTCAGAGCTCGTGACATTTTTGGGGTTTTGAAATGACTGTTTTACTGCGTCCCACCTCGGCTTATGCAGCTCAACAACCAAATCAGGATCAAAACAAAGCCTTTGCATCAGGACTAAGTCATGACAGTGTGAACACCTGAATCCACATGTTTCCACAGATTAAAGGCATGAGGTCTTAAACTTAAACTACTTCAGCTTCATTGTTATTTTCACCCCTCCTGGAGCCGCCACCTTATCGTGGGGGAGGGTCTGAGCCCAAATGATCCTGGAGCTCTGTAGTCGGGGCTTCGTGCCCCTGTAGGGTCTCCCAGGGCAAACAGGTCCTATAGGTGACGGGTCAGACAAAGAGAGGTTCAGAAGCTCCTTATGAGAGACCAACAGGCCTGGTTAGAACCATGAGGCCGTCCTCCTGTGGACCCACCACCTGCACCCGGAAACAGACAAGTGGAAGAAAATGGATGGATGTTATTTTCAATAAAAGCTTTACTCAGTTTTGTTTTTTGTCTCACTCACTTTCCTTCTTGCTGCACATCTAACTTCTACCTGGAGCCTTGTTAAAGGAACAGGCCGGTGTTCTTCCACACTGAGATCTGTTCTTACCTGAGCTTAGACGAGTTGATGTGTACCTGTCTGGTCTTTGTGTGTGCCCTCAGTCATGCACAAAGACCAGAGAGGTACGGATCAACTCGTCTAAGCTCAGGTAAGAACATATCTCAGTATGGAAGAACACCGGCCTGTTCCTTTTACCGTGTATTTCTTTTCATCTGGTCTTAAACGTTTGATCAGGTCTCTATGTAAAAAGTAGAAGTGAAAAATGGCACTCGTAGCTAACATTAGCATATGTACCATGAAGCTAGCGTACTTTCCTGTTAGCATACTCATAATTCAGCATTTGTTAAAGTTATGGAGGAGAAATAGGAGAAAGTTCAGTTTTTCCCTTCTTTGTTTTCCCTCTGGCTGATTCAGATATGACCATATATGGGCGGTCTGTATCTATAGCAGGATATGGGCTTCAGGGCACTCTTTGGTTTGTGTTTGTTCTTGCTCCATAAACTCCATATCGCAGCAAGTATTTGACACAAAGAAGGTTGATATCTGACTTTTTTGGGAGTTCTGATCTGCTTGGTTTTGATTTGAGCCTGTCACTGTGGTATTTCCTTTTAGATATCGTTAAAATACCATGTAATCAAAAAGTAAACCATCTGCAAGCGTGACATCATCGCCCTCTCCAATCTGAAGACCACCCACAGTCCACCCGGATAAATGAACCATTTTTCACCGGAGGAATCAGCAAACAAACTCACACAGAAGCCTCAGGGTCCAGATGTGGAGGCAGCAGATACAGAGACTCCCTGACGGTGCGTCTCCTGCAGAGAGACACCTGCCAGAACTGTCTCTGCAGCAGATGATACTGTGTGTGCTGGGCCTGTCAGCAGCTCATATCCATGTGTCCTCACGCTCGCAGGTGCAGACACAGAAATGTGGACAGTCAGAAACTCTCCCGGTGAAAGACGCCTCTGTAGTTGTTATTCACGATACACACACGAGATTTAACGTCTTCAGCTTTGCAAACAATCCATCAAACACAGGAACGAAGGCGAAACGTTTGTCAGTTTCAGCCAAACCTGGAGTTGAAGACGAAGCCTCGGCGTAAATTCAACCTGAGAGACTAAACCTCCAGCCAACGATCGCGTGGAAACATTTGGAAACTTTGTTTTTGTCTTCAGGGCCGTAGCCAGGATGTAAAAAACAGTGAGGTTTTTTCTTTCTAATTCTTTAAACAGGGGGGTCTGGGGCTCCTCCCCCCGGAATTTTTTAAAGATTCCGATGTAATTTCCTGTATTTTAAGTGATCAAAACACTTTTGTCTCATCCTTAAGCTGTTTTCAAAGATTGCTTTTTATTGCACCGTTTGGGACCAGGAGGCCTGAGTGAATGTGGCGAGCGAGTGGATGGTGTCGGACATGCAGATGGTGCAGACTGGCCTCGCTTCCATCAGTCTGCCCCAGGGCAGTGGGTGCAGCCGTGCACGAGTCACGAACCCCCTAATTTGACATGATGAATATCACAAAACAAAATATCTATTTAATATATATTTCATCCATTATTACTGTGAAGCAGGTTTTCCAAACAGTTTTGCTCGCCTGAGTGAGAGGCAATAAGAAGGTCTTGTCCTAAATAAACACTAACATATTAAATGAAAATGTCCGTTTTTAATTGTTTTCAAAACGAGGCTGTGGGTGTGAATGGGTAAAGCTGAGTGTTTTGCTTTGGCTCATTCTGAACATCAGACTCTGCGCTCTGGCCCCGCCCCCTCTGCGTCGCCCTCACTGTCAAACCACTGGTAGTTACAAAGGTGAATGCGCTGGCTCTTCCGCCTGTAACCCTCTAACCCTTTAACCCTCTAACCTTAACCCTGTTTACAACATTAATTTGCGCAGTAAAGGATTCAATGTGTAAAAAATAAATAAAAATAAAAATAAAAAGCTAAAATTTTACCGAGGTCCGGACCTAGGTGACCTCAATGGTAGATACGGCCATGTTTGTCTTTCAAAAACTGCTTCTCGCTCCACTTCCGGGTCCAACGGAGCTTTAGCCTCATTCACTGTGATGGGATTTAGCTGATTTGAACCTCCTGTAGAGCCGACTAGACTGTTCTAAACATCTGATCACAAAGAAATATTACATTTACTCTCGGTTTTCTTAAGTAAGTCTTCGTAAATCAACTCATTACTTCCGTACACAATGAAGGCTGATTTTCGAGTGCGAACGAGGTGTAAAACTGTTGTTTTTCAGCAGGAGATTCAGATGAAGTTGCGTTTGTTGCTGTGTTTACCTATGGACCTCGCAGCTGTTTGGACGTAGCTAATTATTGTGCGTGATGTCGCACTTAGCAAAGGCATTGGCACTTTCCCTCAAACTGAAATAGGTAAAATATAATTAACGCTGGTCATTATTGGGAAAATAAGCACCGACAACCCGGGTTTCGCCCTGAAGGTGCTTATTTTCCCGATAATGACCAGCGTTCTGTACATTATCCCGGTGATTATACGTCCATTTGCCAACTGAACACACACAACATGAACTTCGTACACTTTTATAAAGGCTGAAAGGTTTATTTAATGACTTCTGCGGCAAATAGTTCCCAAAAGTTTGCGCGTTGCTCGGCAGTGCTTGTTGTGGTTCCGGGCAGTGTGGCTAGGCTAGAAGCAGCAAGGCTAGCTACTTATTGCTAACCTAGCTACGTAGCTGAAGGTGCAGTTGGAGGAATGGTGGTGAATAGATACAGACGGCATCTCGTCAGAGAAGGGGGCGTGGCCGAGGGGGAAAACAGAACCTTTTGGGAAAAACAATTTTCCTTCTTTTGAGCCGTTTTCTGGTGAAATATGAACTTATTTATCACATACAAATAAAGTCAAGTCTAAACCGGCCCATATGGATGTTTATTCTCAGTAGGAGCAAAAAAACGCAGTTATAGCAAGCGCTAACTAGTGTTAGCATTTGCACGATGCTGACATGTAGCCTGATGTTAGCATTCATGTTAGCATTCTCTGTTATTCATGTATTTATGGGCTGTTGAACCACTTTGCTCCTCTCCATGTCTTTGTGACATTATATTCATAATTCAGCGTTTGTTAAAGCAGTTTTGAATAATTAAAGAAAGTTTAGATTTTTCTCAATTGTTTTCCCCCTTAACTGTTTTCAAACATGACCATATATGGGCGACTCCAGAGACGGCGTCTGTATCTGTCTCTGGGTAAGTTGAAAGTCGGACTCTCGTTAACTTCACGAGGACAGAGACAGTGTCCTATAATACTGGACTGATATGAAAGACTTATATAGAGTTGAGGAATGTGACGTCATATCGCTGAGCATTATGGGATTAGCAGCAATTATAAACTAATGGAAAAATACTGGAGTTATTCTTCACATTAAAACACTTGGACACCAGTGAGTTAAATGTATTTACCAGCAGTAACTCAGCAGTAACGGAGCTGTTCCACGGCTTTCCACTCTTTACACTGTTAGTCAATGGAAATGCTAGCCGCTGCAAAGATGGCGGATCTCCATGGTAACTGTGGAATTTCCCGAACTCTATTACAAGCACGAACTCCGTTACCATTGGCAGCGGTCATTATTTTTTGTCCTCTATCAGAAAATAATGACCGGGAGAACGTTGGAAAATCCCATTCAAGTCAATGAAGCTTCTACATCGTGAAGAGCAGTATAAAAAGATTCTATAACATGAACATAAGCTATGGAAAAACAGATTTAATGTCAAAACTTTCAAACTGTATTGATTGTTTGGGAAGGAAATTTGAAAGAAAGATCCTTCCCTATAGAAAATGTAAAAATCATTTGGATCATTCTGGATCAAACGTAGCTTTTCTTGCAGCTAATGGTAAATGGTCTCAACTTATTTGATGCTTTTGGACCTTCATCAGGCCCAGAGCGTTTTACTGAAGAACCGGTCCCTCATTCATACACCAGTGTCCACAGACCAAGGGGAGAAGGTGAGGGACACTGGAGCTTCCACACATGCCGGTTCCTCAGACTCACCATTTCTCGCCGCCGGCCGCCACGTGCTGCTGGACCGTGTATCCAAACTGGGCCTGTTTAGGGCCTTTGATGATCCGCGGGTTCTTCGTGTCGATGTTGTAGCAGTCGAGGCCTGGAAGAGAAGAACAAATCTATGTTTAAACTGTCTCATAATCCTTTGTTTAGGTTCTGGATCTTCAGCTTCACTGAGTCTGTGAGACCTGGAGATGGAGGACGTTCCCACATCTGACCTCTGACCTCTGGGCTTCACCCTCACCTCTCCGGGGAACATGAATCTAAAGCGACGCAGAACCTCGCCTGTTGTTTAGGGACAGAAAACGGCCGCCTCGAGACCTGATCAAAGCCCACGTGTTTTCCCAATCGAGCTCTTGGCTTTGGCTCCTCCCCCGGCGGCTTCAGGAGCGCCGCGACCCGGCGCCTGCTTTCAATTAAAATACCGACGGCGGCGTTTTCCCTCCGCACGTTCAGGAGTTACGCGTTACGGCTTATTAGCGGTGACAGCAGCGTTTTCCAAGGAGAAGAAGAAGGTGAGGTGAGATTTTCCCCAAAGGAAGAGGGAGAGGAGCGGCAGGAGAGCGGTTAGTGCGTCTTCATCATCATCATCATTATGTCACGGAAACAAGTGAGGCTCATTTGACGTGATTAGTGATTAGAAGGTCAAGGTCCTCGATGTTCAGAGATGGAGAAACGCTACAGGAGAGGATTTTATGAAAATAATAATTATTTTGTAAGATCATTTCTTGCACCCAAAGGTATTTAAGTGTGTTTGAAGATTTACTAAACTACACTACACAGCGAGCCATGTTCATGAGCCTGAAGTCCAGATCCTCCTCCACAGACTGAGGACTCACTGTTGGACACCTTAAAGTGCAAATGACACAACAGATACAATTTTTGATAAAACATAGTTTACACAATCATATTTAAGATTTTTGAGTCCAGTTCATTAGTAGTTAAAATGTTTACTCCAATTGGTCATTTTATGCTCACTACTGCCACCTCAGGTCTCATGTATAACTGCAGCTTCTATATTAAGCTCGTGCATGACGACATTTCAGACCCGAAGTAACACCTTTGTGGTCTGAGCTCATTCTACACATTAGGACATGGCTGGATCATGTAGTGGGAGGAATATCTGAATCAACATTTAAAATATACTTTGTTAAATTATGTGCATTAGAAAATAATTGTGAATATATTATGGAATATATGGATTCCATATATACATAACAATTCTCCATGGACTTATTAGTAGAACATAATAATTCCATTTAGAACTAAGTTTACAGTGCAGCACTTTTTTTCGCACAACCCTTGAACGCCTCAGCCTCTCCTCCGGTGCTGCTTTGCTTTGTGATCATGAGGAGGACAAAGACCTGAGGCTCCTGTAGATTCTGGATTCATAAACATTTCAGCTGCGTCAGAGCAGGTCGCTCACATGTTTAAGTTCACCATCTTTTTGTAAACTTCTGTCATGATGCTAAACTGTTAGCCGCTAACTGTTGCTGCGCCTTTAAGATAGCTTTGCTAAGTCCTGTATTTTATATGGGCTCGACGAACGGGAGGCGATGTCGCTCCTCATTTCATTTCCAATCGAGCGAGCGCGACATTATTGCATGTGAAACTTCGTGCTCGTCCACGTAGACGTGCACTCGTGGGCTTGTGATGCGATACAAGAAAGCTGGAAAGTGTTGGTCGCAGTTGAACCATCAACACAGACATGTATATGGTTAGTCTGGTGTTATCAGTGATCTGCCTCAGGTGCTCTGTGGAGCGGGTCACACTGTTTTTAAAGCAGGCTAGCTGATACCATAGACATGCACTAGCCTAGCACCACGAAACTCTTCAAATATAAGAACTGCATGAATTACAAAAAAATATATCTCCAGAAATCAGCAACACTCTGGATAACGAGGAAATGAGGCCCTATGTCAAACATCCTGAAACATCCCTTTAAGGCTGATTTATTTTTATAAACTGTCTGCTGTGACAGTGGCTCAAATCTGAAGTGGCCTTTTCACGTATGCATCATTTTTGATCACACAAACACTTATAAATCAGTCCCATAATGTTGAACCTAGACCCGACAATCTCCAGATCCAGATGGACACTTTTATTTATCTGATGATTATCTGATGAAACGTCACTCTAAAGGTGTGTAGATTAACCTTTGTTTGGGAGCTTCAGGTGCCGTGTGGACTCTGTTGTTTGCACTTTCTTGTAGACCCAGCACTTTATTCACCAGAGAAACCCTTTCAGACCAATGGCCGCTGGCTGCCCTGCTTTTTGACCACAAACGTGGGGGCCGCCATTGCTCCGCCGTTGCTGCAGTACCTCCATATCGCCGCTAGGCCCCCATTGAAAAGCATTGGACTTTAGACACGTTAAAAACTACTTTAAAGCCTGGTTTCAATTGTTTCAACGCTAGACTCGGCTGATCTTCCTCCTGAGATCACGCTGGGTTAATAACAATATATGAAACCAGGCTGGTTTTCGTAATATGATTTTTTGAAATCTCGTATTTAATGAGGCTCGGACTGTTAGCATTGGAGCAGCGCGAGCTACACGTCACACAAAGGGCCGAGTCTACGGTGAAAATCCCGCCCGTATGTCCTTTTTAGGAACATGCTTCGTCAGAGCTGGGGAGGGGGAGCCTGTAAATCTGCCATGAATTGCCCCACGGCCGTGGTCATTATGGTAAACGGGGAGGAGTGAGCAGAAGACGTCCATTATTTTCTACAGTCTATGTTTCAGACACACAGTTTTCTCTTCATCACATTTGCAAAGCCCTGCACTCCAAACCAAAGCACTCCAGAGCCTTCACTGATGACTTCCATCAGGTGGTGCCCTGCTGCTAACCACTCTGCCACCACGCTCCCCGACAGGTGCAGGAGAACACGCCCGGCTCTGGTAAATGACCCTCTAAACAAGATGAATGTGTCTCTAATGCGGCGCAGACCGAAGTGATTAAAGCAGCGGGATCTGAAGCGGCACATTTCTCTTTGAGGGTCACATGTTTTCTCACAGTTTGAGTCGATCAGAGGGAAACGCATGAAGGACTTTTTTTTAACCACTAAACCCCCATCAACCCCCCCCCCCTCGGTCTTTCTTTATGTGTCATTTAGCACTACTGTTACTAATGTTAATGTTAAGTCTGTGGTAATCCTATCAGCTCAAACTGAACATGTATGTCTACCTATATACATATTATACACACACAGGATAATAATTTTCCCGATAAAAACATAGTGAACACGATAATATTTAAGATTTTGCTGAAGATTGTCCCCAGCTTTCTTTACTTTGGCCATTTTTGTGATGTTTATCGTTTCACTTCCTTATTGGACACTGACAGGAAGTGACATAGATGAAGGCAAACAATTTTAAACTGTTGCCGTGCCAACCATGTTATGTCAATGGGAAATGAATGAGTCAAACTGCTATGAACTTTACCTCTATATTTACGTCACTTCCTGTCAGTAGCTTAAACAGAGACGAGCTTTTAAACATGATGCATTGCTCTCTTCAGACGGGGGTCGTCCCTGCTGCCTTTAAAGGGGCGTTGGTGAGGCCCCTGTTGAAGAAGAGCAATTTGGATTGTCATGATTTTAACAATTTCAGACCAGTATCCAACTTACCATTTATAAGCACAATCTTAGAAAAACTTGTCTTTATCCAACTTAATGATTTTATTACTGCACATAATGTCCTTGAGAAATTCCAGTCTGGCTTTAGGGTAAACCACAGCACTGACAGGAAGTGACCATTTTATATCAATGGGAAATGAATGAGTCCAACTGCTCTGGAACTTTACCTCTGTCTATGTCACTTCCTGTCCGCAGCTAAAACATTTAAATAAAAATGACTTTTATGCCCAACATTTCTTCATTAAAAGTACGGCTTCAGTAAAATGATAATTATGCAACACCTCCTTCTAAATAAGTCATGTTTTCAAAAGCGTTTAAACCTGTCAAATGCACTTTAACATTGAGGGCCTTTCTCACCTAGTTGGAGACTAGTTTGGAGGCTCGTTGGTGGAGACTGGAGTCGCCGCTGGTGATAATGCGAGTCTCCAGAAAGTCTCGGTGAAAACAAACAGGTCTCAAGCAGCTGTGGCCATATTGCAAATGTAGCGAGATGGGGTTAGCTAAGGGAGTTTAGCTGGTTTTAACTTCATTGACAACGCCACACTTGACTTACAGTCAAAGGAACCAAGTTACATTTTCCCCACACAGATTCTAAGGCTGGGAGGTCAGACCAATACACAGTTCTTTACCAAATGTATTACATACTTTAGTGTCTTGTTTTTCTCTCTCAGTAAAAGTTTCACAGTCAGGTTTCACATAGGCTTCCAGATGTCCATTTTATGCAGGTCTCCCCGAGCTACATGAAAAGTCCCCGAAACAAGAAAACAATGTAGTCCCTTCCCCCATGTTACAAACAACAGTGTCCTGCTCACTCGTCCACTTCGTCTGCAGGACCGACGACTGCACGAATGCTTGTGGTTTTCACCGTCCAAATGTCATGAGAGGAGAGGCCGGCCCGACAGCAGAACTTAAAACAACATGTGGGCTACTTCCAAAATACTCCCCACCAGGACAATAGATGCACTTTTTAACTGCATTTTAGATCAAATCCTGGACGGCAGAAAACGTTCTCCAGCTGAACCAGGACAAAACTGAAATGTTAATCATCAAGAGAGAGACTTTTATCCAAACTACAGTCACTGTCTCTGAATCCTCCCTCACAGGTGAAGAACCTGGTGTGATCTTTGACTCTGAGCTGGCGTTTATTCCACACATTAAGAATATCACAAAGATAGTTTTTTACATCTAAAGAACATAGCCAGAGTCGCCCCATTCTCTCTCTAACACGGAGACGCTCATGCAGGCTTTTATCACCACTTGTATCCACTACTGTAATGCCCTGACGAAGACCAGGAGGCGGGGCCACATTACACCTGATGAAGACCAGGAGGCGGGACCACGTTACACCTGATGAAGACCAGGAGGCGGGACTACATTACACCTGATGAAGACCAGGAGGCGGGACCACGTTACACCTGACAAAGACCAGGAGGCGGGGCCACATCACACCTGACAAAGACCAGGAGGCGAGACTACATTACACCTGACGAAGACCAGGGGGCGGGACTACATTACACCTGACGAACACCAGGAGGCGGGACCACATTACACCTGACGAAGACCAGGAGGCGAGACTACATTACACCTGACGAAGACCAGGGGGCGGGACTACATTACACCTGACGAACACCAGGAGGCGGGACCACATTACACCTGACGAAGACCAGGAGGCGGGACCACATTACACCTGACGAAGACCAGGAGGCGGGGCCACATTACACCTGACGAAGACCAGGAGGCGGGACCACATTACACCTGACGAAGACCAGGAGGCGGGACCACATCACACCTGACGAAGACCAGGAGGCGGGGCCACATCACACCTGACAAAGACCAGGAGGCGGGGCCACATCACACCTGACGAAGACCAGGAGGCGGGACCACATTACACCGGTTTGAGAATCGCTGCATTGGCCCCGTGTGTTTCAGGATCGATTTTTGGTCCTTCTTATCTTTCAGAACTGCTTTTACCTCATGAACCTTCACAGCCCCTTCGCTCCTCCTCAGGGCTCTCCTAGTTATTCCTAAATATTACGGCCCTCGCCTCTGGAACCACCTGAGGAGGAGCTCAGACCTGAGGAGGAGCTCAGGGCTGAGGAGGAGCTCAGGGCTGAGGAGGAGCTCAGGGCTGAGGAGGAGCTCAGGGCTGAGGAGGAGCTCAGGGCTGAGGAGGAGCTCAGACCTGCAGAGAACCAGGTGGGCCAAGCAGGAGAGAAGCATAGGGGACTAGTGTTACGCAACACCCGTCTCAAAAGCACCGTTTGTTTTTTATACAGACTTTTTGCAGAAATGACAGTTGGAGGACGACTGAATGACGACAACAGGCCTTTTTTTTATTGTTTCGTGATGCGAGCGCTGGGATCAGGTTGGTTTTGTACGAGAAGACGTTTCTTCTTTCATTACAACGACCTCATCTCATCGTCTGGGATTCAGTTCTTTTTCCTTTCTCCTTCTGTCTGTTCGCTCTGATGCAGCTCCTCAGTCTAAACTTTGACCCAAAAGCAGCCAAACGTTCCCTCAGAGCCGCCATGTTGATGTTTGATGCATAATATTATGGACAGAGTAGATCCTAAATGTGGAGTAAGTAAACTTAAATCCATGTTGCTCCTGTTTAGACTTCATTACTTTCCAAACTCCAACACGGACAGAAACTCCCTGAGATCCCGTTGAGTTCCGTATCAACAAACCCTTCATGATATTGTTAGGGCTGGAAACTGTGGCGTCTCAAACCAAACACTGCGGGGACGTCCTCGGGTGAACTCGGAGTCGAGGTGGTGAAAGTTAAAATGGGAAAAGGGGCATGACAGGTTGCCATGGAGACGATAATAAACCCAGCAGGTCCAGGGCGGTCAGGAGGCCTCACCTGACCACTTCCCTCCCTCCAGCCTGTCCATAACAACGCGCCGAAGAACTGACACCTTCAGCGGGACAAACACACCAGCCTATTGTGGATGTTTTGGTTTAATGAGAGAAATTGCTCAAAACTTGGAACAAAAGAAAAAAACAATCCATAAAAAAGTCGTGGCGTGAGTACAGTAGTAAAAGTCTGAGTGACGGCTGTGAAACATGGGAGGAAACTCTGAAGGAGCTGAAAATCAATCAGCCAAAGCCGTTCATGGTGCGGCTCGACCTTTGACCTGACCTTGTAACACCATCACCCGAGTAAAAACAAAGACATGCGAGTCACACACGATAATGTTCTTCTTTACATCGTCTGATACCAGCTGAAAATATCCTTTGATTTTCTTTGCGGGACACGTGAATAATCGTGGGAACTCGGCTTTTGCAGCGAAACGTCCGAGTCACTTCCTGATATCTCTGGCTCCTTGTGACAAAACGTATTTCTTCAAAGGGACTAGATGCAAGTTAGTAATTTTATACTCACTACTGCCACCTCAGGTCATACGTGTAACTGCAGCTTCTATATTAAAGGGATGTTTCAGGATGTTTGACATAGGGCCTCATTTCCTGGTTATCCAGAGTGTTGCTGATTTCTGGAGACACCAGACTAACCATATAAATGTCTGTGTCGATCAGCTTCGTGGTTGTATAAGCTACGCGGCGGCGGAGTGATCTGCTAGAAAATAGTCCCTCAGAATGCGATCATTCATGTGATGCAGGTCAGTTATATTCCAAACATGACTCTATGGACACAGACATGTATATGGTTAGTCTGGTGTTATCAGTGATTTGCCTCAGGTGCTCTGTGGAGCGGGTCACACTGTGTTTAACGCAGGCTAGCTGATACCATAGACATGCACTAGCCTTGCATTAGCCTAGCGCCACGAAACTCTTCAAATATAAGAACTGCATGAATTACTAAAAAATATATCTTCAGAAATCAGCAACACTCTGGATAACGAGGACATGAGGCCCTATGTCAAACATCCTGAAACATCCCTTTAAGCTCGTGCATGACGGCGCTTCAGACCCGAAGTAACACCTTTCTGACAGGTCTGAGCTCATTCTACACATTAGGACATGGAGGAACATGTAGGGGGAGGAAAATACTTAATTTTAACATTTTTAAACTCTGTATAGTCCCTTTAACACTCTGACATGAAAACTAAGATGTTGTGATGTTGCTTTACAGATGAATCGTTCCATAACCTTTGTGTTACTTACTGAGCCTCGTTTAAATCAGACATGATTATTTAGACCTAATGAGAGAGCAGTGGAATCTGCCCTCAGCTCTGGTGAAGCTGAGACATGCCGGACGTCTGCATTCCTCCGTCAGTATTTAGCCGTTAATCAGAGTCTAAACAAAGCAGTAAACAGCAGCTGTAAATCACAGCTCTGTGTGGTCAGAGCCAAACACGCCACAGAACACGGACTCACACGGACTCACACGGACCCACAGCCGCATCAACGAGTCTATCAACACGCCTGTCACATGTGAGCGGGACATCTTCCTCTGGGCGTTTCAGTTACTCCGGACACAAAGGTATTTCCTGAATGACTTAGAGCGAGGCCTGTGTCCAGATGTGTCCAGATGTGCCCAAGTCTGAGTCGTCATGAAACTTACAAACACGTTAACCTGATCTGCATCCAAACCACAGAGTGTACTGACATTTGAAAGCTAAGACCTTCTAGTTTATGAGCGTAAGATCTGTGTGAGTGAAACAAACTTGCATCACAGTTTCTAACCCTAACCCAGGGTTCCCGGTCTCAGCCAAACCCGGCCAAAAATATCTGAAAACCCGCCCAAAATCCGCAAACATTCAGCGAGACTGGAATTTTCAATGTTTTTACTATTTTCCAGAGTCATGTGCTCCGTCTCCGTCTCTGACTGAGAAAGCAGCTCTGAGAGCCTTGGATTTTATATTTTGTTGTTCTAAAATCTCCCATTGACATAACATGGTCGACACAGCAACACTTACAAAACAAATATTTGCCTCTGTCTATGTCAGTTCCTGTCAGTGTTGATGATGATGCCAAACAATGACGGCTGCGACAAGACAGCATTTCAGACACAACTACTTCTCCTTCCTCCTCTTTATCCTCAAGCAGAACTTCACATTCTGTTGGAGCTTCTCTGAGAAGCAGGTGAGGGCGGGGCTGGGCTCATGGGGCCCTCTCAGGGGGTTTGCAACAGCCCATTGTCGTTGCACCTTGTCACTGCTGCTCATAGATCTAAACAAAATCACAGCAGATCGTCCCTCCCGAGCCGACGATCTGGCAACAGCCCTGCTGGCTCGGGGCCCCCAGGCACCTGCTACGCCTCTGATCTCCAGAGGAGCCAGGCTGATGGTCAGAATCACCTGGCTGGAGGATTCACGTATTGTACATGTTTTTAGTGGTGGGGGAACGGGAGGAAACCTACGCAGACACGGTGAGAACATGCAAACTCCACAGAAGGCCCCGTCCAGGTGGGAATTGAACCCAGGACCGTCAAAGCTGTGAAGCACGAGCACTAACTGCTGTGCCACCATGGAAGGTAAAGATATGCCCTTGGTTTGGTGCAGCTCAGAGCGCCTGAGGAGGTCCTTCCGACCTTCAGAGGAGGAGGAACAGGGAGGGGCATGAGCTGCACTCTGCTCTTCCTCATACTTACTCTGAAGTGTCTTTATAAATATTATGTTTTAGGTTTTGTTCCGGTTTTTAATGTTGTCTTTTTTGTTGCACATGAATTTCATGGGCGACAGTGGCGGCGTTGGAAGAGTGGGTCAGGGGTTTGAATCCTGAAGGTGCACACTGTTGTTGTGTCCTTGGGCAAGACACTTCACCCTCCAGTGTCTGGTGTATGAATGTGAGAGTGAATGGGTGACTGGTGTCTCGGAGTAAAGCGCTCTGGGCCTGGTGAAGGTAAGTTTAAGTGTAATGGTTTTGTTTAGCCCAATATCACAACAGAAGTCTCCTCACAGCTGCACCAAACATTAAGGCAATAAAACAGAGCAATAAATATGACAATTAAAAGTTCTGGTGAATCCAGGCAAATATAATGTCCAATAGGAGGCAGCGATGAGCGGCGTGGGCGTCCCCCGTCCTTAGACTCTCCAGCGCGGCGAGGAAAAACTCACAAACCCGGCAGGAGAAAAGAGAAACCACAGAAGGAGAGATCCACTCCCATGGACGGACAGGCTATAGAGACCCAGGGCCGAAGGATCCCTCAGCAGACGGGCCAAGATCACAGACCGTCCAGTCCTCAGTATCCAGAATGTAGGTTCCTCCGTTCACCCAGGTTCCTCCCGAGGTAGAGAAGCGCTTTATAAGTTTAGACCATTTACTCAAAAGATACAAAGCTGAACTCCAGGCATGTTTGTAGCTGCCCTGAGACAGGCTGTCAGACCTGTGGCTGCCTCTTCAATCGCTACAAGTCACTTAATAAACCCTGTGCAGTCTTTGTGTTTGAGCGCAGACAGACTGACTCTTCGCTGCCCCCTGTGGGCCACATTATGACGAGGTTAAAAGCTCAATAACATCCATCTTACCGACGTTTCCTTTAAAATAAACATGACTCTTTCTGAACATCGACACATTCTGGGACCACTCACTTCCTGCTTTATGAATACTTTACATATTTAGCGCCGCTTTGATCCCGGCTCCAAACATCCTCCTGTGGGACTGCGGACACCAACAGCCACTGGAAACAGACAGGAGTTTAAAAAGAGCCTCCGAAGTCATTGAGCAGATGTGGGACTGAGGAACAAGCCAGCTCTGAGAAACAACAATGATTTTATCTTTAATGACGTTTCACTTGGACTCAAATGTCTGTAGTTTAGTGAATTCGCCAAACCACAACTAAGTTCATCATCTCATCGATCTTTAAAGGAAGGGTTTGTCGTGAATCAACCCCGGAGATCGTGCTTATTCACAATTACGAGAGAAAGAAAGCAGTGCACTCAAAATTACCCACAATGCATCTTGAAAAGGACTGAGCAGCGATGGTTGCCATGAATGAGGCGGAGTGTGTTCTGATCATGTCTTATAGTTATAGAACACCTCCCCTCTCAGATAAACAAACGTAATAATCGAGTCAGTTTCCTTTTTTTTTACTTGGATTTGGTCGTTTTTTCTCAGTCATCCAGGTGAGTGATTCAAACACAAAAGGTTTAAACAAAGCGATTGGAGTCATGTTTATAAAAGAACAAGCGCCAGAGCAGAGGAGTCAAACCTACGGCCGATGAAAGATGATTTTTCAGACCTTCAGGGATCCTAAAGGGGCCGACCAGCTCTCTCCCCATGATTCTGACTCCGCCCCCTCCTTACTGACGTCACAGCCTTGTTGGGACATGGTGGCCGTTCATCAACCATCCACTCCTCCATCCATCTGACCATCCAGGGTCACACGGCCTCATCAGTGAACAAGACTGTCTGAAAATGAGTCTTCATGTATTTCTGAGCCACTGCAGCCGTTTGGTGAACAGGTCTGAGCTCATTCTACACATTAAGACATGGAGGAACATGTAGGGGGAGGAAAATACTTAATTTTAACATTTTTAAACTCCTTATAGTCCCTTTAAGTGATTGCTTTCTGAATAAACTGTTACACCTCTTGAGGTGGGGGAACCAGAGAGCCACTGAAGGGTTTTTAACGGGCTTGCAATAGGGTTGGGAACCACTGCACTAATATACAGTGCGGCACCACAGACAGTGTGAAGCAGACACAGCCACAATGTTCAGTTTCACATTTACATTCATCAGATTCTATGGCAGCAAACCCAAAGAAAATCCCTTCCCTTGTCCTCAATCAAGTCCTAATGAGAGCTCGGGCAGGCCTCCATTAATTAAAGCTTCCACATGAGCTATGGCCGGTCTGTATTCGCTCAAAGTAAAGCAGTGAGACTGAGGCCGGTGTCCTCGTGAGTCTTTTAAACCAGCCCATCCTGCTGTACATACACTCCCTTCAATGTTTCAAACGCTCACACTCCTCTGGTCGCCCTCTGCTTTCTCTGCAGATTTTAAATGGGCCTCGGCCAAGACACACAGAGGGAAAAGTGAGAAGGTTCACCAAACCAGAGCGAGCTTTGCAACTTTCCACACGGAGCTGCAAAGTCTTCCCGGCAGCTTCATCGGCAGCTGCTCGTGCCGCGCTGATGCCTGGCTCCAGCGCCCGCACAAATAAACCCAGACTGGGCCGGACATCTGCAGGAGCCGACCCCACCGACTCCCTCTGCAAAGTACAGGGTTATCTCACGCTGCGGTTTGAAAGTCGTGTCTGAGGAGATGTTCCTGAGACACTCCATCTTGTTTCCTCGTGTTTCTTTAGTTTGGAAACACGTCTACGAAGCCAAGACCAGAATGTGCAGCTCTGTGATTGTGTCGTCAAAACTGCTCGGCCTTCTGGGACTTCGGGCACATTCCGGGCTTTAGCTGCTTGCTTGAGAAACGTCCTCAATCCCAGCTCCTGTGTCTGATAAAGCCCCAGTCAGTCGTTTAAAGCTCAGTGGCTGAACTGTGGAGGTTCTTGGCTTTCAAATGTGTTCATGTGCAGCTTTGTGTAAACCAGGTTCAGCTGCAGAGACTTGTTTAAAGCACCAAGAGCCTCCGACAGACACTCACTTTGCTCCATCAGAGTGTCCTCAAAGGCAGGAAAAAGTAAAACACAATTGTGAGCGACTTCCGCAACCGAGCGATTAATCGAGAGCCAGGACCAAAACAAGGAGAGGCCGAGAGAAAGAGCCCTGAGGAACTACGGGTTTATTTTAGGGCGAAGGGCATAGAACAACAAAAACAAAAGACTGACTGTGTTGTCCTTGTCCTGAAACTGTCAAATCTGCTAATAAACTAGTGATGTGATGTTCACCTCGGTGTTCTCCTCAACCCCACTCTTTCCTTCGAACCCCACGTCAAGCAAATAACCCTGACTGCTTTCTTCCATCTTAAAAACACATCACGACTCCGCCCATCCCTCCCTTTCTCTGCCGCTGAAACACTGATTCATGCCTTCATTACATCTAGAATCGACTACTGCAACAGCGCCCTCTACGGCTCACCATCCAAAACCCTCAATAAACTCCAGTACATCCAGAACTCCGCCGCCCGCCTCCTCACGCACACTCGCTCCCGTGAACACATCACCCCTGTCCTTCAGAACCTCCACTGGCTCCCCGTCCCTCAACAGTTCCAGGTCCTCCTCATCACTTTCAAAGCCCTCCATAATGTGGCCCCTCCAGACCTCACCGACCTGCTCCACCATCACACTCCATCTCGCTCCCTCCGCTCCTCCAACCTCCTGTCCCTCCCCTGTAAGACCAAGCGCCGAACCTGGGGAGACAGAGCCTTCTCCATCGCCGCCCCCGCACTCTGGAACTCACTGGTCCGTGCCTGTTCTGACCTCCTTACCTTCAAGAAAGAACTCAAAACTCACCTCTTTAAAAAGGCTTTTAATATTGAATAACTGTCCTCTATTTTAATGTGCTAATTGTATGTGTGATTTTATTCTTGTTTTCTGTAAAGCTTCTTTGAGTGTCTTGAAAAGCGCTCTACAAATAAAATGTATTATTATTATTATTATGTCGAGCAGCTCTTTCAGTCAACTTTACCCAGAACTTACGCTGAACCAACACAAGGATCAGCCCCACAACCAAACGAACGCTTTCTGCACTGAAGTCAATGCTGAATGCTAAATCGTGATCCGAGCTCTACCTTATATTTACAGTAACAGAGATTAAGGACACTGGTAAGTAGGTAAGTATATTTTGTTTTAGGCGATATCCACACGAAGACAAAATACTTATGTTTTCAGGAACTTTCTTTGTAAGCATGAAGCAGCTCCGTAAATGTTGGACGCACACATTTACTAAGCTGGCTTCATGCTTACAAAGAAAGTTCCTGAAAACATGGGTCGACTCAGGTCCGTGAAAACGGCGCAATTCATTTTCCAAGCCTGTGTGAGGCGCTGTGATGCTAACACTAGTGATGGAAAGATGATGCCCCATGAAGCATTGAAGTAGTAGTAGTAGTAGTTTTATTCGGTCAGTTCATTCCTTTAAACGTAAATACATTTCCAATTCTTTGTGAACAACGTGACCGAAAGGGTTTAGGCTGAAGTGAAAACTTATTAACCTAACCCAGTTTACAGACTTCACCAGAGAAAAACAAAACATTAATAATGAACAATATCAAGAGTCAAACAGAAGAGAAATAATCCTGTATCTGGAGTTAGTCACATAAATTTCAATATTCCAACAAATATGTATATATACATTTGTTTTATGTTCATTTAGTTGAAACTAAATCATGTAATCATTATTTTTTCTTTTTTTTTCTTGCTTTATTCATCCTAAGCTTATATATTCTTGAATTTTAGTAGCTTTAAACAACTTTTTGAAAGTTTTGACTGTTTGGGACAGTTTTAACTGATCTTCCAGGTCGTTCCACAGATTAACTCCTCTTTTTAGTTTTTGCTTTTTTGAAAATAGCAGTTCCTCGGAGGTTAGACTGACTTTTCCTGTGTTCAAAAAGCTCCTGGAGGAGGGAGAAGATCATTATATGCTTTGTGCACTATTACTAATGTGTTTAGATCAACAAGATCATGGATTTTCAGTCGGCTCAGCTCTACAAAGACAGAAATCTGCTTTAGTGATAATTCTTATTGCCTTTTTTTGGAGTAGGAAAATAGGATGAGTATTGGATTCATAATTGTTTCCCCATATTTTCTTTTCTTATATTTGTGCAACTGTGAAGCACTTTGAATTGCCTTGTGTATGAATTGTGCTCTACAAATAAACTTGCCTTGCCTATTTCCAGGCCATAATTTAAGTAAGGAAGCATCACAGCCAATTGCATCACACATGGTTCGAAGCATCGAGGTGCTTTATTTGCTCCACTACGCCATCGTGTCGACAAGAAATGTATCAATCAAATCGATAAAAGTTTATTTATATAGCACTTTAGGACAAAAGTGCTTCTAGATGAACTCAGCACACGCTTCGAAGCCTCGACACGATCGGCACATCGGAAACACAGACGATAGAACAAGATGTAGAGGCGCATGTGCAGTAAACTTTAGTGGAATGTAAAGAGTGAAAATGAAACTGATTCAAGGATTTAGGATCTACAGAAGAGACGAGGAGGAGAGTTTATTCTTCAGACGTTTCAGGAGGTTTACTGAGAACACAAACCACTCTGGGGGGGTGTTTTAATAAGGAAATAGCAAAACAACATGGTTAAAAGCTCCAATAAGTCGATTTTGTCTGATATAGGACAGGGCAAGTTTGCATTGAGGAGGTCGATTTTCTTCATCGCCAAAACACCAAGGGCCGAACCTCAACATTGTGGCCTAAAGTAAAGAACTTTTTTCATCAGCGGTTCCCAAGTCGGGCCCCAACCTTACCCTCGGATGACAGGCCCAAATGACCCAAATAAAACCTTAAATTGTCATATCTCGTACAAAGTATTGTGTTTTCCCACAATTAAACAAGCAGTAGATTTGCCTTTAAATCTGAAATTCCATACAGTTTCAGATGGAACATATTGAAAAAAAGTTTCCCATAGACTCGCGACCCACTGACCCAATTTTTAGGTTCTGACCCACCAGCTGAGATTCACTGTTATACTGTAGGACTGTAATGATGTAACCGGATGTCCCGTGAAGGCAGGCCAGGAGGCATCAAAATAGTGCTCAAAAAAGTGATTTATTTACAAAAAAAACATGAACGATAAAGCAAAACAAAAAGCCTAGGACTTAACCTAAAGGAAACAAAGGAGACGAACAAAAAAAAAACCTGGTGCAGCCTCACTGCAAACTGCTCTCTCAGACCATCTACCCCTCCAGGATTAGTAGGAGTGCCCCACCTCACCCACCTGGAAGCAACCACTTCACAGGGAAGGGAGGTGGGCCAAGTGGTCTTTAACATAACCAAAACAAAACAAAGATAAGCAATAAACAATCACAAACTATACAAACAATAATCAAATCATATTAAAGCAATATACTTGATTACTGGAACCTAAAAAACAATACACAACAAATGAAACATAAGATCCCCCCTTTAAATCAATCCCAGTGCTGCAGCCCAACTCCCCCAGGTGTCACCACTGATCCCCCGCTGAGCTGACAGCACTAAACCAATCAGAACAATCAACTAAACTAGACCATATGACCAAACAATACAAAAAGCAAAATAATTGACCACTCCCACATACAGTGAAAGGAGGGGTGAACTATTTCTTGCATTTTTAGAGTACTGTAAAAGGAATTTGAGCTCTTATTTGCTTAATAATGTTTCTCAAAATCATCTTGAGGGCCAGAGGTTCTGTGCTGGAGGGCCGGATTTGGCCCGCGGGCCTGATGTTGCCTACCCCCGATATAGTACCTTTAAATTTCACTCGGCCAAAGCTGGAGCTACCCTACCAAAGGTGTCGTCACAGTGGACGGTTGTGGGAACAAGGGGTGGACGCCCTCGTTGTTGTCGATATCTTCACCCTTTTGTCAAGAAGCTTTTAGATTTGATTAAAGCGGAACTGGAGAAAATGTGCTCAGCTCAGGTTGTGACTTAAAGGGATGTTTCAGGATGTTTGACATAGGGCCTCATTTCCTCGTTATCCAGAGTGTTGCTGATTTCTGGAGAAATATATTTTTTGTAATTCACGTAGTTCTTATATTTGAAGAGTTTCGTGGCGCTAGGCTAATGCAAGGCTAGTGCATTTCTATGGTATCAGCTAGCCTGCATTAAAAACAGTGTGACCCAGACTAACCATATACATGTCTGTGTCCATAGAATCATGTTTGGAATATAACTGACCTGCATCACGTGAATGATCGCATTTTGAGGAATGTGAAGCTGCTGCTGCTCAAATATAAAGTCTTTTAAATGTAAAATGGTTAAAATGACTCTATGGACACACACATGTATATGGTTAGTCTGGTGTTATAAGTGATTTGCCTCAGGTGTGGAATTGTGAATTACAAAAAAAATATCTCCAGAAATCAGCAACACTCTGGATAACGAGGAAATGTCAAAAATCCTGAAATATCCCTTTAAGAGGTTAAATATCGTTTGTCATCTTATTAAAATGTTATATTAAAAAGAGCCAGTCTTTTGAACGGCTCCCAGAAATGAAGACTCCCAGAAATGTGAGGAACGTGTTAAGAAAGTCAGCGTTAGATTCTGGAGCCCATCCCAGCTCCTGCTCTGTATTTGAAAAGGGGAAAATGGGGTGCAGGTCTTTACAGCGGCCTCTGTCAACAGTCCACAGCTCTCAGGAGCCTGTAAAGCTCCGCTCCCATCGCTCTCCCACTGATCGCAGTAAAAGCGCGGCCTATAAACCCGTCTGCGAGAGTCACCTCTGGAGTTCCTGCAGCCGTGTCGTAGAGATTAACGGCCAGGCGCGCTGAAGTGTAGGATATTTTCTTCCTCCAGGAGGTTAAAGTCTTTCTGGCTCCTGCGCCTGGGAACATGTGGTTTCAGCCTCGCCGTGTATTTACGCTGGCCGTTGGAGAGGCCGAGCCAAAACGCCAGAATGTCTCAAACTGTATCGTCCAGTGTGGAGCGGCGTCCAGAGAACACAACAGTCATGGAAACGCACAGGATCAGTGGACTCTTCAGGCACTTTTGGACTCTTTTAGCTGAATCCGCCGTTTCCACATCAAAAACAAACCCGGAGTCAGGGCTGAGGGATTTTGAATAATGTGTAATTATGATTTCAGTTTTCTCATACAGTCGGGACTTCATTTGGAAAAGAAAAAGAGGCGAGTGATAGTTAGTCCTGAGAACCAACACATCTGACAGTGATCTTTCCCCCTGGGTCTTCTGTCTGTGCACAAACTGCTGCGCCTCCAGTCACCATGATCACCCACATCGGGCTCATCTCGGACGGCGATGCCCATCTCCATCGTGGACTTCACCATCACCCAGGACAAGCTCAAATGGGAGCCGACCATCAGCTCCCTCATCAAGAAGGCCCAGCAGAGGATGTTCTTCCTGCGGCAGCTGAGGAAACTTAAGCTGCCTACGAAGATGCTGGTGCAGTTCTACACGGCCATCATCGAGTCCATCCTCACTTCCTCCATCCCCATGTGGTCCATCCTCTCCTCCATCACCGTGTGGTTCATCCTCTCCTCCTCCATCCTCTCCTCCTCCATCACTGTGTGGTCCATCCTCTCCTCCTCCATCCCCGTGTGGTTCATCCTCTCCTCCTCCATCCCTGTGTGGTCCATCCTCTCCTCCTCCGTCACCGTGCGGTTCCGCATTGAGCTGCTGAGAAGCTGATTGGCTCTGAGCTCTATCTCTCCAGGACCTGTTCACCTCCAGGACACGGGGCGTGTGGGTCGGATCACTGCTGACCCTTCTCACCCTGGACACGGACTGTTCACCCCTCTCCCCTCAGGCAGGAGGCTACGGTCCATACAGACCCATTCCTCTGCCATCAGACTGAAGAACAATAACAAGACAACTCTTTATCAGAGTCATGAACATAATAACCTGTTTGCTCTGTTCTCTTGTGGTTTGTCAGTGTGGACGACCACATACCTACAAACACATGGATTAGCAGAGGACGACTCCAGGGAGGTCTGACCTGGAATAATCCAGACTCAGAGTCAGAGTCAGAGTCGGCATCAGTTACTGGGGCTGGAACGATCCACGATCCCGATACTCAGGGGCCGATCTGATACATATCGCAAAATAAGAAAGTGCTAAAAGTGATCTGTTTACCGTAAATTGTGTAAAAAGTCATGTGTCTAAAGTTATAAACCAAAAGCCATTTGACATTTACTGAAGTGTTAAGATTGAAAAGTGCAGTAACACAAAAGTATCCAATGCAGTGTCACCGTTACTGGAAAACAAAACTGTGTGTGAAAAAAATGCCTCCAAACACAAGTATTGAAAGTATTGCGATACTTGATAAAGTATCAATACTTGGTATTGCAGCACAAAGTATTGCGATCCAAGTCCGATCCGATATTTTGTCCCAGCCCTGTCAGTTACATTTCCAGAGCAGAACAAACATACGTAAACAGGAAGTGGAGTGAACCAATCAGCGAAGGTCGGGTGTGTGTTATTGTCGCATTGTTATTTTCTACATTTATGAATCACTGTCGATGTTTTTAGAAAAAGCTCTTGCTCGACTGTGCGCCATCCGAGTCATGCTGCTCACGAACAACACATGACCGCAAATAAAATGTGATTGCACAGATTTTCGTTTGAGTTTGGCAGGAGCCAAGTGATGCTAAAACTCTGGGTAAAATTCTCAAGCTGAATCCATCCATGGCCGACATGTAGAATCCAGCTGCTGCTGCTGGACCGTGTTGAAAGAAGCAGATGTTTTGATAGAAACTGTAGAACTGGTGAGCGTCGCTATTGTTAGTTTAGTTTTCATTCCTAGCCTCGTCGCTGCCATTTGTTTACATGTATCAGTTAGCATTGGGTATTAAGACGTTTGTCACTTAAAATTCTCAACAAAATGAAATGATGGTAAATGGTCTAAACTTATTAAGCACTTTTCCACCTACATTAGTCACTCAAAGCGCTTTACAGCAAGGATCCACTCACCCATTCATGCTCTCATTCATACACCAGTGTACGCAGACACTGGGGGCAATGTGGGTGAAGTGTCTTGCCCAAGGACACAACGACAGTGTGCACTTTCAGGAGGTGGGATTTGAACCCCGACCTTCCGATCACGAGACGACCTGCTCTACCATCAAAGCCAAATGAATAGTTAGATGTTTACTGTTTGTACTGGACACATGAATATACTTGGAGGCATTTTAAACATTGATGCTTTGAATTCTGCCGGCACTTTGTTCATGAAGGCGACACAGACAGTGTTTATCATGGTCCATTTCTAATCCTTGAGTAGTTTATATTGTAGGTTAGAGCCTCATACAGTCCAGGCATTTGGCTCTGAATATTGCAGACAACAAATATAGTATTGTTTCACAGTGCTATCGAAATTGGTATTGAGTGTTGAGGGTTTGAAATTTTCGTGACAACAACGCACACGTTCCCTGGGACACAAACAAGGAAATAACACGTAAAGCAAGAAGAATCGTGTTTCAGTCTTCCTCTCATGCAGACGACCTCTGACCCGAGGCGTTACAAAACTCACATCCCAATCACATTCTTCCAGCTGCTTTCTCGGATCTGCTTCCATTTGCATCGACAAGGCCGACGTGTGCATCATCGCCGCGGCTCACTCAGATTCCACAGTCTGCCCAAATATTTACAGAAGACACGTCCTCTCCTCCCTTCTCCAGAATGCGAGGCCGACCGACGAACAAACCGAAGACGGATTCACTCGTGCAAACTTCCTCCACGCGGCCGAAGCCAGAAACAAAAAAGAAAAACAAATGCTTCTCTCGTTACTCCGGGCTTTACGCTCCTCTCCGCGCTTTACTGTCCTCTCCGGGTTTTTATCGTACGCTCTCCGGGCTTTACTGTCCTCTCCGGGTTTGTATCATACGCTCTCCGGGCTTTACTCTCCTCTCTGGGTTTGTATCGTACGCTCTCCGGGCTTTACGGTCCTCTCCGGGTTTGTATCGTACGCTCTCCGGGCTTTACTGTCCTCTCCGGGTTTGTATCGTACGCTCTCCGGGCTTTACGCTCCTCTCCGGGTTTGTATCGTACGCTCTCCGGGCTTTACGGTCCTCTCCGGGTGTGGATCGTACGGTCCTCTCCGGGTTTGTATCGTACACTCTCCGGGCTTTACTGTCCTCTCCGGGTTTGTATCGTACACTCTCCGGGCTTTACGCTCCTCTCCGGGTTTGTATCGTACACTCTCCGGGCTTTACGGTCCTCTCCGGGTTTGAATCATACGCTCTCCGGGCTTTACGGTCCTCTCCGGGTGTGGATCGTACGGTCCTCTCCGGGTTTGTATCGTACACTCTCCGGGCTTTACTGTCCTCTCCGGGTTTGTATCGTACACTCTCCGGGCTTTACGCTCCTCTCCGGGTTTGTATCGTACGCTCTCCGGGCTTTACTGTCCTCTCCGGGTTTGTATCGTACGCTCTCCGGGCTTTACGGTCCTCTCCGGGTTTGTATCGTACACTCTCCGGGCTTTACTGTCCTCTCCGGGTTTGTATCGTACGCTCTCCGGGCTTTACGCTCCTCTCCGGGTTTGTATCGTACGCTCTCCGGGCTTTACAGTCCTCTCCGGGTTTGGATCGTACGCTCTCCGGGCTTTACTCTCCTCTCCGGGTTTGTATCGTGCACTCTCCGGGCTTTATGGTCCTCTCTGGGTTTGTATCGTACGCTCTCCGGGCTTTACGCTCCTCTCCAGGTTTGTATATGTACGCTCTCTGGGCTTTACGGTCCTCTCCGGGTTTGTATCGTACTCTCTCCGGGCTTTACTGTCCTCTCCGGGTTTGTATCGTACACTCTCCGGGCTTTACTGTCCTCTCCGGGTTTGTATCGTACGCTCTCCGGGCTTTACGGTCCTCTCCAGGTTTGTATCGTACGCTCTCCGGGCTTTACGGTCCTCTCCAGGTTTGTATCGTACGCTCTCCGGGCTTTACGGTCCTCTCCAGGTTTGTATCGTACGCTCTCCGGGCTTTACTGTCCTCTCCGGGTTTGTATCGTACGCTCTCCGGGCTTTACGGTCCTCTCCGGGTTTGTATCGTACACTCTCCGGGCTGTATGGTCCTCTCCGGGTTTGTATCGTACGCTCTCCGGGCTTTATGCTCCTCTCCGGGTTTGTATCGTACGCTCTCCGGGCTTTACGGTCCTCTCTGGGTTTGTATCATACACTCTCCGGGCTTTATGCTCCTCTCTGGGTTTGGATCCGTATTCTCTCCGGGCTTTATGCTCCTCTCTGGGTTTGTATCGTTCGCTCTCTCGCTCTGTCCCTCATCGCGTCCGTGTGAGGAGCTGCTAAAACCATCTCACCGGCGCCGACCGCAGGCTTGGACCGGCTCCAGCACTTCTGAGCTTCAGTAGGAACAGATCGGATCGGCTTTCGTTTCACAGAGCGAGAGCCGGGGACCAATGAGAGCGCAGGGACGACGCGTCTCTCAACAGAGCCACTGAAATCAGGGTTTTCACCGTCGCCGACCGAGTCCCGGGTCAGAAGGTCGAGGGGATGATGTCACCGGGTCAGAAGGTCGAGGGGATGATGTCACCAGGTCAGAAGGTCGAGGGGATGATGTCACCGGGTCAGAAGGTCGAGGGGATGATGTCACCGGGTCAGAAGGTCGAGGGGATGATGTCACCGGGTCAGAAGGTCGAGGGGATGATGTCACCGGGTCAGAAGGTCGAGGGGATGATGTCACCGGGAAAGAAGGTCGAGGGGATGATGTCACCGGGTCAGAAGGTCGAGGGGATGATGTCACCAGGTCAGAAGGTCGAGGGGATGATGTCACCAGGTCAGAAGGTCGAGGGGATGATGTCACCGGGTCAGAAGGTCGAGGGGATGATGTCACCAGGTCAGAAGGTCCAGGGGATGATGTCACCGGGTCAGAAGGTCCAGGGGATGATGTCACCGGGTCAGAAGGTCGAGGGGATGATGTCACCGGGTCAGAAGGTCGAGGGGATGATGTCACCGGGTCAGAAGGTCGAGGGGATGATGTCACCGGGTCAGAAGGTCGAGGGGATGATGTCACCGGGTCAGAAGGTCGAGGGGATGATGTCACCAGGTCAGAAGGTCGAGGGGATGATGTCACCGGGTCAGAAGGTCCAGGGGATGATGTCACCGGGTCAGAAGGTCCAGGGGATGATGTCACCGGGTCAGAAGGTCGAGGGGATGATGTCACCGGGTCAGAAGGTCGAGGGGATGATGTCACCGGGTCAGAAGCTCATTCATGAGAGACAGGAGCCGCCTCGGTTTAGTTTTGACCTCCTTTAGTTCTGGTGTCGTCCTGGTTACTGTTGGTTTAGTCTTTCCATTTTTCCAGAGCTCTTCTCATACATGATACGGTTATTACTTTTAGCTCAACAAGATAAAAGAAGATTCAATAAAGCTGGTCACAAACGTGAATGAAAAAGAATGTCTATTAAAATGGTTTACGTTTATGTTGCATAAAGCAATCATTCATTTACAGGGCTGCCACTAGCAGTTACTTTGGTAACGGATTCATCTGCAGATTTTTACGATGAAACGCTGAGTATTATAAGGGAGTAAACTTTAAGTAACAGTCAGTAGGAGGCACTTCATGTTTTAAAACAACACTACTTGTTCTCCTCAAAGCTGCACACGAACACAAGCACAAGTTTGTGTGAACAGGCCATTCCTCGTTTGAAAAAACCTACAGAGGTCAGCCACTGAGCTTTAATGGCACTATACAGGGTTTAAAAATGTTAAAATCATGTATTTTCCTCCCCCTACACGCTCCAGTTCGCCACAACTGCCTCTAAAATAAAATAAAATAAAAAAATACTTATATTTATCACAAAAATGAGTGCTCCATAGTGGTAGAGGAACTATATATCATAAAAATGCCTATACTTTACTTTGGAATGGCTAAAATAGCAGATACAGATCCTTTAAATGATCTGAGGCTCTTTCTAACCGTCAGTGGAAGTTTTGGATGATTTTATTCTCTTTTTTTCCTTTTTATTTTGTCATATTTTAGTCGACGGCAATATCTGGACATTTTAGTCTCATAAACAACTTTTACTTCAGTTTTAGTCCAGTTTTAGGTAGAAAAACAACAACACATTGACTAAAAGCTTGATGAAATATTCGAACCACTGAGCCGCCATCTAAATCCTAAAACACACTTGAGTAAATGAACTGTTTCCTGACAGTGGCAGAGCGGCAGCAGGACGGTCCCAGGTTCAGATCCCAGCACACACAGGGCTTTCTTTACATGTTCTCCCTGTGCCTAAAACATGTACACTGGTCTGACCCTCCGCCTCTTTGTGAAGTCCGGGTCAAATGCAGAAAACAAATGTCCTCACGGAGACGCTGAGAATAATCCGTCTCCGGACCATTAGACGACACAATATTCAGTTGGAATCCCGTAATGAAATCTCCAGACTCGGCCGTTTTAACTGCAGCAGCCTTACAAGAAGTTTCCAGTTAAAAGTACCTATTAAAATGCTATTATTAACTACAGAGTATGCAATAAGATGGAGCAGAAACTTTACACCGCGCACAGACTGGGCTCGCAAAATACAACCCGAGAAACTGCACTTTACTCCAAAACTCCAGACAAATGAGCAAATATCTGAAGGAAATACGACTGCAGCGGCTGCACGGAGTGAAAACTGATTTAAGCTTTGGCTTCGAGCAAATTCATCAGCGAAACTAAGACAAAAATGGGCAAAATCTGTCATTTCCAAAGAAAACTCGATATCTGAAACTGTAAACCATATGTTAAAGGTCCCGGGTTCGATTCCTGTGCCAGAGTTTCCCTCCCCGTGTCTGGATGGGTTTCCTCCGAAAGCTTCGGGCTCCCCCATCAAGCAAAAACATGCACAATAGGTCCATCCAGCGAAAAGAAACTCAACAGTATTTCAGTATTATCGTAAAAAAAAAAAATAACCTGTTTTTGATTATAATTCACTTTATGGTGACAAGTAAACAAGCAGCAACCCCCCCCTCTCTTGGTACAGCTGTGTTTTCCTTTTTCTGTGAGCTGCATTTCTGTTTCTGCTCCACAATTTTTTAATGCAGAGAGTCCATAATGCTTCTGAAGAAGCAGCTTTTTAAAAGTAAACAAACAGCAGCTCTTAGAAACAGACGGCACCTCTGGACTCGCCCATATATGGTCATGTTTGAAAACAGTTAAGGGGGAAAACAAGTCTAGTTATTCAAAAACTACTTTAACAAACGCTGAAATATGAATATAGATACAGACGCATCTCGTCATAGAAGGGGGCGTGGCTTCGCCGAGGGGGAAAATATAATCTTTTGGGAAACACAATTGTTCCCTCTTTTTAGCCATTTTCTGGTGGAAAATAAACTTATTTATCACATGTAAATAAAGTCAGGTGTAAATCGGGCCCATATGGATATTTTCTCACAGCAGATTGTTCAGTAAAAGTGAAAAAACGGCAGTTTTAGCTAGCGCTAGCTAACCTTTAGCATTAGCCCGATGCTAACATGAAGCGTTCTGTTAGCATTCTCCATTTTTTTTGATGTATTTATGGGCTGTTGAACCACTTTGCTCCTCCCCATGTCTTTCAAAAATGACCATATATGGGCGATTCCAGAGATGCCGTCTGTATCTATCTCTGGACTCGCCCATATATGGTCATTTTTGAAAACAGTTAAGGGGGAAAACAATTTTGAAAAAATCTAAATTTTCTCTAATTATTGAAAAACTACTTTAACAAACGCTGAATTATGAATAAAGTTTCTACTAAAGAAAGACAGAAAGACGTGGGGAGGAGCAAAGTGGTTCAACAGCCCATAATTGCATAAATAATGAAGAATGCTAACATGTTGCTTCAAGTTAGCATCGTGCTAGTGCTAACTGCTAGCTAGCACTAGCTACGACTGCTGTTTTTTCGCTTCTACAGAACAATCTGCTGTGAGAAAATATATATATGAGCCCGATTTTGACTTGACTTTATTTGTTTGTGATAAATAAGTTTAGATTTTGCCAGAAAATGGTTAAAAAGTGAAAGATTCTGTTCCCCCTCTGCGAGGCCACGCCCCCTTCTATGACGAGATGCGTCTGTGTCTATGAGCTAAAGACATTTCTTCTTCTGAGACACTGAAGAGGCACCAAGAGCCTCCCCTGCAGGACACAGGAGGCGTCACAAGAGGAGCTACAGGAAACAAGGAAGGGACAAACGAGGAGGTATTCGGGCAAGACTCACAGCTAAGCCACACAAGCCTTCATTCAATAGTGTTCTGACTAATGTCCGTTTACTGGAGAATCAAACAGATGAACTGCTGAGCTCTTCAGAACATGGTGGAAACTGTTGTGGAGCGGAGGGAGCTGCGCAGGAGGAAGACGAAGGAGGTGGAGCTGATCAGTGCAGGACACCACGCTCTGAAACAGGGACAAACCCAGGAGGCCCCGTTTCAGAGGAGACTGAAGGCAGTGCAGGACACCACGCTCTGAAACAGGGACGAACCCAGGAGGCGCCGTTTCAGAGGAGACTGAGGGCAGTGCAGGACACCACGCTCTGAAACAGGGACAAACCCAGGAGGCGCTGCCCCGTTTCAGAGGAGACTGAGGGCAGTGCAGGACACCACGCTCTGAAACAGGGACAAACCCAGGAGGCCCCGTTTCAGAGGAGACTGAGGCAGTGCAGGACACCACGCTCTGAAACAGGGACAAACCCAGGAGGCTCCGTTTCAGAGGAGACTGAGGGCAGTGCAGGACACCACGCTCTGAAACAGGACGAACCCAGGAGGCTCCGTTTCAGAGGAGACTGAGGGCAGTGCAGGACACCACGCTCTGAAACAGGGACGAACCCAGGAGGCTCCGTTTCAGAGGAGACTGAGGGCAGTGCAGGACACCACGCTCTGAAACAGGGACGAACCCAGGAGGCGCCGTTTCAGAGGAGACTGAGGGCAGTGCAGGACACCACGCTCTGACACAGGGACAAACCCAGGAGACGCTGCCCCGTTTCAGAGGAGACTGAGGGCAGTGCAGGACACCACGCTCTGAAACAGGACGAACCCAGGAGGCTCCGTTTCAGAGGAGACTGAGGGCAGTGCAGGACACCACGCTCTGAAACAGGGACGAACCCAGGAGGCTCCGTTTCAGAGGAGACTGAGGGCAGTGCAGGACACCACGCTCTGAAACAGGGACGAACCCAGGAGGCGCCGTTTCAGAGGAGACTGAGGGCAGTGCAGGACACCACGCTCTGAAACAGGGACGAACCCAGGAGGCGCCGTTTCAGAGGAGACTGAGGGCAGTGCAGGACACCACGCTCTGAAACAGGGACGAACCCAGGAGGCCCCGTTTCAGAGGAGACTGAGGCAGTGCAGGACACCACGCTCTGAAACAGGGACGAACCCAGGAGGCGCCGTTTCAGAGGAGACTGAGGCAGTGCAGGACACCACGCTCTGAAACAGGGACAGACCCAGGAGACGCTGCCCCGTTTCAGAGGAGACTGAGGGCAGTGCAGGACACCACGCTCTGAAACAGGGACGAACCCAGGAGGCGCCGTTTCAGAGGAGACTGAGGCAGTGCAGGACACCACGCTCTGAAACAGGGACAAACCCAGGAGGCGCTGCCCCGTTTCAGAGGAGACTGAGGGCAGTGCAGGACACCACGCTCTGAAACAGGACGAACCCAGGAGGCGCCGTTTCAGAGGAGACTGAGGCAGTGCAGGACACCACGCTCTGAAACAGGGACAGACCCAGGAGACGCTGCCCCGTTTCAGAGGAGACTGAGGGCAGTGCAGGACACCACGCTCTGAAACAGGGACGAACCCAGGAGGCTCCGTTTCAGAGGAGACTGAGGGCAGTGCAGGACACCACGCTCTGAAACAGGGACGAACCCAGGAGGCGCTGCCCCGTTTCAGAGGAGACTGAGGGCAGTGCAGGACACCACGCTCTGAAACAGGGACGAACCCAGGAGGCGCTGCCCCGTTTCAGAGGAGACTGAGGGCAGTGCAGGACACCACGCTCTGAAACAGGGACGAACCCAGGAGGCGCTGCCCCGTTTCAGAGGAGACTGAGGCAACATGCGGCTCAGGACTAACAGCTGAACTCTATAAAGCACTGACTCACAGTGAAAGGTTTCAATATCAGTGTTTATGCTTCATCTTTAAAGGGACTATACGGAGTTTAAACATGTTAAAATAAGTATTTTCATCCCCCACATGTTCCAACAATGTCCTAATGTGTAGAATAAGTTCAGACCTGGTCAGTCTCTGAATATAGACGCTGCAGTTACACGTATGACCTGAGGTGGCAGTAGTGAACATAAACATGACCAACATTCATCTAGTCTCTTTAACACAACTAGATAATAATAAATCTGACTTCATAGATAGTTTTCTAAATACTTTGGCTGTTTGTGCAGAAATGAAGGACTCAGTCACGAGACAACAAAAGGTCGGAATCCACCAGGTGTTCTGACCATCAGCCTCTCCACATCTGGAGACGGGCACAGCAGCATCGAAAGGATGGGGATAAATTCCACTGTAGCTGTTGTATAATAACAAATCTTTTCAAACATTTCAAACATTTTCAAATCTTTGTGATATATAGAGATATAGAGAAGTGAAAGTAAAGTACAGGTCAAAGGTTGAGTGAAGTAAAAATTCCAGTTCAGGGGGAATAAGCCGATTACAGACTTTGAAGTTCGATATATTGAGCCAAGAAAATATTGCAATAAATGTATTTGAAGACCTTATCCCTAACACCATCTTACATCACAAAAATAAAGTATTACATTAGAAAAATGTGTTAAATTACACTGATATTTATCTGTGATTTATGGAACAATAAGTGGATCCTGATGATGGCGTCCGAGGCGGGAAGAGCAGTCGCACAGTCATCCATCATATTGTGATATATGTTATTGTAAAGGCGCATGTCTTAGATAAGTTCATATATTAATGTCAGACCACGCAGAGTTACACATTACCATGGAGGATAAATCAATACGATGGAAAAGTCAGGTTACATCAAAGTCATGGTGCTCAGAGGTTTAAAGGTTCCAGAAGTGATAAAGAAAGTTCCTGGACTCACCGAGGCTCTGGCTGCAGATCCACAGCAGCGAGACGTACAGATACTCCATGTGTCGTCCGTGTGTATGTCCAAAAGCTCTGACGGGACAGAGAGGTAAAGCTCCCTCTCTCTGACGGGACAGAGAGTTAAAGTTCCCTCTCTCTGACGGGACAGAGAGTTAAAGTTCCCTCTCTCTGACGGGACAGAGAGTTAAAGTTCCCTCTCTCTGACGGGACAGGCACCGGAGGCAGAGGAGAGTTGAAGCTCCCTCTCTCTGACGGGGCAGAGACTTAAAGCTCCCTCTCTCAGACGGGACAGAGAGTTAAAGTTCCCTCTCTCTGACGGGACAGAGAGTTAAAGCTCCCTCTCTCAGACGGGACAGAGAGTTAAAGTTCCCTCTCTGACGGGACAGAGAGTTAAAGTTCCCTCTCTGACGGGACAGGCACCGGAGTCAGAGCACAGAGGAGAGTTAAAGTTCCCTCTCTGACGGGACAGGCAGAGTTAAAGTTCCCTCTCTCTGACGGGACAGGCACTGGAGGGAGAGTTAAAGTTCCCTCTCTGACGGAGCGCAGTGAAAGCATGGCCTTATGTGAGCGCAGGAGGAGGGACTGGGAGCAGGAGGAGGGCCCCGAAAAACTCTCACACACTTCACCCTCGCTGGCTCCTGCCCAGGGTTTAGGAATCAAAGGCAGTGCTACTGCTACTACTTTTACTCTGCAACTTTTGAAAGATTAATATCACATTTTTCCACCTACATCAGGCACTCAAAGCACCAAGGAACCATTCACTCTCTCATTCACACACCAGTGTACACAGACACTGGAGGCCAGGAGGGTGAAGTGTCTTGCCCAAGGACACAACACCAGCGTGCACCTTCAGGAGGCGGGACTCGAACCACAGACTTTTCCATCATGAGACGTCCCGCTCTAACATCTGCACCTCTGTCTAGTAAGAAAAAACACTCTAAACAAAAGAGTATGGCATTGCAGTTTATTTTTGTCCCATTAAAGCAGTACTAAGTAACTCTTCCCCCTAGAGGCCGTAAGCGGCACTGCAGGTGTCGTACATGTTGTGTTTTTTACTCATTAATTGTCCGTGAGAGTAAATCCTACGCTGACAGGAAAGACAAAGGGACAGAGGGAGATTGTTCATCCAATTACACAATGGAGATCATTGTTTTCACTCAGACTTGGCTGTAAATACTGTTTAAATGGTGCTAGCCCACAGTTAGCTTTGCCCGTTAGCCTGTTAGCTTCTTCTTCGTGATTCTATTAGTGTGTATTGGGGCCTCCGGGTCGGCTGCAATTGTGGTTTTCTGTCCAGAGACACCAGGGGGAGATGAAAGACCCTTTAACACTTGTATCACCCCCACAGGGACGACGGAGAGGATTTATTAAGCTAAACAAGTGACTTAGTGCTGCTTTAAAAGCCCAATAATTCCAGAAGAGTAACAAGTCTTCAAGCACATAGAAGAGATCATATACCGGACACTATAAAACCTATTGGATTTATACTCTGCTCTCTTAATGAAGACATTGATTACACTGTATTTGTGTCATTGTAGAGTTTTTAAAGATTTCAGATGTATATCTATCTACAATAGTTTCTACAGAGTGTTGTTATTTGTGTTGTACTCTGGCTGGGTGTTCTCACTACCACCTGGTGTTAGTTCTGAGGTTCTGCAAGCACAGGTCACAGGTGAATAAGACCTTTGGGGCTGACACGTGTTGGGGCTTTGTTTGTCCATTTAAACCTGCCATAAAGATAAAGGCATTTTCACCAGAGAGAGCCTTGTTTTTCTGTTTTTTGAACTACTTTCCCAGCTCCAAAGAACCTGTGGTTTTTCATCACACTCTGTGGATGTCCAGGAAGCGCTTCTCCCTTCCTCTTCTTGAATTCCAGAAGAGTAGTTGGCGTGGACAAGAAGGAGGTTTGTTACCGCCATGTTGCCGTACAGGTGGTGACTTTTTGAAGCTGCAGATGTTTAATCCTCAGACCTCATCGGGCTCATCTTGGACGGTGATGAGTCTGCATACAGGAGACTCTTGTGAACATGAATGAAACTGTTGTATAAATGTTGTTTATCCCTGGATGATGTCAATGTTTGTTGGAATTTGATCAGAGTTTGGTCACTTTTGCCTGGTGACTGTGCGATCTACTACACCTGTGTGCTTGGAGTCACCACCCAAACATCTGACTGGACTTTACATCTTTGGCCCTTTAAAGAAGAGAATTGGAGGATTCTCGAAATGTCAGGCAACTGGTTACGCCCCATCATTCCGACACGCCCGCCTCCCCCACTCGCTGAACGGTCGGTGGAAATTCAACCAATGTAACGCGGCCACTGAGATCAGACGAACATGTAGGGAAATGATCATTGACCAGAGTTTACTGATGGCTGAGGCCAGGCTAGGTTTGACTGCTATGTCAAGGGAAATATGTTTTTTTCATCCATCCATCCATTTTCTTCCACTTGTCTGTTGCCGGGTCGTTAATGTTGGAGCTGTTGCCCAAATCACATGGCACCAGCCCCTATGGCTCCTCCTGCAGGTGGGGGGTCCACGGGAGGACGGCCTCACGATTAAACCTCTCATAAGGAGCTTCTGACCCGCTCTTTGTCTGACCCGTCACCGAGGACCTGGTTGCCCTGGGAGACCCTACAGGGGCACGAACCCCCCGACAACAGAGCTCCAGGATCATTCGGGCTCAAACCCTCCACCACGTGAAGGTGGCGGCTCCAGGAGGGAAAACGTTTTTTTCAGTGGCACTTATCAGTTTTTGTAATGAACTCTTCATATTATAATGAGACTTTAAAGAGCAGGGCCCTGTAGTTCTACTAAGGCGTTCCACATTTCTAAGTTTAGTTAATAGTTATTTTCTTGAGTTGTGTTGCTCCTCTGAACTCCACTGAAGCCTTATTAAAGTGTAAGTGTAAAAGAAGGCTGGCGACTCCTTCAGGATGTTCCCTCTGCAGAGACAGTAATAACTGCAGCCTCGCTGATTGCCGGTCCTGATTGGACTGTGAGCGTCGGCCTCGGCTTTGACACTGGAAAACTAGACCTCACTTCCTCCGGGCTCGGATCCTGCCTGATGGACCGTCAGGGAGTCCTGCATATTTATGAGGATTTACATTTTTCAAAGGTTAACTATCGGCCGGCGGCGCCAACTTGGAAACGTCGGTGGAACTTGGCCTCGTTGTGACGTGTCCTGGAGCGCGGCCCGAGAAGTGAGCGGGCAAAACCACTGAGCTCACGCTAATAAACGGGTTATGGCATTGGACGGCGACATGAGTGGAATTCTACAACTTTACAGGCGCGGAAAAGGGAGACCACACTTGGAAACAGGTGATTCTTCAGGCCGTGGTCAGGTTTGCTGCTGACCCGGAAGTAACGACATCACTTAGCAAAGCCGTTTTTCCCTCACGCGTTCATTCATACTGACAGGTTTTACATCCATGTGTCCTGAAGGTGGCGCTATAATCCAAACATGATGAAGTCATTTCCGGTCCAGGAGCCACTCGTACGAAACACCGCAGAGAAACGTTTTCATGTCACAAAACTTTAGGGCTGCTTTTCTCAAAATAAGGTTTTTGTTCCACTCATGCAACGACATCGACACTTTAGTCGCTCAGACTCCAAACTTTACAGTCTCGACTTAACAAGATTTTGAAGGAGAAATTTTATTTTATTTTTTTTACAGATTTTTTCACTTATGTTTCTCTAATTTGCTGATTCAAAAACTAAACAAGATACAAAATCTGAAAAAAAAAATACAATTTAAACCTGGGTCAACTCATTAGTTAGATTTTGTCGCTGAAAATATTGACTATTTTGACAATTTTTATGCACAAAATCCATCCATCCATTTTCTTCCACTTTATCCGGGGCCGGGTCGCGGAGGCCCAAACATCCCGATCCTCACACACCTCCTCTAGATGTTCTGGGGGGGACCTGAGGCCACACCAGGCCAGCTTTGGAGATATAGTCCCACCAGCGTGTCCTGGGCCTTCCACAAGGCCTTGTCCCGCTAGGACATGCCTGGAACACCTCCCGCGGGAGGCGACCAGGAGGTATCCGAAACAGATTCTACTCCGAGCTCCTCTCGGGCAACTGAGCTCCTCACCCCCAGTCACCCTGCGAAGGAAACTCATTTCGGCCGCTTGTATTCGCGATCTCGTCCTTTCGGTCATGACCCAAATCACATGACCATAGGTGAGGATCACATGACCATAGGTGAGGATCACATGACCATAGGTGAGGATCACATGACCATAGGTGAGGATCACATGACCATAGGTGAGGATCACATGACCATAGGTGAGGGCGGGGTAGACTCAGCTCCCTCTTCACCACGACAGACCGATACAGCGACCGCATCACTGCTGACGCCGCACCGATCCGTCTGTCCATCTCACGCTCCATCCGTCCCTCACTGAGAACAAGACCTGAGAGACTTGAACTCCTCCACTTGAGGTAAGGACTCCCCACCGACCTGGAGAGGGGAAGGAGAACCATGGCCTCGGAGGTGCTGATCCTCACCCCGCCCCAGAGCAGCTGAAGGTCCTGATTCGTCTGCAAACAGTAGAGATGCACGGAATGTTATTTTTATATGAAAACGTAAAATTACTGAGAACTTCCCTGTTCACCTGCAGCGTCTCGCCTTAAAAGCATAACATTAATGTAAAATCTCTGAAACTGTTGGGATTGTATTAGAAATATAAGGGGATCCTTGGAAAATGACTCCGCACTGTCTTTACTCTGGCTCAGATCAGAGTCAAAAAGTTCTCGAGCCGAGCACATTTTCTCCAGCTTTGCCCAAATCTAAAGGTTTACAGCCTATAGTCCTCATTTGAAAACTAAGACCTACAAAGCCACATTTATGTCACATTTTTGTTATGTTTTTCTGCTTTTCCATCATTTTTTAATTCAATCAATCAATCAATCAAATTTTATTTGTATAGCGCCCAACAACAACCAGAAGGTGCCCAGAGCGCTTTCCAGGATAAAAACAAGAATCATCGTAGACAACAATAAATACAAAAACACATAAAAACAGCAGTCGAGACGGTGGCTATCCGAAGGCTTTCCTGAAAAAATGTGTCTTCAACTGTGATTTAAAAACACTCAGCTCTGTGATGTTTCGAAGCTGGACCGGAAGTGCGTTCCACAGCTTTGGGCCTTGCACTGCAAATGACCGGCCTCCAAACTTTGTGTATTTGAACTTGGGAGTGACCAGGGAGGTGTGATCAGAGGAGGAGGAGTTCTGGCTGGTTCGTAGACCGTTACTAATTCAGCGAGGTCGTCCGGGGCCAGACCATTGATGGCCTTGAAAACAAACATCAGGACCTTAAACTCCACCCTAAACGCCACCGGGAGCCAGTGGAGAGAGCGGAGGACTGGGGTGATGTGTGAGCGTCTGGAGGTGTTGGAGAGGAGACGAGCTGCTGCGTTTTGTACCAGTTGAAGCCGATTGAGGAGTGATTGGTTCAGTCCAGTGTAGAGGGCGTTACAGTCGTCTATCCTCGAGCTGATGAAGGCATGGATGGCCTTTTCCAGGTCAGCTCGGAACAAGAAAGACTTGATCTTACAAATTAGCCTTAGCTGGTAAAAGCTCGCCTTCACAACTGCACCTATCTGTTTATCAAAGATCATGCCACTGTCAAAAATAACACCCAGGTTGCGGATGGCGGGGGCAAACTGAGGTGTAGGAGGACCAAAACTGGGGGAACTGTGAGGTGAGTCCGGGGTGAACAGGATGTACTCAGTCTTTCCTTCATTCAGGTGAAGGAGATTCTGGGAGAGTCATTGTTTGATGGTGTGAAGGCAGTTGTAGAGAGGGTCCAATGCAGCACTGTTGCTCAAAGTCACAGGGAGGTAGATCTGGAGGTCGTCTGCATAGAAATGAAAGTGGACGTTGTGTTTAGAGATAAGTTGACCAAGTGGCAGCATATACAGGGAAAACAGAATAGGGCCAAGAATGGATCCTTGGGGCACACCGGATGACAGAGGAGCAGCTGAGGAGGAACAGTCATTGAGCATTACGGAAAAAGTTCTGTTTGTGAGATATGATGAAAACCATCTGAGAGCCATGCCCTGCAGACCGACAGTGTGTTGAAGTCGGGAGATGAGGATGTTATGATCCACGGTGTCAGGTCCAGTAGCACCAAAACCACAGAGCTTTTACTGTCCAGGGCTCCCAGGATGTCATTGTGGACCCTCAGTAACGCTGATTCGGTGCTATGCCTAGACCTGAAGCCGGACTGGAACTTATCAGCTATTGCATGCAGTTGGAGGTGAGACTGAAGCTGGGAGACAACAAGCTTCTCCATCAGCTTAGACAGGAACGGCAGATGAGATATTGGGCGGAAATTGGACAGTGTGGAGGGATCAAGGTTGGGCTTCTTGAGCAGCGGTCTGACAATGGCATGTTTGAGAGCAGTGGGAACAGTGCCCAAACTGAGACAACTGTTTATAAAGGAGACAAGGCAGGGACCCACGATGTCAATAGCCTCCTTCATAATTTTGGTAGGAACAGTGTCTAGAGGGCAGGTGGTGGCCTTCAACTCATGGACCGCTTTTTTGAGGTCTACAAGGGTAACTGCCTCAAAGTTCACCAGCACACATTGCACCGCTTGGGAGGGCATGATAACAGAGGGGGCTTGTGTGATGGATTGCCTAACAGACGAAACCTTGTCCAAAAAGTACTGTTTGAATGCGTTACATGTTTGTTCAGATACATCAGTCAAACCAACAGACACCGGATTTATCACAGAGTTAATAGTGCTGAACAGGATTCCAGGGCGATGGCTATTGCTATTGATGAGATTGGAAAGGTATTGTCCTTTAGCTTCCTTCACTGCTGTCTGATAGGTGGCAAGACTGTCTCTAAACATCTCCAGTGACACCTGCAGCCTATCCTTCTTCCATTTGCGCTCTGCCTGTCTACACTGACACCTAAGAGCCCGAGTTGTATCATTGAGCCAGGGGTCTGATGGGCCTTTGGTACCCATTGCCTTGTAGGGCGCAACAGAGTCCATAATCTGGGAGCAAATGGTGTGAAAGGAGGAGAGGAAAAGGTCAGGACATGGAGGCGATGCCAAATCAGCAGTAGAGCAAAGATCAGAGACAGTAAAGGCAGCAGTAAAGTCATTAACTGTTGATGAGGTAATGATGCGCCGACGTTGGGGGGCAGTGGATGTGGGTGCAGGTGGAACAGCACGGATGTCAAACCGTATGAGAGAGTGGTCAGATACGGGAAAATCCAGGACCTCACAAGTTGACACTGTCACCCCACGTGAGATGATGAGATCAAGAGTGTGACCTAACCTATGAGTTGGGCAGGATATGGACTGGGTCAGATCTAGTGAGTCTAAAAGTGCCTTGAAATCATTTGCAGATTTATCAGAGGGGCAACAAACATGGATGTTAAAGTCACCACAGATTAGGATGTTGTCAAACTTTGGCAGAAACTCTGACAGAAACTCTGAAAAATCATTTAAGAAGTCCTTATTTAATTTAGGCGGTCGGTAAATGATTGCACATAAAATAGGACATGGGAGTGAGAGCACAAATGCTTGTAACTCAAAGCTGGAATACACTTTGGTGGACAGCTGGCGGCACTTCAGTGACTGTCTGTATGTGGTGGCTATCCCCCCGCCCCTACCCGTTTGCCGTGGGGCGTTGAGGTAACTATAGCCAGAGGGGAGGAGTTCCGAAAAGGCACTGACGTCACCTGGAGGGAGCCAGGTTTCCGTGAGGAAAAACAAATCCAGATTGTGAGAGGAGATGACATTATTGAGGATAAAAGTTTTGTTATTGAGCGATCTGGTGTTACAAAGAGCCATGCGGAACGTGGTCGTGCTGACAGGCGGCGATGTCACGCGAGGAATTGGACGGAGGTTTCCTTGGACGCAGCTCCGAGTGGATGTTTTTGCGCGGCGGGGGCACGGACACGGAGGGCCGGTGTCGGGGCTAACCAGCCTAAGCCACCCGTAACAATCCCGCGTTCTTCTAGCGCTGCCAAGGTCCGATCGATCTCCACTTCTCGACGACGGAGAATCCAGGTGAGTCCTCAGCCTGACATGCAACCCGCCCCTCCGACCGCGTCTTCTGCGGCGCTTACTGCCTGGTAGCAGACAGGCAGGGCGTCTCAGAAACGGAGGAATTGATGTGAACAGTGGCGGTGGTGGTTTGAAAGACTGGACATTGAGGAGGCTTTTTGATGCAAAACGCAATTCCAGCAGCGTAGTCCGATCATAAACTATTGCCGGCGAAACGACAGCTAAAACAAACAACAGAAGACAGAGTAGCAAGTGACAGGCCAAACACAGCGGCGCCATCTTGCTTCAGTTCCTTAGTAACCTGCTAATTGTATTTCTGTTGCTCCTTGGCACTTTTTTGGTTGTGCTTTCATCCTCGTTTTTGAAAATGTGCTCGGTTCAGGAGGTTAAAACCCTCAGAAGAGTCACATCCTGAGTCATCCTCATCGTCGCCGGCACAGTCAGCTCCTCTCGTAGACGCTCCTCTCTCTCTCTTGGATCTGCGCTGTTGGCCGTCAATGCTCAAACCCTTCCAACATTCTGCGGTTTGTTATGTAAAACTCCTGGAGGACTCTGACTCTGGACTGGCTGTTTCATCTCGCTGGGTTTCAGGCTGAGATGTGTGGAAAGTTACATCTCTGCAGGCGAGAGACTCTGTACCTCTGAGTCCGTCAGCGGCGGCAGGAAACAGGAGAGGGCTTTGGTGGGAACCGTCCGAAACGTGCTTCCCCCCGACCCGTCCTTCAGCTCAGGGCGGACACTCCCTTTGGCTGTTGCTTTGTGTGGGCAGTCTTTGGTCCCAGAGGCTTTAAAGTGTTTCCGGTCACAAAACAGACACTCACTTTGACATGAGTGAAGCAGAGAGACAGATTTTGATCTTTGTCTTGCTTTTGTTTTTTGAAGACGTAACACTGATGCAGATTCAGGGTGGAGGTGTAAAGATGACTCTGACATGAATGAAAGACAAATCCAGGTGTGTTTCTGATGTAACATGGTCCCTCCTCCTCTTTATGACATTACCATCTGACTTTCAAGAGGAAAAGGGTGAATCTAAAGGATGTCAGGAGGTTTGTAGGAGTGGACAGAAGTGAAGTTTAGATGTGTTTGTTTAAGGAAAGGAAGGAAAGGACTGTATTTGTTCAGTGCCTTGTAGACCAGGGCCCTCTGCTCAGCACTGTCCGCTCCCTGTATGACCACCAGCTCGGTTGGCATTGCCGGCAGTAAGTCCGACCTGTTCCCAGTGCGTGTTGGTTTTTGATCATGTTGTTCTGTTGGCTTCATCAAACCAAGACCTCCAGCTGCTCTGGGGCGGTTTACAGCCACGTGTGAAGCATCACCTCCAAATCCGAGGTCATGGTTCTTCCCCTCTCCAGGTCAGTGGGGGGTCCTCGCCTCAAGTGGAGGAGTTCAAGTGTCTCGAGGTGGAGTTCTCGAGTGAGGGACGGAGGGAGTGACGTCAGCAGTGATGTGGGCGCTGTATCGGACTGTCGTGGTGAAGAGGGAGCTGAGTCCGTCTACGCTCCCGCCCTCACCTATGGTCATGTGATCCTCACCTGTGGTCATGTGACCCTCACCTATGGTCATGAGATCTGGGTCATGACCAAAAGGACGAGATCGCGAATACAAGCGGCCGAAATGAGTTTCCTTCGCAGGGCGGCGAAGGAAACACCTCCCTCGGACGCTGGAGGGACATTGAGCCTGATCTCGTGTCTCAAAACGCAGACGATGGCATGAGGAAATGAATGTCAGAGGTGTCCCTCTAAAAGAGAGGGACACCTCTCTTTGGTTTTAGAGAGGTCTCTCTCTCTAAAACCAAAAAATCAGGTTAGAAATCTAGGAGTGATCATGGACTCAGACCTGAACTTAAACAGCCACATCAAAGCAAAAACATCATCAGCTTTTTACCATCTGAAAAACATTAAGATCAGAGGAATAGTGTCAAAACCAGACTTGGAGAGACTTATCCATGTGTTTGTCTCCAGCAGGTTAGACGACTGTAACGGCTGCTCACTGGCCTCTCTAAACGAGCTGTCAGAGCTGCAGAACATCCAGAACGCTGCTGCTCGAGTCCTGACAAGAACCAGGAAATACGACCATATTAGTCCAGTGCTCCGGTCTCTGCACTGGCTTCCTGTCACTCAGAGAATAGACTTTAAAACAGCTCTGCTTGTTACAAGTCTTTACAAAGTACATCTCTGACATGTTAGAGCCGTATGAACCATCTCGGGCCCTGAGAACTTCAGGGAGGGGCCTCCTGGTGGTTCCCAGAGTCAGGACTAAACACAGTGAGGCTGCGTTTCAGTTTCATGCAGCTAAAATCTGGAACAGTCTTCATGAGGATGTGAGACAGGCCTCAACTCTGACAATGTTCAAATCCAGGCTGAAAACAGTTCTTTTTGCCGATGCATATGACTGAAAGTATTTTATCTGCACTCTCGCCTTTTACTGTGATTGATTAATTTTATGTTGATGTTTTTATTGATTCTATTTGTTTTCTTATATTTATGCAACTGTGAAGCACTTTGAATTGCCTTGTGTATGAATTGTGCTCTACAAATAAACTTGCCTTGCCTTGCCCCATCAGTGCAGTCAGCTCCTCTCGTGACGCCCCCTCACAAGTGGCGAAGGCGAATAGTGCATCCGCCACTCGGAACATACTTCACCAAGAGCCTGCGCCCCTCCGTGCGCCGCCACAAGATCTGGCCCTGTTCCTCTGTGTCCTGGTGTCGCCTCGCCGTCAGCTGGAGGAGGTGTGTGTGGATCGGGACGTCTGGGCAGGCCTCCGTGACCCGGCCCCGGTAAGAGTGGAAGAAAATGGATGGATGGAAACTGGAGCGCCCGGAGGAAACCTACACAGACACGGAGAGAACAAACTCCACACAGAAAGGCCCCGTCCAGCTTCTTGCTCTGAGGCACGAGCACTAACTGCTGCTCCACCGTGCTTTAAGTTCTCTTCCATCCAGGAGTGCTCCATTATTGTAGGAGTTGCAGTATCTAATTTGATTTACAGTTTCTTGATAATAGTAATAATTAATTCCTTTGACCGAAAACACAGCTCAAATTTTAAGATAAAGCAACTTGCCAGGATATAAATCTCTCTCTTTGTAAGTCTACTGATGATGGGAACAACCTTTTATGATGTTTTTGAATGTTATTCTCAATTGCTGAGCCTGAGCACTCCCACTCGGACCAAATAAAATCCCTTCTCGGGCAACTTTCAACCCCTGCAGACGATCCTCCCCCTACATCTCAGAGTTTGGACATCAGCAGAACAAAGCCACAACAAACGTGTAAAACTGAAGCCAGTGCAGGAGCCTCATGATTTCTGTTCCATTCGTGACGTGTGAAAGTATCTGTGTCTGTTTCATACTGAACACACCGATCATACCTGTTAATGAAAATACATTTGTGGTCTCTCTTGACCTGGGAGGCGTTTACAGATCAGTGTGAGGCACCGGGCCCGACAATAACCCGTGTGTTTGGCGTGTGTGAGGCATGTGTGAGGCGTGTGCACAGAGCTCTGTTGTCCCCTGCAGAGCCGTGAGTGCGGCAGGTATCAGCCGCTCAGGGGAGGGGGGAGTGGGGATGGGGGGTAATTGCTTGCAGTTGTGTTTTGGTGTTTCTGAGGGCCGTCCAAAGGCACTATTGATACAGGCTTCCCTCACACTGGGACCCTGTGTCGACTGATATGGGTTCTTCAGCTTTAACCTCTTAACTCCCACCTGAACATGTTTACTCCTGTTCTCCAAGTTCTCCAAATCTAAAAGCTTCTTCAGAACAGCGATAAAAGAGAAAAAAAGAAAATGAGGATGTAAACACGACAAAGAAGTGCTAAAAAGTGACCAAAAAAAGCGACAAAAATGACAAAAACTCAACAAAAAGGTGACAAAAATCCAGCAAAAAAGTGATAAAAATCCAGCAAAAAAGTGACAAAAATCCATCAAAAAAGTGACAAAAATCCAGCAAAAAAGTGATAAAAATCCAGCAAAAAAAGACAAAAATCCAGCAAAAAAGTGACAAAAATCCAGCAAAAAAGTGACAAAAATCCAGCAAAAAAGTGACAAAAATCCAGCAAAAAAGTGACAAAAATCCAGCAAAAAAGTGACAAAAATCCAGCAAAAAAGTGACAAAAATCCAGCAAAAAAAAGACAAAAATCCAGCAGAAAAGTGACAAAAATCCATCAAAAAAGTGACAAAAATCCAGCAGAAAAGTGACAAAAATCCATCAAAAAAGTGACAAAAATCCAGCAGAAAAGTGACAAAAATCCAGCAAAAAAGTGACAAAAATCCAGCAGAAAAGTGATAAAAATCCAGCAAAAAAGTGACAAAAATCCAGCAAAAAAGTGACAAAAATCCAGCAAAAAAAAGACAAAAATCCAGCAGAAAAGTGACAAAAATCCATCAAAAAAGTGACAAAAATCCAGCAGAAAAGTGACAAAAATCCATCAAAAAAGTGACAAAAATCCAGCAGAAAAGTGACAAAAATCCAGCAAAAAAGTGACAAAAATCCAGCAAAAAAGTGACAAAAATCCAGCAAAAAAGTAACAAAAATCCAGCAAAAAAAGACAAAAATCCAGCAAAAAAGTGAAAAAATCCAGCAAAAAAGTGACAAAAATCCAGCAGAAAAGTGACAAAAATCCAGCAAAAAAAAGACAAAAATCCAGCAAAAAAGTGACAAAAATCCAGCAAAAAAGTGACAAAAATCCAGCTAAAAAGTGACAAAAATCCAGCAGAAAAGTGACAAAAATCCAGCAAAAAAAAGACAAAAATCCAGCAAAAAAGTGACAAAAATCCAGCAAAAAAGTGACAAAAATCCAGCAAAAAAAAGACAAAAATCCAGCAGAAAAGTGACAAAAATCCATCAAAAAAGTGACAAAAATCCAGCAGAAAAGTGACAAAAATCCAGCAAAAAAGTGACAAAAATCCAGCAAAAAAGTAACAAAAATCCGGCAAAAAAAGACAAAAATCCAGCAAAAAAGTGAAAAAATCCAGCAAAAAAGTGACAAAAATCCAGCTAAAAAGTGACAAAAATCCAGCTAAAAAGTGACAAAAATCCAGCTAAAAAGTGATAAAAATCCAGCAAAAAAGTGACAAAAATCCAGCAAAAAAGTGACAAAATCCAACAAAAAAGTGATAAAAATCCAGCAAAAAAGTGATAAAAATCCAGCAAAAAAGTGACAAAAATCCGGCAAAAAAAGACAAAAATCCAGCAAAAAAGTGAAAAAATCCAGCAAAAAAGTGACAAAAATCCAGCTAAAAAGTGACAAAAATCCAGCTAAAAAGTGACAAAAATCCAGCTAAAAAGTGATAAAAATCCATCAAAAAAGTGACAAAAATCCAGCAAAAAAGTGACAAAATCCAACAAAAAAGTGATAAAAATCCAGCAAAAAAGTGATAAAAATCCAGCAAAAAAGTGATAAAAATCCAGCAAAAAAGTGATAAAAATCCAGCAAAAAAGTAATAAAAAAGTGACAAAAACACATAAGGGAAATAAAAAGTGACGACAATGGCAAAGAGGAGAGAATGCATTTGGTTTTAGCGGATGGTAAGAGGTTAATACGTCTAAACCACTGTTAGTCGATCCAAAGGTAAGTAAAGATAATAATCTTCTCATTGTACGGCTTAACGGAAAGAAACCCATCCTGGTGGGAATCGAACCCGAGACCTTCTTGCTGTGAGGCAAACAAATGCATCCTCCAACATCACGGTGCATTTTACCCACAAACATGGCCATTATTCTTATTTTCACTTTACTGAACACGTCTCGGCTGATACGAGGTCGACTTCCGGGCTAAAGCTCCTCTCGTGCGTCCGCAGCTTTAGTCCTGCTGACCTGCTCTGGATCGTGAGTGACTTATTGTTGGTGAGTGTTAGATGTTCTGCTCCGGAGGGACAGTCTGCTGTGAAAACGTGAGATATCAGGACACAAATGAAGGTTAGGGCCAGGGAAATGGTTAACCTCTTAACTCCCGCCTGAACCCAGAGGATCTTTTTCCTCACGTCATCACATTTTTTTTTCCAACATTTTTTTGTTGGGTGTTCAACTCATTTTTGTAACTTTTTTGTAATTTTTTTTTAATCACATTTTTGTCATTTTTTCGTCAATTTTTCGTCAATTTTTAATCATTTTTTGTCACATTTTTGACATTTTTTTTAATCGATTTTTTGTAATTTTTTGTCACATTTTTGTCATTTTTTCGTCCATTTTTCGTCTATTTTTCGTCAATTTTTAATCAATTTTTTTTTCACATTTTTTACATTTTTTGGTCCATTTTTTATCCATTTTTTGTCCATTTTTTGTGACATTTTTGTGACATTTTTGCCACTTTTTCACATTTCCATCATTTTGTCACATTTCCATCATTGTTTTATTGCTATTTTCACACCTTTCTTCCAGAAGCTTTTGGATTGGGGTAAAGCCAAACTGGAGAAAATGTGCTCGGTTCAGGTGGGAGTTAAGGGGTTAACCTTAAGGATTAGGATTATTTGTACTTTTAGACAAACCAACTCATAGATCTATACAAACTCACAGCAGACCGTCCCTCCGGAGCAGACGATCTAACCCTAACCCTTATTGTTTGTTCTCGTCAGTAAAGAAACACTTCCTGCTCCAGAGGCGGTGCTGACCGGTCACTCCTCGCTCACACTGGGGCTCTGTGTGGGTTTCTCTCTGAACCACTTTACCCTCTTTGTGCCCCATTGCGTTCGCTCCTCTTCGGTTTCCAGCATAATTTTGGTCAGCGTTGTAAGCAGAAAGGCTCTCTCTCCGCGCCCCCCCGGGCTCGAGCACACACTCTGGCACGCCGCCCTCATTCACAGAGGCTAATGCTAATTGTAGGTTGCGTCGGGATGTAGCGTTCGTCTCGCGGGACGACAGGGGAGACTGGGAGCTCTGGTTAAAACAACGCTCGCTAATGTTCCTGGAAGACGTGACGGCGTCCAGACCTCAGGAGCTTCTTGGATTGCTTTGAGTTTATGAATGTTTTGCTTCACTGGCTTTCGATACGAGAAGACTTTGGTGTTTGTGCTCGTCCTGTTATTCAGCTTAGACAGAAGTGAAGCAAACACCCCCCGCACCCCCCCAGGCTAAAGTCCTGGTACAGTCCGGATCCAGGCCTTTATTTTCCACCACCAAATCTATTTAATGGGTTGAGCCAGGACGATGGTTTTATTTTGTTATTGTTTTGGTCGATAGACATGGGTTTTTCGAAGGCCGATGCCAATTTCTGGTACGAACGTCCGGCCGTCTGAAGGAGGAGGAGGAGGAGGAGGAGGAGGAGGAGGAGGAGGAGGAGGTGGAGGAGGAGATGAACAAACTACAGATAAAGGAAAGATTATATCATAAGTCTAAGAGGAGCTGGAGGACAGGGCTCAGTGTCCCGGACGTCCCACAGCAGAGTCCCTCCTAAGGCTCATTTACTGCGGGGAATTCAAAAGCATTAACCCTCTTTTTATTTTAGTAGTAGTAGTAGTTTATTCGGTCAGTTCATTCCTTTAAACGTAAAAACATTTCCAATTCTTTGTGAACAACACGACCGAAAGGTTTTAGACTGAAGTGAAAACTTATAACTAACCCAGTTTACAGACTTCACCAGAGAAAAACAAAACACAAACATTAATAATGAACAATATCAAGTGTTAAACAGAAGAGAAATAATCCTGTATCTGGAAATAGTCACATAAATTTCAATATTCCAACAAATATGTTACATATATTTCTTTTAAGTTAATTTAGTTGAAACTAAATCATGTCATTATTATTTATTTATTTTTTCTTACTTTATTCATCCTAAGCTTATATATTCTTGAATTTTATAGCTTTAAACAACTTTCTGAAGCTTTGACTGTTTGGGACAGTTTTAACTGATCTTCCACAGATTAACTCCTCTCACAGAAACACATTGACTCTTTTTATTCTTTTTAGCTTTTGCTTTTTTGAAAACAGCAGTTCCTCGGAGGTTATACTGACTTTTCCTGTGTTCAAAAAGCTCCTGGAGGAGGGAGAAGATCATTATGTGCTTTGTAAACTATTACTAATGTGTTTAGATCAACAAGATCATAGGTTTTCAGTCGGCTCAGCTCTACAAAGACAGAAATCTGCTTTAGTGATATTTCTTATTGCCTTTTTTTGGAGTAGGAAAATAGGATGAGTGTTGGATTTATAATTGTTTCCACATATTTCCAGGCCATACTTTAGGTAAGGAAGTATGAGGGAGTTATAGAGTAATAGAAGAGATTTTTATCGAGTACAGTTTTCAATTAGCCAATTATTAATAAACTTATATGTGATTTCCATTCAATTTTTCCATCAATGGTCACTCCTAAAAATGTATTTGCATGAACTCGTTAAATTTTAGGGGAAAAATATTTCAACACACTTTTTGGGTAGACAGAACAGAATATTAAGAGTAGAAATGCAAAAACATGAGTGCGGTGAAAATGTTCCAGCTCAACAAAAGTGCTGAGGCAACAAACCAAAAGAGCACAGTTTTTAAAAACATAAACAATCCAAAATGCTTCTTGACATTCATGCACAGCTTATTTGATTAACTTATTCCAATTTAAACCTGTAGTAAAGTCATATTTATGCTACCTTTATCTCTCTGGCCTTCAATGTCTTTAAAAATATTACATTTGATTCAAACTGGCATTAAATCTCAATCTATTGGAAAATATCATAATTGCATGAAATTTAATGGCAATTTCTTCCCAACAATTGTGTGTAGCTGTTTGTCTGTGTGATTATAAAGTCACGTGTAAGTAATCTTTGACCAATATGGGTTTTTCTGAGGCTCGTGCCGATATGCACTGCCGATATTTTTGGCAGATTTTTTCAAATGTCGAACTGTAAACTGTGTCCGTGTTGAACTGTGCTTTAAAACATGAAACAACTCCAGCATTGGACGATTTTATCTGTATTTGTATTTGTATTTTGTATACGTGATCCACTCACAGTTTCTGTCCCAGCCTTGATGAGGTGCCGTTAGCATTAGCATTAGCATTAGCCACTGGCTTTAGCATAACTGTTAAATCCAGGCGTGTTCACATTGACTGAGGTTTAGTTGGTGAAACCTGTGTTGAACAAACTTGATGTTTCTCAGTTCCCCTGAGGCTTCGGGAGTTGAGAGAGGACTGGTATTAAAGCGAGGCGTTAGATCGGCCGATTTTGTATCGATCGACCTCGACTTTCTTCAAAGAGCGGCGTCATAAATGTTTGCTACAATGTGTCCACTGGGCTGACTTCTGTGGAGCCTGGTCTTAAACGTAGAGACTGTCTCTGTCTCTTTAACGTGAGCTGGGAGTTGATTCCATAAAACCGGAGCTTGGAGCTAAAGGCTCTTCCTCCTGCAGGGGTTTTGGAGACTCGAGACTCACTTGTTGTTCTGATTCTGACTGTCGGTTCTTAGGAAAAACCTCTGGGATTGAGGAGATTTAAGCCTCTGTCACAAAGTTGTGAAGCACTGACTATGGCCTGTCTTTATGACCAGCGTTTTGGCCACGCCCCCGGCAGCCCGAGGCCCCGCCCCTGTCCGGAGCGCCGACAGCACACGCTCTGTGCCTGTTCGCGGGGCCAGCGCTCGGCTTCATTTCCTGACATGAAAGAGTGAAAACAGCAGCGCACTGATGAAGGAGCTAAACAAACTCCTCACAAGCTTTTAAGCTCTGGTAACGAAAGCAAACACGGCCCAGTCTGTGAAGCTCTGTGTGAGGAGGAAAAACACCTGATTACAGACCAGGGGACGGAGACCTGATGTGGGCCTGATGTGGGCCTGATGTGGGCCTGATGTGGGCCTGATGTGGGCCTCATGTGGGCCTGATGTGGGCCTGATGTGGGCCTGATGTGGGCCTGATGTGGGCCTGATGTGGGCCTGATGTGGGCCTGATGTGGGCCTGATGTGGGACTGATGTGGGCCTGATGTGGGCCTGATGTGGGCCTAATGTGGGCCTCATGTGGTCCTGATGTGGGCCTCATATGGTCCTGATGTGGGCCTGATGTGGGCCTGATGTGGGCCTCATGTGGTCCTCATGTGGGCCTCATATGGTCCTGATGTGGGCCTGATGTGGGCCTGATGTGGGCCTGATGTGGGCCTGATGTGGGCCTGATGTGGGCCTCATATGGTCCTGATGTGGGCCTCATGTGGGCCTCATATGGTCCTGATGTGGGCCTGATGTGGGCCTGATGTGGGCCTGATGTGGGCCTGATGTGGGCCTGATGTGGGCCTGATGTGGGCCTGATGTGGGCCTGATGTGGGCCTGATGTGGGCCTGATGTGGGCCTGATGTGGGCCTGATGTGGGCCTCATGTGGGCCTGATGTGGGCCTGATGTGGGCCTCATGTGGGCCTGATGTGGGCCTGATGTGGGCCTCATGTGGGCCTGATGTGGGCCTGATGTGGGCCTCATATGGTCCTGATGTGGGCCTGATGTGGGCCTCATGTGGGCCTGATGTGGGCCTGATGTGGGCCTGATGTGGGCCTGATGTGGGCCTGATGTGGGCCTGATGTGGGCGTCATGTGGGCCTGATGTGGGCCTGATGTGGGCCTGATGTGGGCCTGATGTGGGCCTGATGTGGTCCTGATGTGGGCCTGATGTGGGCCTGATGTGGGCCTGATGTGGTCCTCATGTGGGCCTGATGTGGGCCTGATGTGGGCCTGATGTGGGCCTGATGTGGGCCTGATGTGGGCCTGATGTGGGCCTGATGTGGGCCTCATGTGGGCCTCATGTGGGCCTGATGTGGGCCTGATGTGGGCCTGATGTGGGCCTGATGTGGGCCTGATGTGGGCCTCATGTGGGCCTGATGTGGGCCTGATGTGGGCCTGATGTGGTCCTGATGTGGGCCTGATGTGGGCCTGATGTGGGCCTGATGTGGTCCTCATGTGGGCCTGATGTGGGCCTGATGTGGGCCTGATGTGGGCCTGATGTGGGCCTGATGTGGGCCTGATGTGGTCCTGATGTGGGCCTGATGTGGGCCTGATGTGGGCCTGATGTGGGCCTCATGTGGGCCTCATGTGGGCCTGATGTGGGCCTGATGTGGGCCTCATGTGGGCGTCATGTGGGCCTGATGTGGGCCTGATGTGGGCCTGATGTGGGCCTCATGTGGGCCTGATGTGGGCCTGATGTGGGCCTGATGTGGGCCTGATGTGGGCCTGATGTGGGCCTCATGTGGGCCTCATATGGTCCTGATGTGGGCCTGATGTGGGCCTGATGTGGGCCTGATGTGGGCCTCATGTGGGCCTGATGTGGGCCTGATGTGGGCCTGATGTGGGCCTGATGTGGGCCTGATGTGGGCCTGATGTGGGCCTGATGTGGGCCTCATGTGGGCCTCATATGGTCCTGATGTGGGCCTGATGTGGGCCTGATGTGGGCCTGATGTGGGCCTCATGTGGGCCTGATGTGGGCCTGATGTGGGCCTGATGTGGGCCTGATGTGGGCCTGATGTGGGCCTGATGTGGGCCTCATGTGGGCCTCATATGGTCCTGATGTGGGCCTGATGTGGGCCTCATGTGGGCCTGATGTGGGCCTGATGTGGGTCTCATGTGGGCCTGATGTGGGCCTGATGTGGGCCTGATGTGGGTCTGATGTGGGCCTCATGTGGGCCTGATGTGGGCCTGATGTGGGCCTGATGTGGGCCTCATGTGGGCCTGATGTGGGCCTGATGTGGGCCTGATGTGGGCCTGATGTGGGCCTCATGTGGGCCTCATATGGTCCTGATGTGGGCCTGATGTGGGCCTCATGTGGGCCTCATGTGGGCCTGATGTGGGCCTGATGTGGGCCTGATGTGGGCCTCATATGGTCCTGATGTGGGCCTCATATGGTCCTGATGTGGGCCTGATGTGGGCCTCATATGGTCCTGATGTGGGCCTGATGTGGGCCTGATGTGGGCCTGATGTGGGCCTGATGTGGGCCTCATATGGTCCTGATGTGGGCGTCATGTGGGCCTCATGTGGGCCTGATGTGGGCCTGATGTGGGCCTCATGTGGGCGTCATGTGGGCCTGATGTGGGCCTGATGTGGGCCTCATGTGGGCGTCATGTGGGCCTGATGTGGGCCTGATGTGGGCCTGATGTGGGCCTGATGTGGGCCTCATGTGGGCCTCATGTGGGCCTGATGTGGGCCTGATGTGGGCCTGATGTGGGCCTCATGTGGGCCTCATGTGGGCCTGATGTGGGCCTGATGTGGGCCTGATGTGGGCCTGATGTGGGCCTCATATGGTCCTGATGTGGGCCTCATATGGTCCTGATGTGGGCCTCATGTGGGCCTGATGTGGGCCTCATATGGTCCTGATGTGGGCGTCATGTGGGCCTGATGTGGGCCTGATGTGGGCCTCATGTGGGCGTCATGTGGGCCTGATGTGGGCGTCATGTGGGCGTCATGTGGGCCTGATGTGGGCCTGATGTGGGCCTGATGTGGGCCTGATGTGGGCCTCATGTGGGCCTCATGTGGGCCTGATGTGGGCCTGATGTGGGCCTGATGTGGGCCTGATGTGGGCCTCATGTGGGCCTCATGTGGGCCTGATGTGGGCCTGATGTGGGCCTGATGTGGGCCTGATGTGGGCCTGATGTGGGCCTGATGTGGGCCTGATGTGGGCCTCATATGGTCCTGATGTGGGCCTGATGTGGGCCTCATGTGGGCCTGATGTGGGCCTCATATGGTCCTGATGTGGGCCTCATGTGGGCCTCATATGGTCCTGATGTGGGCCTGATGTGGGCCTGATGTGGGCCTGATGTGGGCCTGATGTGGGCCTGATGTGGGCCTCATATGGTCCTGATGTGGGCCTGATGTGGGCCTCATATGGTCCTGATGTGGGCCTCATATGGTCCTGATGTGGGCCTGATGTGGGCCTCATATGGTCCTGATGTGGGCCTGATGTGGGCCTCATATGGTCCTGATGTGGGCCTCATATGGTCCTGATGTGGGCCTGATGTGGGCCTCATATGGTCCTGATGTGGGCCTGATGTGGGCCTCATATGGTCCTGATGTGGGCCTCATATGGTCCTGATGTGGGCCTGATGTGGGCCTGATGTGGGCCTGATGTGGGCCTCATATGGTCCTGATGTGGGCCTCATGTGGGCCTGATGTGGGCCTGATGTGGGCCTGATGTGGGCCTGATGTGGGCCTCATGTGGGCCTCATGTGGGCCTGATGTGGGCCTGATGTGGGCCTGATGTGGGCCTCATGTGGGCCTCATGTGGGCTTCATGTGGGCCTAATGTGGGCCGCGGTCGGGCTGAAACATTCATTACAATGGGAGGATCTCCGCAGTCTGACGGACTCAGATCAAACATTATTCAGGTTAAGTACGAGTGGGGCCGGGTACAAAAGCAGGAACTGAAAAGAAATACAAATCTTTATATTCAAGTTTTGATGCTGTTGGTCAAAATTTAAAAGAAGGAAATAGAAAAAAGGAGGAAAATTAAGGGGAAAAAAACAAAACATGTAGACAAACTGGGGTAAAATTGGAAAAATTGGGGGAAATTTAGGGAAAAAAATCTGAAAAAATTAAGAAAAAATTGGAAAAAAATTGGGGAACATTTTGAGAAAATTGTGGGGGAAAACACTTGGACAAATTCGGGGAAATGGGGGAAATTTAGGGAAAAAAATCTGGACATTTTTTGAGAAAAAAAACATGAACATTTCTTCTGCCCTTCTGTTTTTAAATAGTTTCTTTGTTGTTTCACCTCAAACAAATGATTCAAATGTAAAAGAAATGGAAGGAAAAGGAATAAATGAACGTTATTAATCTGTTTCATGGTTACATAGGACAAATAATTTAGTTTAGGTATCGAAAAAAGTGTCGTTCAGGAATCTGTGTTGAAAACCAAGTATCACTAAAGTATCCGCATCAGAATAAATGTAACGACGCCCAGGCCCAGTCACGAGGTCGACCCTGAGGAACCTTTAAACTGCTCCGTTTGCATCAGCACAATCTGAACCTTCTTAACCCTGCGGAGGGAACAACCAGGAAGTGACGTCATCTACAGCTGATTCTTAAAAACTACAACGCCCACGCACTCTTTGTAAACAGTTCACTTATCACTGACTCAGACAGTTTCAAACATAAACCAACGTGATCTGAAACAACACAGACGGATGACGGAGAAACTGTTTCCCGCCAGAATGAGGTTTGTAAAACACAGCAGGTCCATGTTCGGTCTCCTCTGTGTAATTAAAACACTCTCTGTGAATAAGTCTGCGGATCCCATTTGGACCCTGATGGGGGCTGAGGGCCCTGATGGAGCTGACGGCCCTGATGGGGCTGACGGCCCTGATGGGGGTTGACGGCCCTGATGGTTTCCACAGACACCTGACGGGCCCCTGGGCGCCGTTCAGAACTGAAACATGGTGCACGCTCTGATCGTTAGGATTAGGGGCAGGTTAAAGGGACTATATATATTAAAAATGTTAAAACTTAGTATTTTCCTCCCCCTACATGTTCCTCCATGTCCTAATGTGTAGAATGAGCTCAGACCTGTTCACCACAACTGCCTCTAAAATCCTGCTCTGTCAGAAAGGAGTTACTTCAGGTCCAAAGTGCCGTCATGCACGAGCTTAAAGGGATGTTTCAGGATGTTTGACATAGGGCTTCATGTCCTCGTTATCCAGAGTGTTGCTGATTTCTGGAGATATTTTTTTTGTAATTCATGCAGTTCTTATGTTTGAAGAGTTTCGTGGCGCTAGGCTAGTGCAAGGCTAGTGCATGTCTATGGTATCAGCTAGCCTGCATTAAAAACAGTGTGACCCGCTCCACAGAGCACCTGAGGCAAATCACTGATAACACCAGACTAACCATATACATGTCTGTGTCCATAGAGTCATGTTTGGAATATAACTGACCTGCATCACATGAATGATCACATTTTGAGGGACTATTTTCTAGCAGATCACTCCGCCGCCGCGTAGCTTATACAACCACGAAGCTGATGCTGCTCAAAGATAAGGTATTTTAAATGCAAAATGGTTAAAATTATTCTATGTGTCTTGTCTTACCTCACCATCCCTTACGAAGGCCACCTGGGGGACAGTTTATCGAGAGTCATTTAACTGAGCCAATCAGAGGCATCACTTACTCCCACCGTCTCCTGATCCAGACAGAACTCTCCTGCAGAGCTTCTCACTCGTGGTTGTGATGAGGCGGTGTTGAAACCCCCTCTCGTCTCCTTCACATGAGAACGGGCCGTGCACAAACATGTCTGTGAGCGGCTTCTGTGCGGTTCTTTATCCAAACACCGGTGCTGATGTGTTTCTTTATGACAGAGTCTCTTTTTCCGCTCAGACTCAGCGAGGCCCAGGCAGAGAGGGACGAGCTCGCCGCGGTTTAGCAGCGAACAGGAGCCGCGCCGGGGGAGGAGCTCACCAAGGAGCCGCGCCGGGGGAGGAGCTCACCAAGGAGCCGCGCCGGGGGAGGAGCTCACCAAGGCGAAGGCGCCGCAAACCAGAGCGCTGGAGCAAACACAGACACGCTGACAGGAAGTGACATAGACAGAGGTAAAGTTTCAGAAGAATTTGACTCACTCGTTTCCCATATTATGGTCGGCACGGCAACAGTTAACCTTTTACCATAAACCTCTTACCACCCGCCAAAACCAAATGCATTCTCTCCTCTTTGCCATTGTCGTCACTTTTTATTTCCCTTATGTGTTTTTGTCACTTTTTTATTGCACTTTTTCTGACTTTTTTTGTCTTTTTTTACTGGATTTTTGTCACTTTTTTGCTGGACTTTTGTCTTTTTTTGCTGGATTTTTGTCTTTTTTTGCTGGATTTTTGTCTTTTTTTGCTGGATTTTTGTCTTTTTTTGCTGGATTTTTGTCTTTTTTTGCTGGATTTTTGTCTTTTTTTTCTGGATTTTTGTCTTTTTTTTGCTGGATTTTTGTCTTTTTTTTCTGGATTTTTGTCTTTTTTTTGCTGGATTTTTGTCTTTTTTTTGCTGGATTTTTGTCTTTTTTTGCTGGATTTTTGTCTTTTTTTGCTGGATTTTTGTCTTTTTTTTCTGGATTTTTGTCTTTTTTTTGCTGGATTTTTGTCTTTTTTTTGCTGGATTTTTGTCTTTTTTTGCTGGACTTTTGTCTTTTTGTCTTTTTTTCTGGATTTTTGTCTTTTTTTCTAGATTTTTGTCACTTTTTGTTGCTCTTTTGTGACCTTTATGTTGAGTTTTTGTCATTTTTGTCGCTTTTTTTGGGTCACTTTTTAGCGCTTTTTTGTTGCGTTTTCATCCTCATTTTCTTCTCGTTTTTGCCTCTGTTTTGAAGAAGCTTTCAGATTTGGAGAACAGGAGAAAACATGTTCCGGTGGGAGTTAAGAGGTTAAGATTAGCGTTAGGAACGGCAAATATCACATAAGTTGTGTTTCACTTACACATAGTTTTAGAAACTAGAAGGTCTTGGCTTTCAAATGAGGAAACACACTGGCATGTAGACTGTAAGCTCTCCAGTCAATACGCTGTGAGATTTAAGCACAATAGAGTTCCGGAAATTCCACAGTTACCATGGAGATCCGCCATCTTTGCAGCTGTTAGCACACATTTCCATTGACTAACATAAACTAAAACCAGTATAAAAAGTGGAGAAAAAAGCCGTGGAACAGCTCCGTTACTGCTGGTAAATACGTCTAACTCACTGTGGTGTCCAAGTGTTTAAAAGGGATATTTCAGGATGTTTGACATAGGGCCTCATTTCCTCGTTATCCAGAGTGTTGCTGATTTCTGAAGATATTTTTTGTAATTCATGCAGTTCTTTTATTTGAAGAGTTTTGTGGTGCTAGGCTAGTGCTAGGCTAGTGCATGTCTATGGTATCAGCTAGCCTGCATTAAAAACAGTGTGACCGGCTCCACAGAGCCTCACTTATAACACCAGACTAACCCAACAACTCCTCCAAATCCATACGACACAAGTGGTCGTTTGTCTTATTCCTGAATTACGACCATATGAGACGTTTGCTAAAACAGCGCCCCCAAGCTCCCATTGAGGGTATGTCCATTACATTTAACCCGATTCAGAAAGAACTTTATTTACTTTACGTAATGTTTTTTACCACTTGCGGTGACGATTCCGAAACTCAAACACAAAGAAATAAATCACAAACTTGCAAAATCAGCCCCACGTGAAATAAGTAAAACAGCCCCAGATGTTCAGTCCTGCCACACCTGTGGAGAAACTGAACATCCAGCTGTGCCAAAGGCTCTCCAAGCGGCTCTGCACTATTACGCATCACACCTGCCCAACCGCAGCAGCGGCTACAGTTCACCGCTCTCATCATGTATTATATTATATGTGAGGCTATAGGTGATCGCCATTTTACTCACAACAACAGCGACACCAAAGCACAACTTACCACTGATGTGTTTGTGTCTTCTCCTCCAGATGCGTCTCCAGCTCCATAAACTCTCCTGTCACTTCCATCTCTGTCCTCAGACGTCCTCGTGTCTCAGACTCCGTGTCTCCCGGACGTCCGGTTGTCCGGTGACCGCGGCGAGCCTCGGATCCTCGCTGGGTTCCAGAGCCTCTGACGCGGGAAACACCTCCCGTCATCCCGGTAAAGTCTGGCCTCGGCTCCGCTGCTGTTCTCCACAAAGTCCTGCTGTTCTCCACAAAGTCCTGCTGTTCTCCACACAGTCCTGCTGTTCTCCACAAAGTCCTGCTGTTCTCCACAAAGTCCTGCTGTTCTCCACAAAGTCCTGCTGTTCTCCACAAAGTCCTGCTGTTCTCCACAAAGTCCTGCTGTTCTCCACAAAGTCCTGCTGTTCTCCACAAAGTCCTGCTGTTCTCCACAAAGTCCTGCTGTTCTCCACAAAGTCCTGCTGTTCTCCACACAGTCCTGCTGTTCTCCACACAGTCCTGCTGTTCTCCACTAAGTCCTGCTGTTCTCCACAAAGTCCTGCTGTTCTCCACAAAGTCCTGCTGTTCTCCACAAAGTCCTGCTGTTCTCCACTAAGTCCTGCTGTTCTCCACACAGTCCTGCTGTTCTCCACACAGTCCTGCTGTTCTCCACAAAGTCCTGCTGTTCTCCACACAGTCCTGCTGTTCTCCACACAGTCCTGCTGTTCTCCACAAAGTCCTGGCCTCTGTCAGAGTTCGAACGAGCTCCAAATGTCCTGATCAAACTGAGCTCGTTCAGTTTCGTCATTTAAGGATAAAACATATAAAACATCACAGCTGTGTTTAGCTTTTAGTTTTTGAACACGCGCTCTGTCCAATGAAAACACGTGAATCAGCTCGAGGGCGTTTGGGCAGCTGAGCCTGCGCTCTGATTGGCTGAAGGGTCTGCTACGTCATATTCAGTAGTATTTGTTAATAATTATCATAGTTATATTTTAATGATTATATATTATATATTACATATTTCAGTCACTACTGGAAGAATCCACAAGAAACAAGAACAGTTTCAAAGTTCACTGTCTCCTCTGTCAGCACATATGGAGTAATGTCTTCTCGTCTCTGAAAGTGGAGACAATATTCAAAAACATGAGCGTGGTGTTGACCAATAGGAAGGACTTTCAGACATAAAAATAATAAGTCAGGTTTGTGAATCCAGTCGCTGTTAAATACTGCCTCACGTCTGGAGCAGGATGAGCTAACATGCTAACCCTGCGTTTCTGTTCCACTCTTAATGCTGTGGTGGGCCTGCGGTGGGAGCTCGATGACAGCATGTGTGGAGCAGCCTGGAAACGTCTCGGGGAAACAGAGAAGTGGTGCTTTAAAGCCCCTCTCTAATCCGCCGTATATTCCCATGGATTAACTTTTCAATAGTCCTGAATGTTCTCCGACTTCTGCGGCGGAGTCATCAATCTGCGAGGCGTGCGTTACATCATCAGGCTCGGAAACTTTGGGCTTCTGTCGGCGACGAGGGTGAGGGAGCGAAACGACAAAGGAATTAACAGGAATGTTTCTTTCTCTTAGTTACAGGTCACTTCATGCACAAAAAAGATTAGTGTAAGAGCGTAATTTGTACAGAGACTAAATCAAAGAGATTTACAGAAGAGACATTTTGGTATTGAATGATACAAAGACCAGATCTTTTGTTAACATGGGAACATATGCACATGTGTGTAACTCATGAATAACAGATGCACTAAATCATTTACAGGTGAAACTCATTAAAGTAGAACATTTTGAAAATGATCAAAATCATCACAAATAAAGGCTTGACATCTGTCACTGTGTCTTTATCATATATTTAAGACTTTAAAGGAACAGGCCAGTGTTTTCCATACTGAGATATGTTCTTAGCTGAGCTTAGACGAGTTGATGAGGTTGATCTTCTTCTCCAGGTGTTTCTGACCATTAGCCTGGCTCATCATGGAGACGGGTCCCGAGCGCCGGCCCAGGCTGGAGCTCACTGCTCCTACAGGATCATTGAGGATGCAGAGAAAAAAAAAGTCCCTACGGGGATTAATAAAGTGGATCAGGAAGATCCACTTTATTAATCCCCGTAGGGACATTTGGGCATCTCTGCTGAGACTGCTGCCCCCGCGACCTGGCCCCGGATAAAGTGGAAGAAAATGGATGATTATTAAAGTAAACCTTAACCTGTCTGGTCTTTGTGCGCTCATTCACCCAAAAAGACCAAACATGTTGTTTGCGTTTAGCCTCTCCTCCTCTATGGGGCCAAACGGGGTTTGAAGTTAGAAGCGAATCAAGCTCTTCCACGTTTCCCCTTATTTAAATACAAAAATACACAACATTAAATGTAATGATTTTCTCCGCGCAGTGAAGTCGAAGTGCTTCTAAGGTGTTTTTACGTCTTTACAATATAGTAAGGTGTAAAAACAGTTTTGTGTGACTGAGCGCATGTGCATAAAGACCAGACAGCTTTGTATCAACTCAGGTCAGAACTTATCTCAGTCTGGAAAAACAGTGGCCTGTTCCTCTAAGCTGAATTACAGAAATGAATGAACTTTTGAACGATATTCTAATTTTCCGAGTTTCACTTGTCTAACGTCCTATAAACCAGGCTCTTCAGGTTATTCCTCATAAGTGCACTGAGGCCGGTGGACTGCATTCATCTACTCAGTGTGACAGCGGCCTCAGCTCAGGGCGGAGGAAAAGAGGGCGGAGGAAAAGAGGGCGGAGGAAAAGAGGGCGGAGTCACGCGCTACAAAGATTGTTGATTGTGAGAGATGTGCGGCGGCATCGATACTTAAAACGATCTACCCTTCCACCATTTTGATCCAAAAATGTCTCTTTAAGTCGTCCATGTTCATATGTTTAGTTTTATGGGGTAAACAGATCATTAGCATTAGCTCCAAATGTGACAGACAAAATAATGCAGGAAAATAATCTTTCCTGATGAGTCCAGAAGCCATTTCCTCATCAGAAATCCATCTATACAGGCACTACATAAGTTTATCTTTGAAAAGAAAGGGCTTGTTAGATATTGTACTGTATTTTCAAAGTACAATGACTGAAAGAAGAACGTATCAATAAAGTACAGGTACTGTACAGTACAAGTACTGGATCAATAAAGTACAAGACGTCATCTTCATAACTTCATAACTGAGGTGGTTGTTGGGACTTGGAGGAGCTGAGGCGCTGGGACATTTATTACAGACTCCAGAAGTCTTCATCATCAGGGTCGAAAAACACAGACATACTTTTTGATAAACTGCTGAACCCGTGGCGGCTGATTGAACTCCTCTTCCCGTGCAGTCTTCACAGTCTTCACAGTCTTCACAGTCTTCAGTCAAACGGGACATGTCTTTGGAAGTTTCCGTCTCCTTGTCAGGGCTTGTCCGAACTCACCGTTCCAAATAACGTTCTCAACCCTTTGAATCTGGAACTCCTCTGTTCACTGTCAGACTGAGTGGCTCTAAATCCGATCCGTCGACTCCCGGCCCCATTAGTTTCATCTTTTAAATCTCCAAATGAGCAAGATGGTTGATAAGATTCCAGATGTTCTTTTAGTGCGCATTAGGACGGTCTATCTGCTGACTGGACGGAGTGCATTACCGTTGTTATTGTCTCTTTGTTGGGCCTCAGGGGCCGTGCTGGGTTTAAGACCGCAGGTTTCCCCAGTGTTTTTAACAACTGTGTAAATGTGTGCTTTTCTATGGAAACCCTGGATTAAACAAGGACCAGGATTAAATCAGGTGAGTTAAGTCGACCTCCTCCATATCGAGGAACAGACACAGACCAGATATGGTCATGTTTGAAGCAGCCAGAGGGAAAACAAAGAGGAACAAACAGATCTTTCTCCACACATGCTGAATTATGAATATATTACTCTACTAAAGAGAGATACAGAGACATACAGAGGAGCAACAGCCCATAAACACTTAAACGGCCAACCTGGAAGCTACGTTAGCTTCATGCTACGAATGCTAACGTTGGCAATGAGTGCCATTTTTCAGTTCTACTGAACAACGTGCTGTGAATAAACATCCATACTTTATTTTTATGAAGATAAATCCCTGAGCCTGAGCAGCAGGTGAGGGGAAAGTGTCTGTATTATACACAAAACCACTCGATTATGATATGACGATGTCACCACAGCCTCAGATGCTGATCTGTGAAAGGGGTCACGATGACCCAAACCGTCGAACACCCGCAGACATGAGAGGCAAAGATAATGTCCAATGTATTTTGTGATATTATTGAGCCTCTGTGCTCCTTCGATGGTGCAGACTCCACCCCCCCCCTCCTCCTTTCTCAGAACAAGACCTGTTCTGTTTGCCTTATATGAAATAGCACTGCAGAAACCCATGATCTTTTTTTTTCACTCGTGGAGACCCTCTAAAACTCTACTCTGGTACACGGGATTCTGCAGACCTGCACATGGTAGATATCTGTCCCCTGGCCGTCGCTCTGCCTCGTATCACAGGGAAAAAACAACAGGAAAAGTCTCATAGACTGTCAGGAGCTTGTTCTGAATCTGATTCCCCAATCATCATCATCATCATCATCATCATCATCAGCGAGTCCCACTGCCCTCGCTGAAACAAAAGGAAATTAAAGGATAAAGATTATATTTACTTTACCATAGCAAGTAGGATTTTTTTCATCCTACTTGATATGTGTTAGGATTCATATCAAGCTGGATAATACTTGATTCCTGACCTTTGTGTGAAGGAGGGCGTGGCAGGTACAGCCAATCATTATTTTAGGATCTCATGTGCAGCACTTTGGAAACATTTTTGTTGGTTAAATGTGCCATACAAATAAAGTGGATTGGATATTCAACTAGAGTGAACAACACATGCCTCCTTTGAGCATCTCAGCCAATCAGAGCCTGCATTTCCCAATCGAGCCTCAATGGGATTTCCCATAGAGCTTCAAGGAGCTCTTAAATGACAGGGAGCTCATGTTGAAGACCACACTGGCACAGCTGATGAACAAGTCACCTTCTCGTGAAATGGAGCACATTCATGCAGAGTTTTAATAAGAAACAATATTTAACATTATTTTTTTTAGTGCAATTTTAAGGGAAGTTCAGCTTCCCTGGCAGTCGATGAGAAGCCGATGTGCAGGTCGGGACGCAAGAGCTGATGGTCGGTGTCCGTATCTACGTCACTTTAATGTGGTCAACCCAGCGCTCGCAGCAGGAGACCAGAGCCACCAACAGAACCCAGAACACATTCAGATAAATACTTTAAAGACATCATTTCGAATGCTTTGATGTCTTTGCGGCCTGACTCCGACTCACACTGGGAGGTTGGTGACCTCTGACCCCGGGCACAGGGCAGGCTGGACATCTGTGCTCAGACAAAGCGGTAAAACACGGTCCGATGGACAGACCGTGGTTTATTGACAGAAGCTGCTCACACGGCGGTGGAACGAGAACCACTGCCCGAAAAGGAAGAAATATTCAAGAGCAAGTATTTTCATCACAATAAGGAAAGTGTGAATCATCATTAGGAAATAAAAGGCCCATATCCGAGACCACAGCGCGCGAGTGAAAGCAGTAAATGTTGTATTTAAGTTAGTCACTCTCTCTTTGGCAGAGCCCTGGCACAGCCGGAGCAGCCGAGCCGAGCCAGGAGCAACATGGGAACCAGACTAATGTGGAAAATAAAGCCACAAGATGGACGGAGCAGGAACGCGGCGAAATCACAGGCGCTAATTCAGACCAACGTATGTCACTGCAGCACATACGGCATATAAACCCCCCCGCGGGACTCTCTGGCCCCCCACGCGGTTCTTCTTCTATTCCAGAAGCATCCAGAACATGCAGGAGCAGCAGTGCAAACATCTGTAAGACGTATAGTGTAGTGAAGTGAGCGGCTTTACTCACACAGACTCCATCACTTCAAACACGAGAATAAGGTTTGTTTCCTTTCACCATTTCTGTACCATTTTGGTCGATTTAGTTTGAGTTTAAGCAACGCTATTGAGAGACGGATGCTCCTTGGGCTTATTTTAGTTTGTTTTACTAACCCATGTATTGAAACACGGAGTGGAGGTTTGGACTTAGCGGGAGCCGCCGTGAGATCTCCATAAATACATCCACTCACAAACCAGTCGCACCGTCGTTCAAAGGACCGGCTCTTTTTCTTTTTTTTTCTTATAAAATCATCAACAATCACAATGGGACTGATATTTACACTTCAAAAAACATGTTTGTGAATCACATTTTGCGGCTAAACTAAGAAAAAGAGGCTGAGGCTGATTCTTGTGTTCGTTCTGGGTAAAATGGAAAAGATCCTGCTCTTTTCACGATTAAAGAGCCGTTCAAAAGAGCCGCTCGGTCATGAACGTCGCGTCACTAATATCGAGCCGCATCTTTGTTGTGGTCGCGCCCTGACTCATCCCTCTTATCTAATCTCAACAAACTTCCCCTGGAGCGACAACAAATGTTTCATTCATTCATCCACAATGATGGAGGGTTTGTTCTTTATGAATCACTGGGTTTAAAAAGGGCCTGAAGCAGTTCACTGGTTTGAAGCCACTATAATAAACCATTACAGTATCTGGGCAATTTCAAAACAATGTGACCCCAGTATGTCCTGACCCCCCTCTTTAGAACCACTGCCCACCTCATTCTGAGACCGTATACATCTCATAGATCTTTATATGTTACTGTTAGACTGAACTGTCTGCAGGTCCCTGAACATGGATGAAATCAGCCAGAGCGTGTCCATGTGGCTGATTCAGATGTTGTGAGGTGGGGTCGGTGTCCCTGCATTTAGCCCATGTAAGACAGGGGGCGCTCTATAAAAAAGGGCCTTTCCTGCATCACCTGTCCTCTCACTGCTCTGACGTCACACCTGCTGTGGGACAGCTCGGTCAGCGGCTGGTCTGGGGTTTCACTTTTAGGGTTCATGTTATCAGACACTAGAGTTAGAGAGGTTGTTACATGTTTCAGCGCCACCTGCAGGCCGTCCTCAGAAGTGTCACCGGGGACGTGTCTCTTCTTACAAGACACTTTGAAGCCAAATGACCTGTGGGACAAATGACCTCCTGAGCCGGTCCTCGGAGCCGGACAGAGGCCACAGGCGCCCGCGGAAAATCTACAGAAAGATGAGAAGAGATTTAAATGGGTCTCTTTAAATTGTTTTTATTACTCTGTAAGTGTTAAGAAATTACTTACAATAATAAACCGAGCCGTACAATCACATCTGAGAGGTCGGATAACTTCGGCCGGGCTGTTCAGACTGAAGTCACTTTGGAAGACTGTTCTGAGAAGATACAGGTCAGGTTTGGCAGACGTGTTTTCACTGTGTGGATGGATATGCAGAGATGAGTGTGAAGTGATAAAAATATATGGCCTTTCCCATAAGATGCATTCCTCAGCGCGTGTACCAGAACGAGCACTTTACGGTTCTATGGTTCTCGGAGGCGCGGGTCATTCGGTGCAGCGCTCGCCTACAGGCTCGAGGTCTCGCTCCGCCGTGCTCTCCCTGACTCACCGGGCTCGTTGCCAAATCGGGTTCCACAAAAAGCAAGTCGACCAGCTCAGCGTCGGGCCTGTCCGTACAGCCGACTGTAGAAGAGCAAAGGTTTTTCACGGTGTATGAGACGGTCACTCCAGTTCAACCTCAAACTAAGCTATGCTCCTGTCACTGTGTAACACGAACACAAACTGACTCAATCAACACAAACACACAAACAAACGCACGCGCTTCATGTCAAACGAGTCAATGCAAAAGCCGCACATGAAGGGCCGACTTTACTCCACAGAATAAGCATAAAAACACTTCAGTCACTGTGCACTCCATCTTCTGGGGATCCGTCGTAGAACTTGCTGCTCTTAAAGGGATGTTTTAGGATGTTTGACATAGGGCCTCATTTCCTCGTTATCCAGAGTGTTGCTGATTTCTGGAGATATTATTATTATTTTTTAAGTCATGCAGTCCTTTTATTTGAAGAGTTTCGTGGTGCTAGGCTAGTGCAAGGCTAGTGCATGTCTATGGTATCAGCTAGCCTGCATTAAAAACAGTGTGACCCGCTCCACAGAGCACCTGAGGCAAATCACTGATAACACCAGACTAACCATATACATGTCTGTGTCCATAGAGTCATGTCTGGAATATAACTGACCTGCATCACATGAATGATCGCATTTTGAGGGACTATTTTCTGGCAGATCACTCCGCCGCCGCGTAGCTTATACAACCACGAAGCTGATGCTGCTCAAATATAAGGTATTTTAAATGATTCTATGGACACAGACATGTATATGGTTAGTCTGGTGTTATCAGTGATTTGCCTCAGGTGCTCTGTGGAGCGGGTCACACTGTTTTTAATGCAGGCTAGCTGATACCATAGACATGTGCTAGCCTTGCACTAGCCTAGCGCCACAAAACTCTTCAAATATAAGAACTGCTTCAATTACAAAAAAATTATCCCCAGAAATTACTTGGATTACATCGATAAATGACCCTTTAGTGTGAGGACAAACAGTTACAGGATACAAAAGTGCTGTGTCTCTTAACTGCGACTCACAGCGGGATGAAGCGCGGCGTTTCGACTCGTGGTAAAGTCCTGCGTGACGCTAACGTTGTGCTAATCCCCGGCAGCTTCTGTTCCAGGATAGAACTGTTTGTTTTCACACAGGGCTTGGCAGAGCAGGCGCTGCAGAAAACAGATTTAGTTTCTTTAAGCGTGTTTGTATTTTTCAGCTGTTTGGGTTGGAGCAGCGTCGGGTCTGAATGGGGTTTGTGGGCCGTGCACACGCTAAAGCTGCAGCCTCCCTCACATACTGCACAACAAGCCAAAATAACAGTTCAAATAAACTCTTTTTAACCAGCTAACTGTAGCGTATTCTTGTAATAAACAGACATGTTCCGTGGCATGGGGAGTTCAACACTGAGCACGTGTAGGAAAACAAGCCGCGAGAAGAAAAACAATATTCTGGAAGCCTTTAGAGCAGAGGTGGGTAAACTAAGGCCTGGCTCAATAGTTTCTCTGCTGAAAGATAAAACATAACTACGGAGCCGCCAGAGGACATGGTGAGAATTTGTTTTTTTGTCATGTGTTCTGTTTTTAGTTTGTTTCCTAGTCTCTGGTCTCGTCCTGTGTTTTATTTTGACATGTTTTGTCCTTGCCCCGCCCTGATGTGTTACACCTGTGCCCCGTTTCCTCATGTGTTTACACCCTTGTGTTTCCCATGTGCTTTGTCAGTTCATTGTCTACGTCAGCCCCGGTTTGTTTGAGTTTTGTCTTCACTGGATTTTGTTATTTTGGTTTTCGTCATTTATTAAACTTCGCCAGTTTTGTTGCAGCATTTTGGGTTTTATTTTCCTCTTTCCACCACAACCCATGACAGAATGAACTGACCACTGCAAGACCCAGCGGACTGCTCATCAGTACTGAGGACCCGACCCCTGACCCTGCTCCTGTTCCAGAGCCTGGACACGTACCTCCGTCCAGGGTGGCAATCCGCTGCTCCTGTTGCGTGAGCCACTGCCGGACACGGAGCTTGGTTCAAGGTGGGCCCCTTCTGTCCTGGAGCCGCCGCTGGACACTATTCTCCATCCAGGGTGGGCTCCTCCTGTTCTGGGGTCATCATCGGAGTTTCTGCTTCTTCTCCTGGCCCTCCCGGTTTCTCCTGGTCTGCCTCGTGTCCCTCCAGTTGCTCCCCTGGTTCTTTATTTCAAATTAGGTTTATAAAATACAAGAATTAAGAGTAATGCTGCCAACAGACATGGTGTTTCCTGTTGGCTAAGAAGTTCTGGTTGAATTCATAACCAGAATGATATACCGTAAATTCTCTAATACTGGCCTGTATTCCATTAGCGGCCAGGTCTCCGACAGGGGCCGGGTCTAACAGAGGCCGGGTCCGACAGGGGCCGGGTCTCTGACAGGGGCCGGGTCTCCGACAGGGGCCGGGTCTCCGACAGGGGCCGGGTCTAACAGAGGCCGGGTCTCCGACAGGGGCCGGGTCTCCGACAGGGGCCGGGTCTCCGACACGGGCCGGGTCTAACAGAGGCCGGACAGAGGCCGGGTCTCCGACAGAGGCCGGGTCTAACAGAGGCCGGGTCTCCGACAGAGGCCGGGTCTCAGACAGAGGCCGGGTCTCAGACAGAGGCCGGGTCTCCGACAGGGGCCGGGTCTAACAGAGGCCGGGTCTCAGACAGAGGCCGGGTCTCAGACAGAGGCCGGGTCTCAGACAGAGGCCGGGTCTCAGACAGAGGCCGGGTCTCCGACAGAGGCCGGGTTCGCGGCTGGCGGAGGCAAATTAAAGCCGGTCTCTAAAACAGGCCGGGGCTTTTATTAGAAACTATAGCAGTAGAAATATTCCCCATGTTAGGAATTTGTCTCATACTGGTGTAAATGAAAACTCACGTGCAGGAAGTAACAAACTGAACCCGGGCCGAGGGGGACACTGCGGAGGAGCTGATCCCAGCGTAACTTTGACTCAGATTTAGCCACTTTTCAAACCTCCTGTGACCATATTTGGAAACAGGGCAAATGTTGTGTGACCCTCCAGGGTTTTAATAAAGTCTCCATCGCGTCTTCAAAGCACGTCCAGCTGCTCCGTGTGCAGGTCAGTCCCACGCCTCAAAATAACTCCTCCCATCAGCGCGAGCGTCTCGTCTTCTCTCGGGTCAGTCTCATGATCGATCACAAACACAAACGCTCCGTCTAAACTCGCCTTTTACACAAGATAACAACAAATAATCCGGTCCGGTAAAAACGAAACAGAAACCTGCAGTGACACTGATGTCAAAGCTCCGCTAACAGCAACGAAACACTTCCTGTTGTCCCGACAAAATAAAAGGGAGAGGGTTTGAAATGTTCATTAATAAATGAACCGAATATTTTAGGTGCAAATGGACACAAATCTCGTTTTTCTTCGTTTTCCTGGTCGTACGTTTTGCTCAAATAGAAATAAAGGCCTGTCTCTAATTGTGGCCTGGTTCCAATAAAAGCCTGGTCCCAGATGTCCCTGAGTAAATAAAGGCCCCGGCCTCTATTAGAGCATTTACGGTAGTCGTGTGCACGGCTCTGGATGCTACGCCAAGTGCAGAGAAAATGGTTTAGGCGTGAGAAAGGAAGACGTGCATTACCCTCGGAGAACTGGATCCAAACAGTTTGTCCAGAAGGCAAACCTGGAGACTTTATCTGTCAAGTTGAAGAATTCCTAAATTGAAAATGTAAGAATATTTCTGAGCATCACCAAACTCTCCAACAGTCTGATTCCAGCGCACCAATTAAAATGATTTGCAGTGAATTAGCTTAAGCCCATAAACCGTCCCGTTAGCTGAAGCGTGCCGCCCTCAGTGACAGACGAAGCAGGCGGGGATTAGATTTTACGATACAGACACTCGATCCTGGGTTATACCTCGGCCCCGTTCACACCACATTCCCCCCACATTTCCAGACGCGCCACAAAAGCCCATAATGAACCTTCTGCTGAAACCCCAGCCGTAAAAGTGCTTCACCGTAAAGAAAAACGTCAGAAGCTTCAGCGGCTGAGCCCGGGCCGAGCAGCTGGTGTCCAGAGCGGGATGTTTAGGTGGAAATACCAAGTCAGGACCGGGGGCTTTTTTACCGACCCCTACAGTGCAGAGATTTACTGTAAGAGCAGGCACCACTCCAGCACCAGGGGAGGGGGGAAACCCAGCTTTTATATTTGTTTACATGGTCCAGACAGTGTAAACATGACATGCGAGGTCACAGCCGTAAACCACTGTGCTCCCCCCGTCCCACATTTACACTCTACATGCAGGCACCAGTGGGCCGGATAACGGTAGACGAGTCTGGTATCGACAAAATGAAGTATCTAAAGCAGGTTCTGACAAAAATACACCAGGTTTTGATGCTGTGGAAGCTCAGTGGGCGAGGAACGTGCTTCTCTATGGTCCTCATGGCGGGAGCTGACGTCGCTGTAATACCAGTGCTTCATTTGATTCCCCCAATTTTCCGTTTTTCAGGATTAAAGGATCCTGGAAATATCTAGGAGGATCTGGCAAAAATGTGATCTGATATAATGGTGTTTAATTAGAGTGTTTAGGCCTGTTCCCCGAATCCATCACATCAGACCAAAAGTGTTCCTGAAAATACAAATTTACAAATCAAGCATTGTGTAATACCACCCCCTGGTGGCCAGGGGCGACTCCAATAAGCTTAAGACTTTTTCTTTTTCTAAAAATCGCTCTGACCCAGGTGACCACGCTGGGGTGAAATATTTGTAACCGCGCTGGTTTGGAAGCATTTTCAGTGCAGTGACTGGCTCCAGAGCCTGTCAATCAAGCCCTGGAGCCCTGTGGAGGCTCAGCCCACCCCGTGAGTGCAGGGATTCCCGCCTTTTTGCCCTTTTAAGGAACAGGAGGAGACAGAGCAGCCAGTAAGATTAAAACTAAAATTAGAGATATCAAATTGATTTAGCTGAACGAAATCTAACAGATAGACCTATTTAAAAGTGTTTTTATTTTGTTGACGTGAAGTTCGATTCATTTGACTCGAGTTAAATTGAATCACTCACCAAAGTGAACCGGGTGTTTTGTCCTTTGATTCAGTGAGTCAGTCTAAGGTTAAAGGGACGTTTCAGGAGTTTTGACATATGGCCTCATTTCAGCGATTAGGAGCCAAACTTACACATCTGCCCTAAACCACCAAAGACAGTTGTCTTAAATGTCATAACAGATAAATGTTGTGTTTCCAGTGTTTTAGATGCCCATTGGAATTAAAAGTCATCTCTATTAAAACAGCAATGATAACTTTCTAAAGTCTCTAATACTTGGTGGGAACGTTAAATGCAAAGCCCCAAAACTCTGCGAAGTCTGGAAGTGACTGCACAGCTGCTGTCGTTAAAATGATGGATGTTAAAAATGAACAAATCAAAGTCCACAGTTTGTCCTGCTGCTCATGCTCCGTGTTTCATGTGGTTGATCTCACACATGTTTCTAATGTGATTAATCAAAGACCGTCCACAGACGCAACGCAATCACAGAGACTCAGCTTCTCTTTGTCATCAAATTAAAGCGTTTTTACCCAACTTTCCCCTCAGTGATGTCCTGGGAAACGCTGATGATGCAGAGTCGGTCAACCTGGGACCCATCTGTGTTTGTCCTGAGGAGTGAAAGGCAGCAGACCAGGAACCAGGAGAGGACGGGCTCACACAGCAGACCAGGAACCAGGAGAGAGCAGGGTCACACAGCAGACCAGGAACCAGGAGAGAGCAGGGTCACACAGCAGACCAGGAACCAGGAGAGAGCAGGGTCACACAGCAGACCAGGAACCAGGAGAGAGCAGGGTCACACAGCAGACCAGGAACCAGGAGAGAGCAGGCTCACACAGCAGACCAGGAACCAGGAGAGAGCAGGGTCACACAACAGACCAGGAACCAGGAGAGAGCAGGCTCACACAGCAGACCAGGAACCAGGAGAGAGCAGGGTCACACAGCAGACCAGGAACCAGGAGAGAGCAGGGTCACACAGCAGACCAGGAACCAGGAGAGAGCAGGGTCACACAGCAGACCAGGAACCAGGAGAGAGCAGGGTCACACAGCAGACCAGGAACCAGGAGAGAGCAGGGTCACACAGCAGAGGAACCAGGAGAGATCAGGGTCACGCAGCAGACCAGGAACCAGGAGAGAGCAGGGTCACACAGCAGACCAGGAACCAGGAGAGAGCAGGGTCACACAGCAGAGGAACCAGGAGAGAGCAGGGTCACACAGCAGACCAGGAACCAGGAGAGAGCAGGGTCACACAGCAGACCAGGAACCAGGAGAGAGCAGGGTCACACAGCAGAGGAACCAGGAGAGAGCAGGGTCACACAGCAGACCAGGAACCAGGAGAGAGCAGGGTCACACAGCAGACCAGGAACCAGGAGAGAGCAGGGTCACACAGCAGACCAGGAACCAGGAGAGAGCAGGGTCACACAGCAGAGGAACCAGGAGAGAGCAGGGTCACACAGCAGACCAGGAACCAGGAGAGAGCGGGGTCACACAGCAGACCAGGAACCAGGAGAGAGCAGGCTCACACAGCAGACCAGGAACCAGGAGAGAGCAGGCTCACACAGCAGACCAGAAACCAGGAGAGAGCAGGCTCACACAGCAAACACAAGCATGAGGTTAGAGACAGAATCATCTGGGATAAAGGATGGACCAATCACAGAGAAGAGTGACCCTGATCAGAGTGATGTGTCCACAAACGTTACATTTATAACAAATGTTTCTTTCATTCACTAAAGTCACTAAATGTGCCAGACTACGGGACTATTTTGTGTGGGTTATTAGCCGGTCACTGAAGGCTGGTCTCAGAGCGAGTCATTCTCCGCAGCTATTACGAGGATCTCAGTCAGGCTCAACGACACAACATCAGCACAGAATCACAACACAACAGGACTAACCCGGAAACACTTTTCCCTGGAAGGAAACACCGATATGCGGCACTCGTGGGCAGGAGTTATTTACCTTTTACAAGGTTTAACCTGAAGCTAAAGCTAGCTAGCTCAACCAGCTCAACTGTTTATGGAAACAGCTGCGGTGGAGTCGCTCACACCTGGGCCCCCCCAACTCAAACTTTTAAGTTTGACTTTACTAATCCAGCCTAATATGCTTAAGTGTTGGATCATTTTACGCCTGAAAATGATGAATAGCCTTAACCATTTTCAATAGAAATGTAAAGCTCATGTGTTATTAACAGTAGCTAACCTAGCTGCTCACTCTCCTCTACAAACATTTATCAAACGCTTTGTTTTGGCCAAAAACGTTGAAATTAAACCACAAAATCCATCTCATACGTTCCTGTCAGTCACTAATTACGCCTTTATCTGATTCAGCTGTGTCATGTGTTGCTATGGCGACGCCCACAGCGAAGTGATATCACCCAAATGCACCCAAACCATGGTATAAGCCAGAGTAACACCTCATTTGAAAGCTAAGACCTACATAACTGAACTAGAAGGATCTTGTTGCGCGTTTTTCCTTCACTTTTTAGTCACTTTTCTGTTGCTTATTTGTGGCTTTTTCATCCTCGTTTTCGAAGCTTTTAGACTTGGGTAAAGCCGAGCTGGAGACAATGTGCTCAGTTTAGGCGGGTAAAGTTTTTAAATGTGACACATATCAACAAAACATCTCCCTCAAACTGAAGAAGCAGCAAAGGCTTGTAAACACACTGCCCCCTATTGGCTGGTGCTGTGATCACCGTCTAAACCAGGAGGACGAGTCTGATGTAAAAGTGTAAAGAAGGTGCAGCTCGTGCAAAGTGACTTTCTGACCCAGACAGGAGGTGTTTTGACTCCCGGCGTTACGCTAGTCCTGGCCTCGCTTCAAGAACATTCCTCTGATAAAGCCGGGTTAAAGTCTTCAGATCCACGGGAGCTGTGAAAGCACGAGCCGGAGCTGCTGTGAGCGGCGTGAGAGCCCCGGATCAGAGACGACGACGGGCCACACACGCTCACGCCGTCGCCAGGACAGTTCACCTCTCAGCCTCTCCCAGAGACTCAGCCAAACTGGAGAAACCGTGCTCAGTTCAGGTGGGGGTTAAGAGGTTAAAAGCTATAAAACAGACATAAACCAGGACAAAGAGCCCTGAGACCCACCAGAGTGAACTTCAGGAAGATAAAGCTCAGAGCTGGACGTCTCCGCTGCTTTTAAGAGGCGTTTTACCAGCGCTCGTGTCAGAGAGTCTGACAGGGGAGTGAGGTCAGGGCTCAGTCTGTCCCAAAAACACACAGGCAGGAGAGACACGCTGCAAATGAGGGAAAACCTGCACGTGTGATGGAGAAATGCTAAGCTGGATTGACAGGACGAATGGAGCTGCCAGACTCGGCTTTACTTCGTCTAAAGCAGTGAGTGAAGAAGAGTCAAAGACGGATAAGTTACCTCAACTCAATAAAATAAGCAAAATGGCCGACAAAACACATTTTATTTTAAACATCAATCAGTCAATGGTAAGGCAACTTTATTTATACCGTGCATTTCATTCACAAGGCAACATCTTACAACTGTTCTGCAATGGAGAATGTCTTCTGAGAGAAGGTTTAAAAAGCCACAGTGAATAAAACATGTATATCAGGACATTCCACCTGCTTTAGGCACTGTGGGAAATTGATGTTTTTTAGCTAATGTTATATGTTATAATGCTATTGAATGTTTTTGATGAATTTAATCTATGTGCTTTAAAGTTTCAGTTGAAAACCAATCTTTTCACACGCACATTGCTGCAACAATACCCCATTTCTCGCTCTTGCATTCTTTTGCTCATATCTATGGAGACGTCCAGGTGCCCACACCAGTGTGGGCAAAAATAACTCCAAATAAGGCATCAGGAAGACACTTCTAGTGGAAAACTACTGAGAGAAAGGCCTGATGACCTTGGCCTTAGCTCAAGTCATCTCCTGTCTCTTCGTGAACGTCACATTTTCTCTGATATATATTTGTAAGAGCGCAGTTAGACGGTGCCGTTTCCTGGGACGTCCCGCTCAAGCACCGTGTATATTGTTCGGGACTTTAGCATTCAGATAACCTGTGTTAAGAAATTGTAATTGTTATAGGGAATAAATCTTCTTTGACTAAAGCTACTGAATTCTGGTGATTTCTCATTGGACCTTTGGATCAACGAACACGCTGGCGAGACCTTTTTGATACTTTAATATTTTAAACTGAACTGTTTAAATGTGTTTAAATTGATCTTATGGAGTCAGATCTTATGTAAATTAGAGTGCTAATATTTCCTGTAAAATCGCCTACAGCACTCAAAGCACTTTACATGAAGAAACCAGGCACTCATTCACTCTCATTCAGTCACCAGTGTGCAGACACTGGAGGCAATGACAGGGAAGTGTCTTGCCCAAGGGTCAGGCGTCAGTGGGTCAGTTGTGAGTGGACTGTGGGTCGTCTGCAGTGGGTCAGTTGTCAGTGGGTCAGTCGTCAGTGGGCAGTGGGTCAGTTGTCAGTGGGTCAGTTGTCAGTGGGCAGTGGGTCAGTTGTCAGTTGTCAGTGGGTCAGGTGTCAGTTGTCAGTGGGTCAGTCGTCAGTGGGTCAGTTGTCAGTGGGTCAGTTGTCAGTGGGCAGTGGGTCGTCTGCAGTGGGTCAGTCGTCAGGTGTCAGTGGGTCAGTTGTCAGTGGGCAGTGGGTCAGTTGTCAGTGGGCAGTGGGTCAGTTGTCAGTGGGCAGTGGGTCGTCGGCGGGCAGCTGGGCCCCAGACTGCAGTGCGTGGCGGACCCGCTCCCAGAACAGCCCCCTGTGGCCCCGGGCCCCGCCCCAGCTCAGGTACGTGCGGCTCCTCAGCTGCTTCCTCATCCTCAAGAACGGGCTCAGCTGATTGGACGAGAGCTCCTCCAGGAACAACAAGATCAACACGTCCTTCTGCTCGTCCAACAGTCGGCAACTGCACCAGAGACGAGGACCAGGTCAGAGAAACCGTATCCTTTTAAGAGTTACATGAACTTCACCCATAACCAGAGGAACCGTGTGTGAAGAGGAACCAGAGGAACCATGAAGGAACCATGAGAGTGAAGAGGAGCAGCACCTGGCCATCTGGATCTCGCGGGAGCACCACTCGCTGAGCAGGTACTGGTGGCTGATCACACACAGAGTCTTCCTGCTGCTGTAGATGGCCTCCACGATGTTCTCCAGGATGGCTTTCCCTGAAGAACATCACACACAGACGACCAAGAGCAAACTGAGAATGTAAACATCATGTGCATTTAATATCAGAGGTCACCAATACACAGATCTGGGTTAAGACACCGAGGGTGAATAAGGAAAAATAATACATTTACAGATATCAATTTGAAACCTTTGCAGGATATTAATGATATAAATATGAAACAGAAAATGTAATGTGCGTTTGCTGTCATTTTCTGTTTTCATATTAAAAAAAAGGTATTTTGTGCATTACGGGGATCCTTCAGGACACGTGGATGTAAATGAATACCTGAGGGAAAGACCTTTGTGAAGCGACGTAGTTCCGGGTTACCTCCGCCTCGCTCGCGGACAAAATGGGCGGCACGGTAGCGCAGCGGTTAGCGCCTCCGCTTCACAGCTAGAAGGTCCCGGGTTCGACTCCCACCAAGGACGGGGCCTTTCTGTGTGGAGTTTGCATGTTCTCCCCGTGTCTGCGTAGGTTTCCTCCGGGTACTCCGGTTTCCCCTACCACTAAAAACATGTACAATAGGTGAATCCTCCAGCCAGGTGATTCTGACCATCAGCCTGGCTCTACATCATGGAGATGGGTCTCCGGGCACGGCACTGCCGTCGACCACTGCTCCTGACGGGTCGCCCCAGCGGCATCGAAGGATGGGTTAAATGCAGAGGACACATTTCCCTACGGGGACAATAAAGTTAACAAACAAACAAACAAACAAAAATGTGATAAAATAAGCATCATAGGAGTTACTGCGCGGACGTTTTACTCCTCGTATCATTACGCCTCACAATATAGTCCCCCTTTTTATCTGCTTATAAAATCGACATGCTACATTTCTGTGTAAATATACTTGGCATGAAAACACTTCACGTAACTTTATTTAAATAGGGAACACGTGGAAGAGCTTGGTAGCTTCTATCGTGAGCTTTTTTGGAGCTATGTGACATGTGGGAGAGGCTGCGTATGTGTGAGCGCACGGACAAAGACCAGACGGGGATATATTAACTCGACTAAAGTGAGGTAAGAACATATCTCAGTATGTAGAAACGGTGGCCTGTTCCTTTAAAATCTGAAATGTGGCTGCGATTACTGGATATAAATGCACACTTTGAAAAACTATAACTGCTACTTGGAGAAAATGTTGAAAGTGTGGCCTTTCTTTGACACCAGATTTGGAAGAGGAATGAATACAGCTTTTTGGCTCTGAATGTCAGCCACATAATAAATGGAGAATATCATAAAATAGGCATCATACGGGTAAAGTTTTGTCATTTTTATACTCTGACATGAAAACTAAGATGTTACGGGAGGAAACTATCTAAAAATCTCCACTTCAATCACTTCAAATCAATACTTTCACCTGCCGTGTCTTGCCTTAAATCAGGGCCTGCCACGTTCCCACTGGCCCTCAGACAGTCCCAATTCAGGCTCTCGCTCCATTTTGACTTTTATGAAACGTGTAGAATATACGACCCTCTGAATTCTCAGTGAGTTAAAATCACTGCATCAGTTTATATTCATGGCGAGCTAGCCAGGAGCACTTCCTGGTTCTACATGAATATGTTAAAAGATTTGGAAGAAGAAAGAATATAGCTTTTGGCTCGTTTGTTGAACATTTGTTTATGGATTTATTTGATAAGCTTTCTTGTAATTTGAAGCACTTTGAAACTACTTGTGTATGACGTATGCTTGAGTGTCTTGCCTTAAAGTGGGACACCTTTCTCCAATTTTAGGCCCTTCTATTATGTAGTGTTTTCGGCCATGTCAGCAATTTCTGGAACTTTAGTCATTGATTGGTCCTGCCACAGTGTGTTTATTCACAGTTATTCTATGTGGGAAACTTTTTCTCTAATATGGTAGACTGCTTAGAGACCCCTTATCTTAATTTCGGGAGACTCTGTATTGTTGGACATATAATAAACGGAGCTGTGTAGTCACCTGGCTCGAAGTCTCGGTGGTGCAGACACAGCCTCCAGCCCTGCCGCTCCTCCAGCTCGGGCAGCAGCTCCCTGTAAACCCACTCCTCGTCGTGGACGCTGTAGGACACAAAAGCGTCGTAGGTCTCGGCACAGCCCCGCCCCCTCTGCTGCCGGTGGTACAGGAAGGCCCGCAGCAGGTAGAACCCGTACAGCAGGTGGAAGCGCAGGAAGTGATGGAGGAAGGTGGGGAGGAGCATGAGCAGGACCAGAGCGGAGCTGCAGATGAAGCAGAAGAACCCCACAGACTCCCAGCACGAGCGCATGTAGAACTCCAACAGGAGCGCCCCCTGGTGTGCCTCAGGAGACTCACACTTGTACTGAAACGCCCCGTTCACGTACACCTGTCTGTTCCTGATGACCCAGTCGATGAAGTCAGCGTTAGAGCAGTTACAGACAAACGGGTTCCCGGAGAGGTCCAGGTGTGTCAGTGACGGGAGCGCCTCGAACGCCCGCTCATTTATAACCGACAGATCGTTGTTCTGTAGGATCAGCGTCTGCAGCTGCGTCAGATTGGCCTCAGAGAGAAAGTCCACAGATCTGAGCTGGTTTTCAGACAGATCCAGCGTTTGTAAGACTGTGAGCGGCTGAAACACTTGTGGAGCTGGAATCCAGTTCACATTTTTCACAATTCTCAGGTCTAGTAAATGTGGCGTATGGCTGAAGGTTTCTGAATCCGGAGGCCAAAACATGCAAAAACTCAGCTGCAAAGACAACACTTTTAAATCGTCCAAACCTCGGAGGAATCCTTTTGGCCAAATGAAACAAACATCATAAAAAACACGGAGGCTTAATGTTTGCAGGGACGGCAGATTGAAGTTCTGCTGGAATGAGCGCCCCCTGAGGCTCGATGCAGGTCCTGCATCTGCAGAAGACGAAGTCAAGGCAAGCAAAGAGTAATTTAAGGTGGTCAGGTTCATGAGTCCATCAAAGCCTCCCTCCTCCACCAAGGTTCCTCTGTCTGATTCCAGCAGCAGCTCTGTCAGACGTGACATGTTTCTAAATTGTCTCTTTTTAAGCTTTTTGATGTTGTTGGCGTTTGCATTCAGGACCAGCAGGTTGGGTAAACTGGGGCCTAAACTTTTATCAAAGCGGACAATAGAATTGAGTGGTATATCAAGCTTCTGTAGACTGTGGAGACCCTGAAACACGCAGCTGCTCAGCTCAGTCAGCTGGTTGTGGCCGAGGTCTAGTTCTACTAACACGTGCAGACCAGAGAAGTCCAAACAGCTGAGTTTACTGAGGCTGTTGTGTTTAAGTGACAGAGACGTGAGAGACGACATGTTCCTGATGGTCAGAGGGACTTCGGTCAGGAGGTTATTCCCCAGGTCCAGCCTCGACAGACGAGTCAACATCTGCAGAGAGGAGGGAGCCAAGCCCTGCAGGGAGTTGTCTGAAAGATCCAGCTCAGTGAGATTAGAACACGGGAGGAAAAGGGAATCATTTATAACTGAAAGATGGTTTAAAGATAAAATGAATGTTTGTAAAGTCTGGATCCCACAGGCCCAGACCAACAGACCTCTGTCCAAATGACCAACACCAGTGACATCAAGGTTCTCCAGAAACTCTGCGCTCTGGAAGATTAACTGATACGTTTCATCACTAAAATGAGTGAAACTCAAATCCAGAGTCCTCAGAGCTCTGAGAAAAGCTTTATCTGAAACGTCCCACTGAAGATCAGTGTAGAAATACGATAAACGAAGTCTCTGTAAATGTGGAAACACGTCAGAGTGAAGTGCAAACCTGGTGAGAGTCATTCCTCTCAAGTTCACATTAGTTAAGTTCCACGGAAATGAAAACTGCTCTGATTCAAATGAAGTGAGAGGGTTTGCCGACAGGGACAAGGCCTTTAATGACCTGTGGAATGAAACTATGTTGGTAATGCTTTTAATGCTGGCGAGGGCATTACCCGACAGAAACAAGCCCTGCAGCCTCGTCAAAGGAACAAACGCAGACTCTGACATAGATCTGATTCGGTTTCCTCGTAAATTCAGAGCCCTGAGGTTGGACAGCCCTGTGAACATGTGCTCTGTGAGGTTTCTGAGTCTGTTCTCGTTCAAACAGAGCTCAGTTAATGACGATAAATATGAAAACGCCGCATCCTCGACGTGAAAGATGCGATTACGACCCAGGTTTAACGTCTGGAGTTCAGAGAGGCCAGAGAAGTCGTTCTGTCTTATTAAAGAAATGTCGTTCCATCGTATTTCGAGAAACATGGCAGATTTTGGAATGTCTAATGGAATTCTGGACAACTTGTGATAATTGCAGGATATTTTCCGTGGCTCTGTGGAGTCTATGGTGCAGTTGTGCAGAGAGTAGAGCCATGAAGGACGAGGCAGAAGCAGCAGAAAGAGGAGAGAGAACAGAGGTTCCATCTGAGGACACAAACAGGACACGTGAACATCCACTCACCGTCTGATATGACAGTGTTGGGACCATTACTTCAAAAAAGTAAGTGTGTTGGATACGGAGTTACAGTATGAATGGTTATTGGACAAAGTAATTATTGAGTTTCAAACAATTGTTCAAGTAAAAAACGCCAATAGCATGTTGGAGGCAGCGTAAACTTAGCGTAAACAGCTCTGCAACTAACGCAGCAAACACGGGAGGAAACAACTGAGGGCGACACGTGGGGCATGTACAATATGTTCCTCTCTGGGGCCACGAGCAGCCCTTCGTGAGCTCACAGAGATGTTGCGGAGACGGTACATCCCGGAGATGAACCACCGAGACAAGTGGCAAGTATTATTGAGCACGAAGGCTCCAAGTAAAGAAATACATTGTCCTGTTGAAATAAACGTATACATTATTTGATGAAGTAATGGTTGTTATTGCCATGTTTTGGACATGAAAAGTCTCCATCGGGGGCGACCAGTACGTGGATCGACAGTAGACTGGCCTCACAGAGCGGTGAGGAGTCTCAGTTAATGAAATGGAGAAAGTCACTAATAAGTTGGTACTCACCGTCTCCCTCGAGCCCAGGACCAGGACTGACCCACGGACCTGAGTCTGTCGTGGACGAGGCAGTGAGCGACTGTGACTTCTGCTTCTAAACCGGTCAGACCTGTGGCTCCGGTATGGAAGACTATAGGCACCTTAATTCAATTGTCTATTCATTTGTCAAATGGCTATGCATTATGTTATTTTAGTATACATTTTGTAATTGTATTTGGCAATATTCTATTCCAAAAGTTCTAATGGCAATTCAATATGTAAAGTGTCGATGCAATGTCTTTATATATTGCAAAATACAAGATTTTGAAATGAATAGCATATTGCCATGGGATTTTGGCAACTTTATTCATTGTTCTATTCATTCTTAAAATGGCATTTAGTTGGGAGTTGCATTTGGCAAAGTGGAATGTTATATCCTATTTTGACATGTAATTTTCTATTCCAAAAGTTCTAATGGCAATTCACTATGTAAAGTGCCGATGCCATGTCTTTATATATTGCAAAATACAAGTTTTTGAAATGAATAGCAAATTGCCATGGGATTTTGGTCTCTTTATTCATTTTGCAATGCAATTGAGAATTATGCATTTGACATTCTACAATGTGTAATGCAATTTACATTTGATAATGTATTATGTATTTTTAGTTGACTTTTGAGAATCATGCATTTGACATAAAAGAATACGTGGTGAAACAGCACCATCTTGTGGTTACAGCATTGCGGAATACAAAATGTCTCACGCACAGAAAGTCTCTTTATTCAATTTCCAATGCAATCCGCTCCTGGCCAATCAGAGAAGAGCTCGCCTCAGCAGCGCAGGCAGCGCAGCAGCCGTGAACCACAGCCAGGCACTGGGCACTGCAGGCTCAGGCTACGGTGACTTCTTGCTGGTGGAAATAATTGCAGTCATGGCAGATTTGATGCAACTGATCAGACTTCATGAAGATTCAGAGCTAATCCAACGTTTTGGTAAGCATTTGTCTTGTGGGTGAAAAAAATAAAGCTAGTCAGACTAGACTAGACTGCTAACAGGGTGCTAATGCTAAGCTATCCTGTAGCCTCGATTCGAGTGTTTATGACCATGGTTCCCAGTGTATGCGCGTTGTGCCATCACAAGCACTCTGGTAGCAACAGCGGACATTGTTGTGCACGGCGTCGGCCTCACACCAATGGTCCTTATCACTCCTGGGTCTGTCCTGTTTACACCCAGTTTTTACCTGATTCAGTGTGATAGATATAACTATGTCCTTTGGTTTTGTTTTGCACAACACCCAGGTGCACAAGTTCTCAAAAATAGTCAAGGAGCAACAAGTCTAGAGGTTTTAGAGTTAGCCTATGTTATTAAAAGTAATAAAGCCGTATAGGCATGAGACACTGATTCAATTAATATAGGGAGAACATTGCATGAATATCCATAGACACTTTGCAGCATTCTATCACGTTTTGATGGGTGTTATTATGTCAGGCAGCAAATAAAAGAGTCCTTAAACTTTGTGTAATTGCTGATTATGTGCCAAAAAGTCACTAAAAATTCATGAATATGGTGGAATGAGCTGTTTTGGATTTGACTGTTTATTTTTGCACAGATTGGTCCTTCACCCTATGTGGCAGACGAGTCTCAAAGGTATGATGGATCCACATGATGAAGGTATTGATGTTATGGACTGGCCTGCCCGTTCCCCAGACTTAAATCCAATAGAGCACATCTGGGACATCATGTCTCGGTCCATCCATCAACGCCACGTCGCACCACAGACTGTCCAGGAGCTGACTGATGCTCTAATCCAGGTCTGGGAGGAGATCCCTCAGGAGGACATCCGTGGTCTCATCAGGAGCATGCCCAGGCGTTGTAGGGAGTGCATTCAGGCACGTGGAGGCCACACACACGACTGAGGATGATACAGACTCGTTTGGAGGAATTTATACAGAATCTGGATCAACCAGTGACCTGATTTGTCACTTTGATTTTGACTATAATTTTGGATCCAGACCTCCAGGGGCTGAGAATTTGATTTCCATTTATCATTCTTATGTTATTTTGTTCTCAACACATTGCCCTACACTATGAATAAAGATTTTCATCCGAAAAATCAAATTGATTGACATCTAGGATGTGTTTTTTGAGTGTGCCCTAAGTTTTTTTGAGCAGTGTATATATATTTTTTATAGTTAAAAAAAAAAGAATCTATTTTAACTAATTAACTGATTGCAAACATGCAAACAATTTGCGAGTCATATTTTTAGTTTTCAGGTAACATCTACTACACTAAATAATGGCCAAGAAAGGCAAATATTTGTTTAAAAAAAATAGACATTCAAACAAATGTAGCCTACTCTTACATGGAATTTGTAACTAGATTCTGTAGTTTTCTACAATGATTGTAATAAAAAGACTCCTTTTTTTACTATACAAGTAACGATTAGACAATACAAGTTTAATCACAATGTTTTTTTTGCAATGGGCATCTGAAAATTAGTTACACAATATATAAAGTAGGCCCAAGATGTAAAAATTGCTTCCACAATGTCTTTCTGCTTTAGCGTGATCCCTCTGTCTATCATGTGAACAACAAAATGAACAGTCACAATGCTTTTGCCTAAAAGCGTTTAGACCCATGTTGCACTGTCTTTTTTAACACTAGAAACCGCCGCGCTGGAAGGAGGGCATCTGGTCCTGGAGTTTGGGCTGTGAAAGGATGGATGGCTGTGGATCCATCATACCTTTGAGACTCGTCTGCCACATAGGGTGAAGGACCAATCTGTGCAAAAATAAACAGTCAAATCCAAAACAGCTCATTCCACCATATTCATGAATTTTTAGTGACTTTTTGGCACATAATCAGCAATTACACAAAGTTTAAGGACTCTTTTATTTGCTGCCTGACATAATAACACCCATCAAAACGTGATAGAATGCTGCAAAGTGTCTATGGATATTCATGCAATGTTCTCCCTATATTAATTGAATCAGTGTCTCATGCCTATACGGCTTTATTACTTTTAATAACATAGGCTAACTCTAAAACCTCTAGACTTGTTGCTCCTTGACTATTTTTGAGAACTTGTGCACCTGGGTGTTGTGCAAAACAAAACCAAAGGACATAGTTATATCTATCACACTGAATCAGGTAAAAACTGGGTGTAAACAGGACAGACCCAGGAGTGATAAGGACCATTGGTGTGAGGCCGACGCCGTGCACAACAATGTCCGCTGTTGCTACCAGAGTGCTTGTGATGGCACAACGCGCATACACTGGGAACCATGGTCATAAACACTCGAATCGAGGCTACAGGATAGCTTAGCATTAGCACCCTGTTAGCAGTCTAGTCTAGTCTGACTAGCTTTATTTTTTTCACCCACAAGACAAATGCTTACCAAAACGTTGGATTAGCTCTGAATCTTCATGAAGTCTGATCAGTTGCATCAAATCTGCCATGACTGCAATTATTTCCACCAGCAAGAAGTCACCGTAGCCTGAGCCTGCAGTGCCCAGTGCCTGGCTGTGGTTCACGGCTGCTGCGCTGCCTGCGCTGCTGAGGCGAGCTCTTCTCTGATTGGCCAGGAGCGGATTGCATTGGAAATTGAATAAAGAGACTTTCTGTGCGTGAGACATTTTGTATTCCGCAATGCTGTAACCACAAGATGGTGCTGTTTCACCACGTATTCTTTTATGTCAAATGCATGATTCTCAAAAGTCAACTAAAAATACATAATACATTATCAAATGTAAATTGCATTACACATTGTAGAATGTCAAATGCATAATTCTCAATTGCATTGCAAAATGAATAAAGAGACCAAAATCCCATGGCAATTTGCTATTCATTTCAAAAACTTGTATTTTGCAATATATAAAGACATGGCATCGGCACTTTACATAGTGAATTGCCATTAGAACTTTTGGAATAGAAAATTACATGTCAAAATAGGATATAACATTCCACTTTGCCAAATGCAACTCCCAACTAAATGCCATTTTAAGAATGAATAGAACAATGAATAAAGTTGCCAAAATCCCATGGCAATATGCTATTCATTTCAAAATCTTGTATTTTGCAATATATAAAGACATTGCATCGACACTTTACATATTGAATTGCCATTAGAACTTTTGGAATAGAATATTGCCAAATACAATTACAAAATGTATACTAAAATAACATAATGCATAGCCATTTGACAAATGAATAGACAATTGAATTAAGGTGCCTATAGTCTTCCATAGCTCCGGCACAGACGGGCTCTGCTTAAAGGTGATACAACTGATTTTGTTCTAGTAATGGGACGACAGAATCAGACATTTGCTATAAATACACTGTGCCTCTAATTATGATTTAGATTTAGAATAATCTCAGGAACTTGTGGGCTCGTTTTGTAGCATTTCTGTGAAAGAGACCCTGAAAAGTGACGCTGCACGTTATGAAATGAACCACAGATATGTTAGAGAAGTTAGGAATGAGTTGAACCACAGCTAACATTTAAAACCTGTGTCTTCCTCTTTCATTATTTGCTGTTCAAAAATCAGGCATATGGCCTTTAAAGGCACGACAGCAGGACAGAGAGAAACACATCAGAACTCTGCACAATTTAGAGGAAGTGTGTTCATAAGCAGACTTCCATATCCTCCATATCCTCGCACTGAAGGGGGTCAGTCAGAACTACTGTTACCCGGATTCAGTCAAAGCAAATCAGTCATATCGTCATCAACACTTTTTGAGAGTAAGAAAGAAAAACAACAAATGAAATAAGCGGACAATATAAGACCCCGAGGGAACTAAGAACTGCCAAACATCCCGACTCCAGTTGTTTACAGTATCACTCAACTATAGCACAAACATAACATTTACCGACCCGGGTCTGTGTGTCCTGCAGAGTGATACAATAAACTCATTTCACTTATAATGGCAAATATGATGTGAGGGGCAGGAGTAGTTATGTCCGAGGGGCCCACTGCTCATTCTATAAGAGATTATCTGAGAACCATAACTAAAGAAAGCACCAACTGAGGGGTATAAAGCGTCAGATAACCCTTTAAACATATGAAATTGGACCCACATAGTGAGGAGCACATCGATAGATTATATCTCTTGTTCCATACGGGCCTGATAAGAGGTCAGGCCCGTCTGTCCGTCGGCCCACTGGGAAAACCCCCGGTGCTCCCGCTGGCCAGTCCAGCCCTGGGGACTCTGGAACTGGAAGGAAATGTGTTGTCGTCCTTTAGTATATTGTAAACTCAAACATTTGTGGGAAAAACACTGCATCTAATTATAACATTTGAATCAATTTCATGAACCTTCAGACTTTTTCCTGACCCTGAAAAGTGACCCTGCAGGAGTGAAATGTGCTGATAAACTCGTCCCTGAGAAGAATGTGGATGCTACATATTAGGAATGAACTTGGATCACATCTAACATTTAAATTTAAAGGGTTCCTCTTTCCTTGTTGGCCTTTCGGAGGTGAAAACGCCGCCTCTCGCCTCTCGTTCCGCTGAGCGTCGCCTCGGAGGAAGTGGTTTTCGGAGCCGTCTGTGGCTGTTGGAACTCGGCTCCGAGCTCCGGGGGAAATCTGAGACGCAGCGAATTAAATGTTCCACTGGACTGAGGGAGGAAGAGGGAGCAGAGAGACAGGGCGAAGCTGGAGACCTTTTTATCATTATTATTATTATTAAACCAACTTTTATTTTGTCTGTCAAACTAACTCTCCATAGTCCAGTGCACGCGCTTCCTTTATTCTATGTGAGAGCTGCTGCCCTGTATGGTTTCCTTTCCTGACCTCCTGCTTGTTACTGTTCAAAGGAGCAGACCCATCAAACTGTTCCATATGGAGGAAACCTGACCTGCAGGCAAACAGCTCCACCTACAGGAGGAAACCTGACCTGCAGGCAAACAGCTCCACCTACAGGAGGAAACCTGACCTGCAGGCAAAGAGCTCCATCTACAGGAGGAAACCTGACCTGCAGGCAAACAGCTCCACCTACAGGAGGAAACCTGACCTGCAGGCAAACAGCTCCACCTACAGGAGGAACCCTGACCTGCAGGCAAACAGCTCCACCTACAGGAGGAAACCTGACCTGCAGGCAAACAGCTCCACCTACAGGAGAAAACCTGACCTGCAGGCAAAGAGCTCCATCTACAGGAGGAAACCTGACCTGCAGGCAAACAGCTCCACCTACAGGAGGAACCCTGACCTGCAGGCAAACAGCTCCACCTACAGGAGGAAACCTGACCTGCAGGCAAACAGCTCCACCTACAGGAGAAAACCTGACCTGCAGGCAAAGAGCTCCACCTACAGGAAGAAACCTGACCTGCAGGCAAAGAGCTCCACCTACAGGAGGAAACCTGACCTGCAGGCAAAGAGCTCCACCTACAGGAGGAAACCTGACCTGCAGGCAAACAGCTCCACCTACAGGAGGAAACCTGACCTGCAGGCAAACAGCTCCACCTACAGGAGGAAACCTGACCTGCAGGCAAACAGCACATTCATCTCAGAGTTTATTCAGACACAATAGGCCAACGTTATCAGCATCGTGATAGATAGATAGATAGACAGACAGACAGACAGACAGAGAGACAGAGAGACAGACAGACAGACAGACAGACAGACAGACAGACAGACAGACAGACAGACAGACAGACAGACAGACAGAGAGACCCTAACCCTAATCTGACAGAGCTTGAGTTGTTTTGTAAACAGGAATGGGCTAAAATGTCAGTCTCTACATGTGCAAATCTTGGAGACTCAAACCCAAAAGACTTTTTGCTGTTATTGCAGCAAAAGTTCCACAAAGTATTCATTCATGCTGTATGATACTTATGCAAGCCCCACTTTTCACTTTTCTATTTTTTTGAAAAATAACAGAATCATTTATCATTTTGCTTTCACTTCACAGTCGTCTGTTACTTGTGTGTGAACGTTCAGTAAAAAAATCAAAATTAAATCTTTATGTTTAGGGCTGTAAACATGACAAAATGTGCAAAAGTTCAAGGTGTATGAATACTTTCGAGAGGCACTGTAGATAGATAGATAGATAGATAGATAGATAGATAGATAGATAGATAGATAGGCCGAAATGTTTGCATGGATTTGGGAACCAATCACAGAACGAGGAGGAACGGCAATACGATGACGAGCTATTCCATATATGGAAGCTTGTAGTTTATTTACGGATTTAAAAAAAAAGTTTATTTACGGATCCAACATGACAGCAGCAGCAGACACGATGGTATTTTTCAATCAAGCTTTAGACCATGTTCTAAATAGTTTAGCTCGAAAGTTTACAGCGGGTAAGAAATATGTCATCTCATACAATGATACGATTGGCTGTGGCCTCGTGCAGACGCAGGAGAGACATTCGTAAACCACACCTCTCCTACGAGAACATGAGCTGGTGTCCCCAGACTAAATATCACGTGTGATTTTAGTCTGGGGTCAGACAGGCTATGTAAAAACAGTGGCATTTTAACTTATAATTACACAATAATTATTTCAGTGAAAAAATACACTAATCAGTTTCAAATTGATTGTCTGTAGCAGCGATAAATGTAACAAGTCTGTTAAAAAATATATATATTCCACAACTTTAAACAAAATACTGGCAAGTGCAATCTGAGCTGCCCACGTGATCACAGGCACTAGAAGCACAGTCATCATGGGGTCATGAACACATGCACCACAGAGCCACTAGAGGGCGCCAGTGGATCATCTTTCCAAACGGACCTCGCTCCCTCACACTCAGGTTTGTCTTCAAGACTTACTTTTACATTTCCCACAGAAACATGTTTAAACTTTGACCTAAACCCTCCACAAACAACAACATGGCTGAAACAGTCAACAAACAAGTCGAGCATTTCCAGTGTCAGTGCTCAGGGAGAGAAAAGGGGACCTTGCTCTTCCTCTTCTTCCTCCTCCTCCTCCTCCTCCTCCTCCTCCTCCTCCTCCTCCTCCTCCTCCTCCTCCTCCTCCTCCTCCTCCTCCTCCACCTCCTCCTCCTCCTCCTCCTCCTCCTCCTCCTCCTCCTCCTCCTCCTCCTCCTCCTCCACCTCCTCCTCCTCCACCTCCTCCACCTCCTCCTCCTCCTCCTCCTCCTCCTCCTCCTCCTCCTCCTCCTCCTCCTCCTCCTCCTCGCCTGTTTCTCTCATAAACTGTATTTCTCCTCGTGACAAAGTGAGTTTGTCCCAGTGTTTATCTTGGACACTTTGTTTCATTTGCAACATCCATCAGCGAACAATAATCACCGGATTCATTCATTTGTTGTGAATTGAGTCAGTAAACAAACTTACCTGAATGTTTGGAACAAAGGCGTGGTCTTTGTCGGCCATTTTGAAATCTCAGACTGAACCATGTGCAGGGGGGAAACTGGACTAAACTTTAAACTGATTTCCTCTTTGTTTATGATTTTGGTTTGTACTATGTCTTTATTCCTTTGATTTGAACTCTTGTCCTTATTTTGGATAAAACTACTTGTTTTATGTAATGTTAAAACGTATTGTTTGGACTTACCCATCAGGCTAATGGTGCTCACCTGTGGGAGGTTCCATTAGGAGAGGTTTAAAGACTGACTGCTGTGGTCACTTAGGGCTTGTCCACGCACGTGACACTGAGGAGTTTCTTTGTGTGAAGGAAACGTTTTTCTTGGTGAGAACTTTGTGGAGTCTGCCTGCGCTTTTCCACTACTGTGCTTCCCCCACACTCCTTCACTTCTGTCTGCCTCCCTTCTCTCTCTCTGTCTCTCACCTCCCCTGTCTCCCTTCTCTTTCCTCCTCCTCCCTCTGCCTCTCCGTCCTCCTCTCTCTCTCCCTTCTCTCCATCTCTCTGTGTTTACTGCTGCGGTCATCTCTCCTGTCCCAAACCCTGCCTCCCCCCTCTCTCCTCCTCCACCTCCTCCACCTCTTCCCCCCCTCTCTCCCCCCTCTCTCCCTGTCGATAAGCCTGATTAACCCTCCCTCCTCACACCGAGTGAACCGTCCCGTCGTGAGTGAACCGTCAGTGGGTCATCCGTGTGCGCGGTCATGCGTGTGCGCGGTCATGCGTGTGCGCGGTCATCCGTGTGCGCGGTCACGGGGAGGATTTGCTGCTTCCGTGTTGTGGCTGCAGGAGGAGGAGGCCGCAGACCGGAGCGCGCTGCAGATACAGGGCCGCAGAGACACAGCCCCAAAAACTGCAGCAAATCGATTCATCAAATCCCTGAAAAAAAAATAGGGGTTACTGATGGAATAGATGAAGGCGAGACCCGGCAGGTGAAAGTATTGATGTTTCCCGCAGTGGTGGAAGTGGAGATTTGTATCTGTTTTCCTCCCTTTACATCTTAGTTTTCATGTCAGATATAAAAATGATGATGTTTATTTGATGATGTTTTGTCTGCGAGGTGGGGGCGACCCGGAAGTAGAAAGGCCGTCTTTCCCGCGGGTTTTCATTCATAAATATTGACAGATTTGACATCCACGTGTCCTGCTAAGGGGCCCCGTGATGACGCTTTCACCCAAATATGGTGTTTTTCCTCCTACGAGACGCTGGAGCGGAAAAGTGGAAGAACGGGCCGAGCATGCGCACTCGCTACAAAACTTCAGGGCTGGTTTTCTCTGAATGAGAGAAGCCGCACTCGGGCAGAGCCTGAGCCCTTATAGAAGCTCCCACAGACTCCACACTTTACAGGCTGAGACACAACAACATTCTGAAGGGTTTTTCTGAGGGATTTTTTAACATCTAATTCCTAGCCTGATTTATTCAACTTTGAAACCAAAAAAACAGGCGGAATTTGAGTTTTTACAGATTTTTTCACTGATGATTAGTTTATTGAAAAACTAAACAAAATATCCAAAATCCCTCTGAAAAAATCTGAGTCACTAATATGTCAATAAGATAAAACCATTTTATCTGGATTAATTCATTATTTTGATTTCGTTGCCCAAAATATTGGCCATTTTAATGCTCAAAATGCCTTATTTTTATGTGAAAACATAAAATGACAGGATAAATGCAACACATTTTCTTTCATATTTATATCTGTGATGTTCAGTAAAAGTTTCACATTGACGTCTCTACATTTATGTTTTTCCCCTGTTCACCTGCAGTGTCTCGCCTTAATTGATAAGGTTGTGCAGTTAAACATGTAAACTAAACCAGGACTAAACCAGGACTAAACCAGGACTAAACCAGGACTAAACCAGGACTAAACCAGGACTAAACCAGGGCTAAACCAGGACTAAACCAGGACTAAACCAGGACTAAACCAGGACTAAACCAGGACTAAACCAGGGCTAAACCAGGACTAAACCAGGACTAAACCAGGGCTAAACCAGGACTAAACCAGGACTAAACCAGGACTAAACCAGGACTAAACCAGGACTAAACCAGGACTAAACCAGGACTAAACCAGGACTAAACCAGGACTAAACCAGGACTAAACCAGGACTAAACCAGGGCTAAACCAGGACTAAACCAGGACTAAACCAGGGCTAAACCAGGGCTAAACCAGGACTAAACCAGGACTAAACCAGGACTAAACCAGGACTAAACCAGGACTAAACCAGGACTAAACCAGGGCTAAACCAGGACTAAACCAGGACTAAACCAGGACTAAACCAGGACTAAACCAGGACTAAACCAGGGCTAAACCAGGACTAAACCAGGACTAAACCAGGGCTAAACCAGGACTAAACCAGGACTAAACCAGGACTAAACCAGGACTAAACCAGGACTAAACCAGGACTAAACCAGGACTAAACCAGGACTAAACCAGGACTAAACCAGGACTAAACCAGGACTAAACCAGGGCTAAACCAGGACTAAACCAGGACTAAACCAGGGCTAAACCAGGGCTAAACCAGGACTAAACCAGGACTAAACCAGGACTAAACCAGGACTAAACCAGGACTAAACCAGGGCTAAACCAGGACTAAACCAGGGCTAAACCAGGACTAAACCAGGACTAAACCAGGACTAAACCAGGACTAAACCAGGACTAAACCAGGACTAAACCAGGACTAAACCAGGACTAAACCAGGGCTAAACCAGGACTAAACCAGGGCTAAACCAGGACTAAACCAGGACTAAACCAGGACTAAACCAGGACTAAACCAGGACTAAACCAGGGCTAAACCAGGGCTAAACCAGGACTAAACCAGGACTAAACCAGGACTAAACCAGGACTAAACCAGGACTAAACCAGGACTAAACCAGGACTAAACCAGGGCTAAACCAGGACTAAACCAGGACTAAACCAGGGCTAAACCAGGACTAAACCAGGACTAAACCAGGGCTAAACCAGGACTAAACCAGGGCTAAACCAGGACTAAACCAGGACTAAACCAGGACTAAACCAGGGCTAAACCAGGACTAAACCAGGGCTAAACCAGGGCTAAACCAGGGCTAAACCAGGACTAAACCAGGACTAAACCAGGACTAAACCAGGACTAAACCAGGACTAAACCAGGGCTAAACCAGGACTAAACCAGGGCTAAACCAGGACTAAACCAGGACTAAACCAGGACTAAACCAGGACTAAACCAGGACTAAACCAGGGCTAAACCAGGGCTAAACCAGGACTAAACCAGGACTAAACCAGGACTAAACCAGGACTAAACCAGGACTAAACCAGGACTAAACCAGGACTAAACCAAGACGAAACCAGGACTAAACCAGGGCTAAACCAGGACTAAACCAGGACTAAACCAGGACTAAACCAGGGCTAAACCAGGACTAAACCAGGACTAAACCAGGGCTAAACCAGGGCTAAACCAGGACTAAACCAGGACTAAACCAGGGCTAAACCAGGACTAAACCAGGACTAAACCAGGGCTAAACCAGGACTAAACCAGGGCTAAACCAGGACTAAACCAGGACTAAACCAGGACTAAACCAGGGCTAAACCAGGACTAAACCAGGGCTAAACCAGGGCTAAACCAGGGCTAAACCAGGACTAAACCAGGGCTAAACCAGGGCTAAACCAGGACTAAACCAGGTCTAAACCAGGACTAAACCAGGACTAAACCAGGGCTAAACCAGGACTAAACCAGGGCTAAACCAGGACTAAACCAGGGCTAAACCAGGACTAAACCAGGGCTAAACCAGGACTAAACCAGGACTAAACCAGGACTAAACCAGGACTAAACCAGGACTAAACCAGGGCTAAACCAGGACTAAACCAGGGCTAAACCAGGACTAAACCAGGACTAAACCAGGGCTAAACCAGGGCTAAACCAGGGCTAAACCAGGGCTAAACCAGGACTAAACCAGGACTAAACCAGGGCTAAACCAGGACTAAACCAGGACTAAACCAGGACTAAACCAGGGCTAAACCAGGACTAAACCAGGACTAAACCAGGACTAAACCAGGACTAAACCAGGACTAAACCAGGACTAAACCAGGACTAAACCAGGACTAAACCAGGGCTAAACCAGGGCTAAACCAGGACTAAACCAGGGCTAAACCAGGGCTAAACCAGGACTAAACCAGGACTAAACCAGGGCTAAACCAGGGCTAAACCAGGGCTAAACCAGGACTAAACCAGGACTAAACCAGGACTAAACCAGGGCTAAACCAGGACTAAACCAGGGCTAAACCAGGGCTAAACCAGGGCTAAACCAGGACTAAACCAGGGCTAAACCAGGGCTAAACCAGGACTAAACCAGGTCTAAACCAGGACTAAACCAGGGCTAAACCAGGACTAAACCAGGACTAAACCAGGGCTAAACCAGGACTAAACCAGGGCTAAACCAGGGCTAAACCAGGACTAAACCAGGGCTAAACCAGGACTAAACCAGGACTAAACCAGGACTAAACCAGGGCTAAACCAGGACTAAACCAGGGCTAAACCAGGACTAAACCAGGACTAAACCAGGACTAAACCAGGGCTAAACCAGGGCTAAACCAGGGCTAAACCAGGACTAAACCAGGACTAAACCAGGGCTAAACCAGGACTAAACCAGGGCTAAACCAGGGCTAAACCAGGACTAAACCAGGGCTAAACCAGGGCTAAACCAGGGCTAAACCAGGACTAAACCAGGACTAAACCAGGGCTAAACCAGGACTAAACCAGGACTAAACCAGGACTAAACCAGGGCTAAACCAGGACTAAACCAGGACTAAACCAGGACTAAACCAGGACTAAACCAGGACTAAACCAGGACTAAACCAGGACTAAACCAGGACTAAACCAGGGCTAAACCAGGGCTAAACCAGGACTAAACCAGGACTAAACCAGGGCTAAACCAGGACTAAACCAGGACTAAACCAGGGCTAAACCAGGACTAAACCAGGGCTAAACCAGGACTAAACCAGGACTAAACCAGGACTAAACCAGGGCTAAACCAGGACTAAACCAGGGCTAAACCAGGGCTAAACCAGGGCTAAACCAGGACTAAACCAGGGCTAAACCAGGGCTAAACCAGGACTAAACCAGGTCTAAACCAGGACTAAACCAGGGCTAAACCAGGACTAAACCAGGACTAAACCAGGGCTAAACCAGGACTAAACCAGGGCTAAACCAGGGCTAAACCAGGACTAAACCAGGGCTAAACCAGGACTAAACCAGGACTAAACCAGGACTAAACCAGGGCTAAACCAGGACTAAACCAGGGCTAAACCAGGACTAAACCAGGACTAAACCAGGACTAAACCAGGGCTAAACCAGGGCTAAACCAGGGCTAAACCAGGACTAAACCAGGACTAAACCAGGGCTAAACCAGGACTAAACCAGGGCTAAACCAGGGCTAAACCAGGACTAAACCAGGGCTAAACCAGGACTAAACCAGGACTAAACCAGGACTAAACCAGGACTAAACCAGGTCTAAACCAGGACTAAACCAGGACTAAACCAGGACTAAACCAGGACTAAACCAGGACTAAACCAGGGCTAAACCAGGACTAAACCAGGGCTAAACCAGGACTAAACCAGGACTAAACCAGGACTAAACCAGGACTAAACCAGGTCTAAACCAGGACTAAACCAGGACTAAACCAGGGCTAAACCAGGACTAAACCAGGACTAAACCAGGACTAAACCAGGACTAAACCAGGGCTAAACCAGGGCTAAACCAGGACTAAACCAGGACTAAACCAGGACTAAACCAGGACTAAACCAGGACTAAACCAGGGCTAAACCAGGACTAAACCAGGACTAAACCAGGACTAAACCAGGGCTAAACCAGGACTAAACCAGGGCTAAACCAGGACTAAACCAGGACTAAACCTGGACTAAACCAGGGCTAAACCAGGACTAAACCAGGACTAAACCAGGACTAAACCAGGACTAAACCAGGACTAAACCAGGGCTAAACCAGGACTAAACCAGGGCTAAACCAGGGCTAAACCAGGGCTAAACCAGGACTAAACCAGGGCTAAACCAGGGCTAAACCAGGACTAAACCAGGTCTAAACCAGGACTAAACCAGGACTAAACCAGGGCTAAACCAGGACTAAACCAGGGCTAAACCAGGACTAAACCAGGGCTAAACCAGGACTAAACCAGGGCTAAACCAGGGCTAAACCAGGACTAAACCAGGTCTAAACCAGGACTAAACCAGGGCTAAACCAGGACTAAACCAGGACTAAACCAGGATTAAACCAGGACTAAACCAGGACTAAACCAGGACTAAACCAGGACTAAACCAGGGCTAAACCAGGGCTAAACCAGGACTAAACCAGGACTAAACCAGGGCTAAACCAGGACTAAACCAGGGCTAAACCAGGACTAAACCAGGGCTAAACCAGGACTAAACCAGGGCTAAACCAGGACTAAACCAGGGCTAAACCAGGACTAAACCAGGACTAAACCAGGACTAAACCAGGACTAAACCAGGACTAAACCAGGGCTAAACCAGGGCTAAACCAGGACTAAACCAGGACTAAACCAGGACTAAACCAGGACTAAACCAGGACTAAACCAGGACTAAACCAGGGCTAAACCAGGACTAAACCAGGACTAAACCAGGGCTAAACCAGGACTAAACCAGGACTAAACCAGGGCTAAACCAGGACTAAACCAGGGCTAAACCAGGACTAAACCAGGACTAAACCAGGGCTAAACCAGGGCTAAACCAGGGCTAAACCAGGACTAAACCAGGACTAAACCTGGACTAAACCAGGGCTAAACCAGGACTAAACCAGGACTAAACCAGGACTAAACCAGGACTAAACCAGGACTAAACCAGGGCTAAACCAGGACTAAACCAGGGCTAAACCAGGGCTAAACCAGGGCTAAACCAGGACTAAACCAGGGCTAAACCAGGGCTAAACCAGGACTAAACCAGGTCTAAACCAGGACTAAACCAGGACTAAACCAGGGCTAAACCAGGACTAAACCAGGGCTAAACCAGGACTAAACCAGGGCTAAACCAGGACTAAACCAGGGCTAAACCAGGGCTAAACCAGGACTAAACCAGGTCTAAACCAGGACTAAACCAGGCTAAACCAGGACTAAACCAGGACTAAACCAGGATTAAACCAGGACTAAACCAGGACTAAACCAGGACTAAACCAGGACTAAACCAGGGCTAAACCAGGGCTAAACCAGGACTAAACCAGGACTAAACCAGGGCTAAACCAGGACTAAACCAGGGCTAAACCAGGACTAAACCAGGGCTAAACCAGGACTAAACCAGGACTAAACCAGGACTAAACCAGGACTAAACCAGGACTAAACCAGGGCTAAACCAGGGCTAAACCAGGACTAAACCAGGACTAAACCAGGACTAAACCAGGACTAAACCAGGACTAAACCAGGACTAAACCAGGGCTAAACCAGGACTAAACCAGGACTAAACCAGGGCTAAACCAGGACTAAACCAGGACTAAACCAGGGCTAAACCAGGACTAAACCAGGGCTAAACCAGGACTAAACCAGGACTAAACCAGGGCTAAACCAGGGCTAAACCAGGACTAAACCAGGGCTAAACCAGGGCTAAACCAGGGCTAAACCAGGACTAAACCAGGGCTAAACCAGGGCTAAACCAGGACTAAACCAGGTCTAAACCAGGACTAAACCAGGACTAAACCAGGGCTAAACCAGGACTAAACCAGGGCTAAACCAGGACTAAACCAGGGCTAAACCAGGACTAAACCAGGGCTAAACCAGGACTAAACCAGGACTAAACCAGGACTAAACCAGGACTAAACCAGGGCTAAACCAGGACTAAACCAGGGCTAAACCAGGACTAAACCAGGACTAAACCAGGACTAAACCAGGGCTAAACCAGGGCTAAACCAGGGCTAAACCAGGACTAAACCAGGACTAAACCAGGGCTAAACCAGGACTAAACCAGGACTAAACCAGGACTAAACCAGGGCTAAACCAGGACTAAACCAGGACTAAACCAGGACTAAACCAGGACTAAACCAGGACTAAACCAGGACTAAACCAGGACTAAACCAGGACTAAACCAGGGCTAAACCAGGGCTAAACCAGGACTAAACCAGGACTAAACCAGGGCTAAACCAGGACTAAACCAGGACTAAACCAGGGCTAAACCAGGACTAAACCAGGGCTAAACCAGGGCTAAACCAGGGCTAAACCAGGACTAAACCAGGGCTAAACCAGGGCTAAACCAGGACTAAACCAGGTCTAAACCAGGACTAAACCAGGACTAAACCAGGGCTAAACCAGGACTAAACCAGGGCTAAACCAGGACTAAACCAGGGCTAAACCAGGACTAAACCAGGGCTAAACCAGGGCTAAACCAGGACTAAACCAGGTCTAAACCAGGACTAAACCAGGGCTAAACCAGGACTAAACCAGGACTAAACCAGGATTAAACCAGGACTAAACCAGGGCTAAACCAGGACTAAACCAGGACTAAACCAGGACTAAACCAGGACTAAACCAGGACTAAACCAGGGCTAAACCAGGACTAAACCAGGGCTAAACCAGGACTAAACCAGGACTAAACCAGGACTAAACCAGGGCTAAACCAGGGCTAAACCAGGGCTAAACCAGGACTAAACCAGGACTAAACCAGGGCTAAACCAGGACTAAACCAGGGCTAAACCAGGGCTAAACCAGGACTAAACCAGGGCTAAACCAGGACTAAACCAGGACTAAACCAGGACTAAACCAGGGCTAAACCAGGACTAAACCAGGGCTAAACCAGGACTAAACCAGGACTAAACCAGGACTAAACCAGGGCTAAACCAGGGCTAAACCAGGGCTAAACCAGGACTAAACCAGGGCTAAACCAGGACTAAACCAGGGCTAAACCAGGGCTAAACCAGGACTAAACCAGGGCTAAACCAGGACTAAACCAGGACTAAACCAGGACTAAACCAGGACTAAACCAGGTCTAAACCAGGACTAAACCAGGACTAAACCAGGACTAAACCAGGACTAAACCAGGACTAAACCAGGGCTAAACCAGGACTAAACCAGGGCTAAACCAGGACTAAACCAGGACTAAACCAGGACTAAACCAGGACTAAACCAGGTCTAAACCAGGACTAAACCAGGACTAAACCAGGGCTAAACCAGGACTAAACCAGGACTAAACCAGGACTAAACCAGGACTAAACCAGGGCTAAACCAGGGCTAAACCAGGACTAAACCAGGACTAAACCAGGACTAAACCAGGACTAAACCAGGACTAAACCAGGGCTAAACCAGGACTAAACCAGGACTAAACCAGGACTAAACCAGGGCTAAACCAGGACTAAACCAGGGCTAAACCAGGACTAAACCAGGACTAAACCTGGACTAAACCAGGGCTAAACCAGGACTAAACCAGGACTAAACCAGGACTAAACCAGGACTAAACCAGGACTAAACCAGGGCTAAACCAGGACTAAACCAGGGCTAAACCAGGGCTAAACCAGGGCTAAACCAGGACTAAACCAGGGCTAAACCAGGGCTAAACCAGGACTAAACCAGGTCTAAACCAGGACTAAACCAGGACTAAACCAGGGCTAAACCAGGACTAAACCAGGGCTAAACCAGGACTAAACCAGGGCTAAACCAGGACTAAACCAGGGCTAAACCAGGGCTAAACCAGGACTAAACCAGGTCTAAACCAGGACTAAACCAGGGCTAAACCAGGACTAAACCAGGACTAAACCAGGACTAAACCAGGACTAAACCAGGACTAAACCAGGACTAAACCAGGACTAAACCAGGGCTAAACCAGGGCTAAACCAGGACTAAACCAGGACTAAACCAGGGCTAAACCAGGACTAAACCAGGACTAAACCAGGACTAAACCAGGACTAAACCAGGGCTAAACCAGGACTAAACCAGGGCTAAACCAGGGCTAAACCAGGACTAAACCAGGACTAAACCAGGACTAAACCAGGACTAAACCAGGACTAAACCAGGGCTAAACCAGGGCTAAACCAGGGCTAAACCAGGACTAAACCAGGACTAAACCAGGACTAAACCAGGGCTAAACCAGGGCTAAACCAGGGCTAAACCAGGACTAAACCAGGACTAAACCAGGGCTAAACCAGGACTAAACCAGGACTAAACCAGGACTAAACCAGGGCTAAACCAGGACTAAACCAGGACTAAACCAGGACTAAACCAGGACTAAACCAGGACTAAACCAGGACTAAACCAGGACTAAACCAGGACTAAACCAGGGCTAAACCAGGGCTAAACCAGGGCTAAACCAGGACTAAACCAGGACTAAACCAGGACTAAACCAGGACTAAACCAGGGCTAAACCAGGACTAAACCAGGGCTAAACCAGGGCTAAACCAGGACTAAACCAGGGCTAAACCAGGACTAAACCAGGACTAAACCAGGACTAAACCAGGACTAAACCAGGTCTAAACCAGGACTAAACCAGGACTAAACCAGGACTAAACCAGGACTAAACCAGGACTAAACCAGGGCTAAACCAGGACTAAACCAGGGCTAAACCAGGACTAAACCAGGACTAAACCAGGACTAAACCAGGACTAAACCAGGTCTAAACCAGGACTAAACCAGGACTAAACCAGGGCTAAACCAGGACTAAACCAGGACTAAACCAGGACTAAACCAGGGCTAAACCAGGGCTAAACCAGGACTAAACCAGGACTAAACCAGGACTAAACCAGGACTAAACCAGGACTAAACCAGGTCTAAACCAGGACTAAACCAGGACTAAACCAGGACTAAACCAGGACTAAACCAGGACTAAACCAGGGCTAAACCAGGACTAAACCAGGGCTAAACCAGGACTAAACCAGGACTAAACCTGGACTAAACCAGGGCTAAACCAGGACTAAACCAGGACTAAACCAGGACTAAACCAGGACTAAACCAGGACTAAACCAGGGCTAAACCAGGACTAAACCAGGGCTAAACCAGGGCTAAACCAGGGCTAAACCAGGACTAAACCAGGGCTAAACCAGGGCTAAACCAGGACTAAACCAGGTCTAAACCAGGACTAAACCAGGACTAAACCAGGGCTAAACCAGGACTAAACCAGGGCTAAACCAGGACTAAACCAGGGCTAAACCAGGACTAAACCAGGGCTAAACCAGGGCTAAACCAGGACTAAACCAGGTCTAAACCAGGACTAAACCAGGGCTAAACCAGGACTAAACCAGGACTAAACCAGGATTAAACCAGGACTAAACCAGGACTAAACCAGGACTAAACCAGGACTAAACCAGGGCTAAACCAGGGCTAAACCAGGACTAAACCAGGACTAAACCAGGGCTAAACCAGGACTAAACCAGGACTAAACCAGGACTAAACCAGGACTAAACCAGGGCTAAACCAGGACTAAACCAGGACTAAACCAGGACCCACAAACCCAATCTAGAACGTAAAAATTAAAAACTTTTCTTTTCTTTAAAAAAAAATGGAGCTAATTGGCTGGTGTTAAAAGGACTAGATGCAAGTTGGTCGTTTTATACTCACTACTGCCCCCTCAGGTCATACGTGTAACTGCAGCTTCTATATTAAGCTCGTGCATGAACGGTTGTGGTGAACAGGTCTGAGCTCATGCTACACATGAGGACATGGAGGAACATGTGGGAGGAGGGAAATGCTTAGTTTTAACATTTTTAAACTCTGTATAGTCCCTTTAAAGATCAGAATGAGTCATAACTGTCATAAACCTCAGGTGCACGTTACGCATGAGGATCGAACCCACATTTTATTTGTACATTTTCATACATTTTTAACCTCTTGACCCTCACCTTAACCGAGCACATTTTATCCGGCTTCGTGACTGGAGCTTACAGCCTGTAGAGTTCAGGAAATTCCACAGTTACCATGGAGATCCGCCATCTTTGTAGCTGTTAGCATACATTCCCATTGACCATTAGCTAAAAACAGTGAAAAAAGTGGAGAGGAGCTCCGTTACTGCTGGTAAATACATCTATCTTTTTAACATTTTATATATATTTTAAAATCTCCATTAGTTTATAATTGCTGCTAATCCTTAGCTAATGCTTAGCGATATGACGTCACCGAGTAACACCTCATTTGAAAACTAAAAATGATCTCAAGGGATCGTTTCCTTCACTCTGATGACGTCACTGTTTTGCCACTTTTGTGTTGCATTTTCATCACCTCGTTTTCATGTCTCGTCTTTTATAACCGGTTTGATGCTTTTAATAAGCTTTTAGAATTGGGTAAAGCCAAACTGGAGAAAACAGTCTGAAAAGCGTTGGTCCTGAATCCGCGGTCGTGAATCTGCAGGTCTTAGATCCGCTGCCGCTCCCTTCTGCAGCTTCATCACAGAGACACTCGCACTGCAGCAGCACGAGCACCAGCCTGCCCGTCCCCTCCTCTCCCTCCTCCCCCTCTCTCTCCACCCCTCTCCCTCCTCTCCCTCCTCCCCCTCTCCACCCCTCTCCCTCTCCACCCCTCTCCCTCTCTCTCTCTCTCTCTCCCCTCCACCCCTCCCTCTCTCTCTCTCCACCCCTCTCCCTCTCTCTCTCCTCCCTCTCCCTCCCTCTCTCTCTCTCTCTCTCTCTCCGGTGCACGTTCAGCGGTCCGTCCTCTCCTCCCCTCTCTTCCTCCCTCCTCTTCCTCTCCTCTTCCTCTCCTCTTCTCTCCGGTGTCTCATCACTGCGCGGCCGCTCGTGGACAGAGACGCAGACCGACACGCCGGGATTCTGCATGACTGTCACCAAGGTAGGACCATCTCCTGAACTTTGTCTGCGGGATGAGTGAGCGCGTGAGTGTGAGTGATGCTAACGGGACGGTGCGGCGGGACCTGCGGGACCTGGGGGGCTCTGGAGTCTCAGTCTGTGCTGCTGCTGGACCCGGACCCGGACCCGGACATAGATCTGGATCTGGATCTGGATCTGCTGCGGCTTTTGCACTAAAAGTTCCGCTGTTTTTGACGGCAGTGGGACAGAAGAACCAGGACTAAACCAGGACTAAACAAGGACTAAACCAGGACTAAACCAAGACTAAACCAGGACTAAACCAGGACTAAACCAGGACTAAACCAGGACTAAACCAGGACTAAACAAGGACTAAACCAGGACTAAAGCTGGACTAAACCAGGACTAAACCAGGACTAAACCAGGACTAAACCAGGACTAAACCAGGACTAAACCAGGACTAAACAAGGACTAAACCAGGACTAAAGCTGGACTAAACCAGGACTAAACCAGGACTAAACCAGGACTAAACCAGGACTAAACCAGGACTAAACCAAGACTAAACCAGGACAAAACCAGGACTAAACCAGGACTAAACCAGGACTAAACCAAGACTAAACCAGGACTAAACCAGGACTAAACCAAGACTAAACCAAGACTAAACCAAGACTAAACCAGGACTAAACCAGGACTAAACCAGGACTAAACCAGGACTAAACCAGGACTAAACCAGGACTAAACCAGGACTAAACCAGGTCTAAACCAGGACTAAACCAAGACTAAACCAAGACTAAACCAAGACTAAACCAGGACTAAACCAGGACTAAACCAGGACTAAACCAGGACTAAACCAAGACTAAACCAAGACTAAACCAGGACTAAACCAGGACTAAACCAAGACTAAACCAGGACTAAACCAGGTCTAAACCAGGACTAAACCAGGACTAAACCAGGACTAAACCAGGACTAAACCAAGACTAAACCAGGACAAAACCAGGACTAAACCAAGACTAAACCAGGACTAAACCAGGACTAAACCAGGACAAAACCAGGACTAAACCAAGACTAAACCAGGACTAAACCAGGACTAAACCAGGACTTAACCAGGACTAAACCAGGACTAAACCAGGACTAAACCAGGACTTAACCAGGACTAAACCAGGACTAAACCAGGACTAAACCAGGACTAAACCAAGACTAAACCAGGACTAAACCAGGACTAAACCAGGACTAAACCAGGACTAAACCAGGACTAAACCAGGGCTAAACCAGGACTGAACCAGGACTGAACCAGGACTAAACCAGGACTAAACAAGGACTAAACCAGGACTAAACCAGGACTAAACAAGGACTAAACCAGGACTAAACCAGGACTAAACCAGGACTAAACCAGGACGAAACCAGGACTAAACCAGGACTAAACCAGGACTAAACCAAGACTAAACCAAGACTAAACCAGGACTAAACCAGGACTAAAGCAGGACTAAACCAGGACTAAACCAGGACTAAACCAGGACTAAACCAGGACTAAACCAGGACTGAACCAGAACTGAACCAGAACTGAACCAGGACTAAACCAGGACTAAACCAGGACTAAACCAAGACTAAACCAGGACTAAACCAGGACTAAACCAGGACTAAACCAGGACTAAAGCAGGACTAAACCAGGACTAAACCAGGACTAAACCAGGACTAAACCAGGACTAAACCAGGACTGAACCAGAACTGAACCAGAACTGAACCAGGACTAAACCAGGACTAAACCAGGACTAAACCAAGACTAAACCAGGACTAAACCAGGACTAAACCAGGACTAAACCAGGACTAAACCAGGACTGAACCAGAAACTGAACCAGGACTAAACCAGGACTAAACCAGGACTAAACCAGGACTAAACCAGGACTAAACCCAGGACTGAACCAGAACTGAACCAGAACTGAACCAGAACTGAACCAGGACTAAACAAGGACGAAACCAGGACTAAACCAAGACTAAACCAGGACTAAACCAGGACTAAACCCAGGACTAAACCAGGACTAAACCAGGACTAAACCAGGACTAAACCAGGGCTAAACCAGGACTAAACCAGGACTGAACCAGGACTAAACCAGGACTAAACAAGGACTAAACCAGGACTAAACCAGGACTAAACAAGGACTAAACCAGGACTAAACCAGGACTAAACCAGGACTAAACCAGGGCTAAACCAGGACTAAACCAGGACTGAACCAGGACTAAACCAGGACTAAACAAGGACTAAACCAGGACTAAACCAGGACTAAACAAGGACTAAACCAGGACTAAACCAGGACTAAACCAGGACTAAACCAGGACTAAACCAGGACTAAACCAGGACTAAACCAGGACTAAACAAGGACTAAACCAGGACTAAACCAGGACTAAACCAGGACTGAACCAGGACTAAACCAGGACTAAACAAGGACTAAACCAGGACTAAACCAGGTCTAAACCAGGACTAAACCAGGACTAAACCAGGACTAAACCAGGACTAAACCAGGACTAAACCAGGTCTAAACCAGGACTAAACAAGGACTAAACCAGGACTAAACCAGGGCTAAACCAGGGCTAAACCAGGACTAAACCAGGACTAAACCAGGGCTAAACCAGGACTAAACCAGGACTAAACCAGGACTAAACAAGGACTAAACCAGGACTAAACCAGGACTAAACCAGGTCTAAACAAGGACGAAACCAGGACTAAACCAGGACTAAACCAGGGCTAAACCAGGGCTAAACCAGGACTAAACCAGGGCTAAACCAGGACTAAACCAGGACTAAACCAGGGCTAAACCAGGACTAAACCAGGACTAAACCAGGACTAAACCAGGACTAAACCAGGACTAAACCAGGACTAAACCAGGTCTAAACAAGGACGAAACCAGGACTAAACCAGGACTAAACCAGGACTAAACCAGGACTAAACCAGGACTAAACCAGGACTAAACCAAGACTAAACCAGGACTAAACCAGGACTAAACCAGGACTAAACCAGGGCTAAACCAGGACTAAACCAGGTCTAAACCAGGGCTAAACCAGGACTAAACCAGGACTAAACCAGGACTAAACAAGGACGAAACCAGGACTAAACCAGGACTAAACCAGGACTAAACCAAGACTAAACCAAGACTAAACCAGGACTAAACCAGGACTAAACCAGGTCTAAACCAGGGCTAAACCAGGACTAAACCAGGACTAAACCAGGACGAAACCAGGACTAAACCAGGACTAAACCAGGACTAAACCAGGACTAAACCAAGACGAAACAAGGACTAAACCAGGACGAAACCAGGACTAAACCAGGACTAAACCAGGACTAAACCAGGACTAAACCAAGACGAAACAAGGACTAAACCAGGACGAAACCAGGACTAAACCAGGTCTAAACCAGGACTAAACCAGGACTAAACCAGGACTAAACCAGGACGAAACCAGGACTAAACCAGGACTAAACCAGGACTAAACCAGGACTAAACCAAGACGAAACAAGGACTAAACCGGGACTAAACCAGGACTAAACCAGGACTAAACCAGGACTAAACCAAGACGAAACAAGGACTAAACCGGGACTAAACCAGGACTAAACCAGGACTAAACCAGGACGAAACAAGGACTAAACCAGGACTAAACCAGGACTAAACCAGGACTAAAGCAGGACTAAACCGGGACTAAACCAAGACTAAACCAGGACGAAACCAGGACTAAACCAGGTCTAAACCAGGACTAAACCAGGGCTAAACCAGGACTAAACCAAGACGAAACAAGGACTAAACCAGGACTAAACCAGGGCTAAACCAGGACTAAACCAAGACGAAACAAGGACTAAACCAGGACTAAACCAGGACTAAACCAGGACTAAAGCAGGACTAAACCGGGACTAAACCAAGACTAAACCAGGACGAAACCAGGACTAAACCAGGACTAAACCAGGACTAAACCAGGGCTAAACCAGGACTAAACCAGGACTAAACCAGGACTAAACCAGGACTAAACCAAGACGAAACCAGGACTAAACCAGGGCTAAACCAGGGCTAAACCAAGACTAAACCAGGACTAAACCAGGACTAAACCAGGACTAAACCAGGACTAAACCAGGACTAAACCAGGATTAAACCAGGACTAAACAAAGACTAAACCAGGACTAAAGCAGGACTAAAGCAGGACTAAACCAGGACTAAACCAGGACTAAACCAGGACTAAACCAGGACTAAACCAGGACTAAACCAGGACTAAACAAAGACTAAACCAGGACTAAAGCAGGACTAAAGCAGGACTAAACCAGGACTAAACCAGGACTAAACCAGGACTAAACCAGGGCTAAACCAAGACTAAACCAGGACTAAACCAGGACTAAACCAGGACTAAACCAGGACTAAACCAGGACTAAACCAGGACTAAACCAGGACTAAACCAGGACTAAACAAAGACTAAACCAGGACTAAAGCAGGACTAAAGCAGGACTAAACCAGGACTAAACCAGGACTAAACCAGGACTAAACCAGGGCTAAACCAAGACTAAACCAGGACTAAACCAGGACTAAACCAGGACTAAACCAGGACTAAACCAGGACTAAACCAGGACTAAACAAAGACTAAACCAGGACTAAACAAAGACTAAACCAGGACTAAAGCAGGACTAAACCAGGACTAAACCAGGACTAAACCAGGACTAAACCAAGACGAAACAAGGACTAAACCGGGACTAAACCAGGACTAAACCAGGACTAAACCAAGACGAAACAAGGACTAAACCAGGACTAAACCAGGACTAAACCAAGACTAAACCAGGACTAAACCAGGACTAAACCAGGACTAAACCAGGACTAAACCAGGACTAAACCAGGACTAAACCAGGACTAAACCAGGACTAAACCAGGACTAAACCGGGACTAAGATTTGACCGAGATTGAACTGGTAGATCCGTTTTAACTAGTCAGTCCCAGGGCAGCTTTGGCCACAGAGGGATCACTCATTTGCTTTGTATTGAGGCTGTTATGTGAGTTGATTGTTGTCTTTACTCGCTGATTGTTGTCTTTACTCGCTGATTGTTGTCTTTACTCGCTGATTGTTGTCTTTACTCGCTGATTGTTGTCTTTACTCGCTGATTGTTGTCTTTACTCGCTGATTGTTGTCTTTACTCGCTGATTGTTGTCTTTACTCGCTGATTGTTGTCTTTACTCTCTGATTGTTGTCTTTACTCGCTGATTGTTGTCTTTACTCTCTGATTGTTGTCTTTACTCGCTGATTGTTGTCTTTACTCGCTGATTGTTGTCTTTACTCGCTGATTGTTGTCTTTACTCGCTGATTGTTGTGTTATTGCTGGTTTGGTTTCTCTTTAGTTTCTGTTAGTTTCTGACATCGTTTCTCGTCCGGACCAGAGCTGCTCTTTCGCTGCTGTGTAGTGGAGGCAGTTTGAGCGCCGCAGCACCTCGTGACATCAGCAGGTGGATCAAACACACACGAGTCTTTAAGAGACGGAGCTGTTCAGGAAGTCATTATGAGTCAATGTTCCTTTGTCATGAGATCAATCCAAACATCAGGTCAAAAACATAATACAGTTTACTGGTCGAGCCCCAATACAGATCAATTATATCTATTTACCTCCCTTAACTCCCACCTGAAACGAGCACATTTTCTCCAGTTTGGCTTTACCCCAATCCAAAAGCTTCTGGAGAAAAGCTGAGACGAAAACAATGATGGAAATGGGACAAAAAAGTGACGAAAAATTGATGAAAAAGAGTCAAAAATGTCACAAAAATGTCACAAGAAATTGACCAAAAATGACAAAAAAAATGACAAAAATGTTACAAAATGTGACAAAAAAAATTACAAAAAAATGTCAAAATTTTGATGAAAAATTGATGAAAAAAATTACAAAAATGTGACAAAAAATAAAAATAAAAAAAAGATAAAAAATTGACAAAAAAATGACAAATAAAGTGACAAAAATGAGTTGAATACCCAACAAAAAAATGATGGAAAAAAAATCTGATGACGTGAGGAAAAAGATCCTCTCGGTTCAAACAGGTTAATATAAAAACAAGAGAATTCCTGGACTTTTCTGCACTAAATATCCTGGTGTTTCTGACAGACTTTAAGCTACATTAACATAAACAACTCACATGAAGTGATCAGACCATTACAGCTGGTCCATCACAAATGTGTTCAGTCATTATTAAAGCCACATCGTGTAGGATTTTACCCCAAAATTAAAACTGAAATACAAGTGTTTTTATACGACCGATATGTTCATGATAATTAATGTATAAACAAACATGAGTGTTTGCTGTGAGCGGCTCAGCTCCTCAGACGTGACTGTGACGTCACCGGGAGTCGGGACGTCTCCGGCTCGTCTCCATGGAGATGTGGAGTAAAGGCAGCAGAGTTTCAGATTCAAACAGGTTAAGTTCTCATCAAATACATTATGTGATCATCCCACTGCAGTAGCAGCACTTTCTGTGTCGAGCTGGTCATAGGAGCATGTTTTGTACTGATGGCCACAGTAAAGTCCAAAAAGTTACGCAGTGTGGCTTTAATAATAACAATAGTACTGCAGCGCTTTTCTGGACACTCAGACTTTCCATTGCAGTAATCATTCACTCAATTCTAGTTATTCTTTACATCATTTCATAAACTACAATACAAGCACTTTATTTATTAGGCTACTTCAGGTATTTCTACCATCGTTACGTTAGCATTAGCATCTGTTGCTAGCAGCGACCATATTATCAACAGACCGTCATCACTCTCTCCTCCATCATGGCGGATTCACAGACTCCTCCTCCTTAGCCCTGACGGAGCCTGTTCCTAAAAAGGGCTTAAGGGCGGGACCTTCACTGTAGACTCCGCCCTCGCGTGACGTGTAGTTCGGTCTGAGCCGCGCGGCTCCGATGCAAACAGGACCTCATTAGTACGAGATTCTGATAATGTTTCTTACGAAAACCAAGCTGGTGCCTTTAATTGTGACTAACCCAGCGTTTTCTCAGGAGGAAGATCCAGCTGTAGAAAGTTTTACAAATAGGCACCAGATTTACAGTTGTTTAGGACGTGTCTTAAAGGAACAGGCCACCGTTTTTCCAGACTGAGATATGTTCTTACCTGAGCTTAGACGAGTTGATCCGTACCTGTCTGGCCGCTTCTAACTTCACCCCCGTTTGGAGCCATAGGAATACACTGGAGGAGGCCAATGCTCATATCTCAGTATACACATGGTGGCCTGTTCCTTTAAGTCAATGCTATGCAATGCAAAAATGAGCTTGTTCTGCCGCCACTACATGGAGGTACTGCAGCAACGTCGGCCCTCAAGTCGTGGTGAATCTCGGCCATTGGCAGCGACAATGTTTGTGGAGATAAATCTACCTCAGATTCAGAGCTTCAACACGTCCATATAAATCCATAAATTCATATTCACTGAGATTTAGTTGGTGAAATGTGTGTTTTTCAGCTAAAACAAGTATTGGATATTTGTAGCCGATGTCAAGTATCGTATTTTTCTCAGTATCGGCTCAGTCATCCGATACCTGTATCAGATATCGGAGCAGATCATTTAAACATAATTCCATATGAGTTCATTCATAAATAAATGGCTTCAGTGAGAATCTACAAAGTAAAATAACAGAAAACATAAAGAAAAATAACAGAAAGCATAAAGACAGTTCTGTATTAATGTTGCTGCACTGGCTGTTCCCAAACCGTCCCGAAGTGCCTGCAGGGGAAGTGCTGCAGTTCTGATGAGAAGGGACCAGAAAGCCACTAAACACAGGCCCGGGACGGCGGTGCGTGGGGGTCAGGGTGGAGGCCGTGTGGGTTTGGGACGTGGAAACAGATTAGGCGGAGCGCGGTCTGTGGACTCGGGCTGCAGAGGAGCCCATCGGCTCACGGGGCAATAAAGATCTGAATGTTTCCCTCTGCACTGTGGACTCGGGCTGCAGAGGAGCCCATCGGCTCACGGGGCAATAAAGATCTGAATGTTTCCCTCTGCACTGTGGAGTCGGGCTGCAGAGGAACCCATCGGCTCACGGGGCAGTAAAGATCTGAATGTTTCCCTCTGCACTGTGGAGTCGGGCTGCAGAGGAGCCCATCGGCTCACGGGGCAATAAAGATCTGAATGTTTCCCTCTGATGCAGCTCAGGGCGTGTCCTCCTCCTGCTGTTTGTTTACCAGGGAGCAGAGCGAGGCTTAGTGTCGCAGCCGGTCCAATCCTCTTAGTCCATTAGCACCTCCAGACACCTCCCTCAGGCAGACAGAGTGTGACACCAGAGGTCCTCAAGCTGTGGTCCCCGCCCCCTGTGGGTGTGAGGGAGCTCACAGTGAAGCTCGGTCTGGTTTCACTCCTGCAGACTTTCTGAAACACATGGCAGCTGAGTCACTGCACTTGTGTTTGTGAAGGACAAGCTCAGAATCTGTCAACTCTAAAAGCTTTTCTCATTTAAAAGTCTGATTTATTCACCCTCAGACTGTCCTCTCTGTGTGACACAACGCTGCTGCCTAAGGAAAAACGATCAGGACGTCTGCTCATGAAGCAGCAGGTGGAACAGAACATTCTGAGACTGAGGATGGATTTATCATGATAAAGATCTGACCTTTCCTTTAAAACAGTTTACTTTCATTTTAGACTTGGACTTTTGACAAAAATCTTTAGTTTTAGTCAAGGATGAACCAATACCAGTATCGGGCCGATACCACACGCTTGTACTCATTAATCAGGTCCCGATACCTCCTGCCGTGTATCAGCTCCACTGAGGAGAGAAAATATCAACAAACTGGAGAATAGTTTAGTGTAAACACAATATTCCACATAGAGCTGACTTTATTACAGACGACACTCCCTAAACCAGAGTCTGAGCTGGATTTAACCAGAGCTAAATGTCTGCAGTGTTTACAACATACAGGCTAATGATGCTAATGTTGCTAACTAGCCGCGGCTAACAGTTCGTTTTATGCCCAGGGGCTAATTAATCTGAAAAACTAACCCAGCGACTAAAAAGTCCTCAGAAAATCCCAAATCAAGAGATACAGCATGTTTATATTGAGCCAAAATGAGCTGCAGCAAAACAATCAAAATGCTGAAGCTCCTGGATAAGTTTCGATAAACACAGGAGAAAATCCACACGGAGCTGAAGTAAAGGAGAAAAGAGAGCATTTATCTGCAGTAATAAGTAACATCTCAATACTATTGTTAAATACAAATACATAAGTGAATAAAGCACAAGCACTGAGGAGCTTTAGGACATGAGCTGTTCTGTCTGTGATGGACAGAGACATACAAATAATATTGAATGATAATCTGTTCATTTCTGATGTAACTTAAAGCGTCGCCGACTTTACTTAAGGAAATGTAAATTAGTAAATTAACACATGTCTAACCAATCTGATGTGAAAAAGTCAGTCTGTTGAAGAAAATGCCTTGTACTCGTATCGGTTTTCAGTATCGGCGAGTACTTAAATCAAAGTACTGGTATCGGTTTTAGAAAAAGTGGTATCGGTGCCTCCCTAACAATAAAGGAAACCATTTTAACCAGATCATCAGTTTGTGGGAGATTTTGATAGAAAACCGTACGTTTTGAGATCAGAGATTGCTGAGGTAAATCAAAGCTGTGCTGAATTTGGGACAAAGCGGTGCCAAGGCTGGAGCTGGACGATAGAGGATTGTGTCATCATCGTACAGATTAGTTCCTTCTTCTTCTTCTACCACAGTCAAAGTGAGGCACATGTCGCCACCTACTGGATCGTAGTTCTTTGGCGTCTGAACATGTTTTGTTGCAGAAAACCTTGGAAGCGACTTTAGCTTGAGCGCTTGTTTGACTTGCTTTACGATCTATTTTTAGCTTCTGTAAAAGACGGTTTTCTTTGTGTTGGCGCCTTCTCTTACTACGACAGTACTTTATAGTCTGTGAAACGAGCGCTGCTTCAAACACAAGCCTCCACACACATTCTAACACGGATCAGAGTGAAACCGCGGCTGAGGAAGAGCGTTTTCCCGCAGAGATGCTTCTCCGTCTGCAGCTGCTCTCCAGACAAGGGCAAACTCCTCCCTCCAGTCCTCATGGAGGCCTCGCTCTTTCTCTGGGGCAGGTAGGAAAAGGTGTGACCTACATTTGTTCTGACAGCCCTGGAAAAAGTGTGTTATTAGAGAAAAGAGTGAGCTCATGGATTCTGAGGTAATGGTGGACTGGCAGCAGCTCGGCGACGACGGGAGTCACCTTGAGAGAGGAGGATATTCACATTCAACAACCTCTGTTTATATTCATGGAGTGAAAACATGAAGCCTCTTTATGTTGTGGAGATACTTGAGTAACTGTATGGCCTCAGATGGAGAACTGTTCTCTCTGTTCCATAAACATGACTTGATACTAATCCCATTTTACTCATTATAGAAAAGCTTTGCACTTAGGACGAGAACTACTGTAATATCTGGGGAACAAAAACAATATTATTCTGACAGAGGAGCTCTGACAAGTGTGGGCTCTGTCAATAAAGGCGTCATTTAGTCGCAGAGATGCTCAGACTTCCTTATCCAGTCGTAACAGGATCCTGGCTCCTCTCGACGTGAAGGGGCAGTGGCTCCAAACCGAGCTCCTGACCCCGGTGCACAATCGACTCTGTGCATAACTTCAAATCATAACAACGCCGCCCAAAAAGTGACTTCCTGTTTCGATCCAGCACACCAAAATAAAAGCACCATCTTATTCATTCATACAGTTCATTAGTTCATTTGTTCTTTCTGCCTGACTATTAACAGACAAAACACTTCAAATGTGTGTATTTGATTATATTCTTGTAATGTTGCAAGTACCTGCTGAACTAATCAATGAGACGAGCTGTGTGCTTTTATTTTGGCGTGCTGGATCGAAACAGGAGTCAATTACTGCCTGGAAACCAGACTCTCCGCTGAACCAGTGATTGAGTCAGTGGAACCTACGTAAGCAAACAGGAAGTGGAGTAAACCAGTCAGTGATCATCTGCCGCTGTGCCATTACACAAGTAGACACAATGAACGTTACGAAGTTTATATGTTTATGAATCAAGAAACCCGGCTGTCTCTCCCGTGCGTCGCCTGTAGATTGTTTCTGAGGGACTTCCGTGTCCCATGAGTGACGCTGCTTCAACATGTGACAGCAAATAAACTAATCTGATTACATGGACTCGTTTGACGAGGGCGGAGGTCCCAGACTGATGTCCCTCTGTATACCAACCCTATACATACATGTCTGGTCTTCATCATCCCGTTTGGAGCTATAGGATATACTGCGAGAGGCCAAACGCTAACAACATCTTGGCTCATTTTGCGTGACTGAGGGCACACACAAAGACCAGACAGGTACACATCAACTCGTCTAAGCTCTGGTATGAACAGATCTCAGTGGAAAAATGATGGCCTGTTCCTTTAAAGCAGCATTAAGTAACTTGTTTAGCTTAATAAATCCTTCCCGTTGTCCCTGTGGGGGTAATACAAGTGTTAATGGGATGATTGGGGGGTCTTTCATCTCCCAGAAAACCACAATTGCAACTTGACTGCCACCGGACCGGAGTCACAAATACACACTAATTGAATCACGAAGAAGAAGCTAACAGGCTAACGGGCAAAGCTAACTGCAGGCTAACGTCACTTTAAACAGTATTTACAGCCAAGTTTGAGTGAAAACAATGATCTTTGCTGCCAAATGAAGCTGAAATGTAGTGAGTGAGAACCAGGTCTTCTGGTCCGGCTCAGGGAGGGTCAGATCCCCACACAGTAAATGTAGTGAGTGAGAACCAGGTCTTCTGGTCTGGCTCAGGGAGGGTCAGATCCCCACACAGTAAATGTAGTGAGGACCAGGTCTTCTGGTCTGGCTCAGAGAGGGTCAGGTCCCCACACAGTAAATGTAGTGAGTGAGAACCAGGTCTTCTGGTCCGGCTCAGGGAGGGTCAGGTCCCCACACAGTAAATGTAGTGAGTGAGAAACCAGGTCTTCTGGTCTGGCTCAGGGAGGGTCAGGTCCCCACACAGTAAATGTAGTGAGTGAGAACCAGGTCTTCTGGTCTGGCTCAGGGAGGGTCAGGTCCCCACACAGTAAATGTAGTGAGTGAGAACCAGGTCTTCTGGTCCGGCTCAGGGAGGGTCAGGTCCCCACACAGTAAATGTAGTGAGTGAGAACCAGGTCTTCTGGTCTGGCTCAGGGAGGGTCAGGTCCCCACACAGTAAATGTAGTGAGTGAGAACCAGGTCTTCTGGTCCGGCTCAGGGAGGGTCAGATCCCCACACAGTAAATGTAGTGAGTGAGAACCAGGTCTTCTGGTCCGGCTCAGGGAGGGTCAGATCCCCACACAGTAAATGTAGTGAGTGAGAACCAGGTCTTCTGGTCCGGCTCAGGGAGGGTCAGGTCCCCACACAGTAAATGTAGTGAGTGAGAACCAGGTCTTCTGGTCCGGCTCAGGGAGGGTCAGATCCCCACACAGTAAATGTAGTGAGTGAGAACCAGGTCTTCTGGTCCGGCTCAGGGAGGGTCAGATCCCCACACAGTAAATGTAGTGAGTGAGAACCAGGTCTTCTGGTCCGGCTCAGGGAGGGTCAGGTCCCCACACAGTAAATGTAGTGAGTGAGAAACCAGGTCTTCTGGTCCGGCTCAGGGAGGGTCAGGTCCCCACACAGTAAATGTAGTGAGTGAGAAACCAGGTCTTCTGGTCCGGCTCAGGGAGGGTCAGATCCCCACACAGTAAATGTAGTGAGTGAGAACCAGGTCTTCTGGTCCGGCTCAGGGAGGGTCAGATCCCCACACAGTAAATGTAGTGAGTGAGAACCAGGTCTTCTGGTCCGGCTCAGGGAGGGTCAGATCCCCACACAGTAAATGTAGTGAGTGAGAACCAGGTCTTCTGGTCTGGCTCAGGGAGGGTCAGGTCCCCACACAGTAAATGTAGTGAGAACCAGGTCTTCTGGTCTGGCTCAGGGAGGGTCAGATCCACACACAGTAAATGTAGTGAGAACCAGGTCTTCTGGTCTGGCTCAGGGAGGGTCAGATCCCCACACAGTAAATGTAGTGACTTACAGTATCTGCTCCTCATCTGCCCACAGAGATCAGCTGGAACAAAACAATCCTCTAACAGGGTTCAGCAGTGACTGTCGAGCTGCAAACATATAACAATATCAGATGTTGCACTTCCATTTCGAGGCTGTACTTTTTAAATATTAGATTGAAGTGTTTCTGTTGCATTATAGTGGAAACTGTGAGCCCGTCATTGCCCGGCGGGAGTGATGCCTCTAAAGCTGCACTCATGTTCTGTATGACTGTGTGTGAGAGTGTAAGTGAGTGGGAGACGATAAACAGGACTTGGCAAACACATGGAGCGGAGGAGGAGAAGCTTCCACTACCGCCAATACCAATAATACTACCAATATGACTACCTCCAGTACTACTACTGCTGCTGCTTCTGTTTCTGACACCACAAGAACTGATGCTGTTACGACTTCAGCCACGACATGTGACATACATGACACACGCACTGTTTTCTTACCCAGGTGCATTGGGCGAATAAAGAATCATTTCTAGATTTTGATTTTGAGTTAACTGCTTTATTTGTCTCTGTGCAATTGCTTGATGAAATTGCGTGTAAGTGTTGGGCTAGTCCTGAGCAGCATGTTTTTGGAGGAACTGCCTTCAGGTCCTCTGACACGGTGATGCCGACTGTATCTAATCTCTCTGGAATATAAACGTATACATCACACACAAAGTAGAGTCTAAATCCAGCACATATGGATGATTTTTTCACAGCAGATTGTTCAGTAGAAGTCGGAGCGGCACGGTAGCGCAGTGGTTAGCGCTCTCGCTTCACAGCTAGAAGGTCCCGGTTTCGATTCCCACCTGGACGGGGCCTTTGTGTGTGGAGTTTGCATGTTCTCCCCGTGTCTGCGTAGGTTTCCTCCGGGTACTCCGGTTTCCCCTACCACTAAAAACATGTAAAATAGATTCCCCTCTGGGGCCAGGACTCCCCTGAAAAAGAGATTCTTAATCTCAGTGGGACTTTCCTGGTTAAATAAAGGTCAATAATAGAAGTCATATTTAGTGTTAGCATGTAGCATTAGCATTCTCCTTTATGTATTTATGGGCTGTTGAACCACATTGCTCCTCTCCATGTCTTTGTATCTATATTGGGTAGAAAACTACATCATAATTCAGTATTTGTTAAAGTAGTTTTGGAGTTCAAACATGACCCTATATGGGCGTCTGTGGTTTCCGACCACAACGTTGCCACAGCTGCTTGAACCGTGCGGAGGCTCCGTGGAAATCAAACCTGTTCGTTTTCACCGAGGCTTCCTGGAATTTCTTCTGGCAACTCTAGTCTCTGACTAGTCTCCCTCAGCCCTTTGTATGAGTCTCTGCAACGTCTCTGGTGAAATAGGCCCTGAACATACTGAGGGGGCGTGGTGTTAGTCTGAGGGGGCGTGGTGTTAGTCTGAGGGGGCGTGGTGTTAGTCTGAGGGGGCGTGGTGTTAGTCTGAGGGGCGTGGTGTTAGTCTGAGGGGGCGTGGTGTTAGTCTGAGGGGCGTGGTGTTAGTCTGAGGGGGCGTGGTGTTAATCTGAGGGGGTGTGGTGTTAGTCTGAGGGGGCGTGTGTTAGTCTGAGGGGGCGTGGTGTTAGTCTGAGGGGGCGTGGTGTTAGTCTGAGGGGGCGGATGTTAGTCTGAGGGGCGTGGTGTTAGTCTGAGGGGGCGTGGTGTTAGTCTGAGGGGGCGTGGTGTTAGTCTGAGGGGGCGTGGTGTTAGTCTGAGGGGGCGTGGTGTTAGTCTAAGGGGGCGTGGTGTTAGTCGGAGGGGGCGTGGTGTTAGTCTGAGGGGGCGTGGTGTTAGTCTGAGAGGGCGTGGTGTTAGTCTAAGGGGGCGTGGTGTTAGTCTGAGGGGGCGTGGTTAAAATCGGCCCAAGGACGACTGAGAAACATCCTGTTAAAGTCTTCAATCCAGAACCAGGCTGTTTAAATGCACACGCCATAAAAAGAGATCGAGAACACGCGTGTTTCAAAACATGTCAACAATGTTGTCCTTGAAAGGGAGATATTTAGGCATTTCTTCACATAACGTTCGTGTCTGTCCAGAGAGAAGAGCCTCTGTAGCTAAAACACAGAAAACACTGTGATGCTACAAGTATCTGGATTGTCGGCTCTCCAGGAAAACCCCCAAGACAGCGCAGCTTCAATGTGTTAAAGAAGGATGAATGTGTCTCGGGTCAGACTCTGATGGCGTCTCCAACTCTTTTGTCTCTGTCACTGGACTCTTGGCAGACGATTTGAAATTTATCGAACTATTGTTGATCTTGAGCCTCTACTTTGGACACAGTGACCGTTTGTTCTGAGGTTTCGCTGCAAATGGATCAATAAACCTGAGAGGCCTTTAGGTGCAAAAGGTCCGAGACTCCTGCTCTGTCGGCTTTAGGTTAGGTTAGGTTAGCTTAGGTTAGGTTAGGTTAGGTTAGGTTAGGGTTAGGGTTAGGGTTAGGGTTAGGGTTAGGTTAGGGTTAGGGTTAGGGTTAGGGTTAGGGTTAGGTTAGGTTAGGTTAGGTTAGGCTAGGTTAGGTTAGGTTAGGTTAGGTTAGGTTAGGTTAGGTTAGGGTTAGTTTAGGTTAGGGTTAGGTTAGGTTAGGTTAGGTTAGGTTAGGTTAGGTTAGGTTAGGTTAGGTTAGGTTAGGTTAGGTTAAGTTACTTTATTGGATAAACATAATGCAGATGAGAATGACTGATTCCTTCTGTCGTCCCGTCTTGTTAGTCTGAGTTGCTGAAGTGCATTTGAATGTCCGCCCCCCCATGAGCCCGTCCGCCCCCCCCATGAGACCGTCCGCCCCCCCCATGAGCCCGTCCGCCCCCCCCATGAGCCCGTCCGCCCCCCCATGAGACCGTCCGCCCCCCATGAGACCGTCCGCCCCCCCATGAGCCCGTCCGCCCCCCCATGAGCCCGTCCGCCCCCCCCATGAGCCCGTCCGCCCCCCCATGAGCCCGTCCGCCCCCCCATGAGACCGTCCGCCCCCCCCATGAGCCCGTCCGCCCCCCCATGAGCCCGTCCGCCCCCCCATGAGCCCGTCCGCCCCCCCCATGAGCCCGTCCGCCCCCCCATGAGCCCGTCCGCCCCCCCATGAGCCCGTCCGCCCCCCCATGAGACCGTCCGCCCCCCCCATGAGCCCGTCCGCCCCCCCCATGAGCCCGTCCGCCCCCCCATGAGACCGTCCGCCCCCCATGAGACCGTCCGCCCCCCCATGAGACCGTCCGCCCCCCATGAGACCGTCCGTCCCCCATGAGACCGTCCGTCCCCCATGAGACCGTCCGCCCCCCCCCATGAGACCGTCCGCCCCCCCCCATGAGACCGTCCGCCCCCCATGAGACCGTCCGCCCCCCCCCCATGAGACCGTCCGCCCCCCCATGAGACCGTCCGCCCCCCATGAGACCGTCCGTCCCCCATGAGACCGTCCGCCCCCCCCCATGAGACCGTCCGCCCCCCCCATGAGCCCGTCCGCCCCCCCCATGAGACCGTCCGTCCCCCATGAGACCGTCCGCCCCCCCCCCATGAGACCGTCCGCCCCCCCCATGAGACCGTCCGCCCCCCCCATGAGCCCGTCCGCCCCCCCCATGAGACCGTCCGCCCCCCATGAGACCGTCCGCCCCCCCCCATGAGACCGTCCGCCCCCCCATGAGACCGTCCGCCCCCCATGAGACCGTCCGTCCCCCATGAGACCGTCCGCCCCCCCCCATGAGACCGTCCGCCCCCCCCCATGAGACCGTCCGCCCCCCATGAGACCGTCCGCCCCCCCCCATGAGACCGTCCGCCCCCCCATGAGACCGTCCGCCCCCCATGAGACCGTCCGTCCCCCATGAGACCGTCCGCCCCCCCCCATGAGACCGTCCGCCCCCCCCATGAGCCCGTCCGCCCCCCCCATGAGACCGTCCGTCCCCCATGAGACCGTCCGCCCCCCCCCATGAGACCGTCCGCCCCCCCCATGAGACCGTCCGCCCCCCATGAGACCGTCCGTCCCCCATGAGACCGTCCGCCCCCCCCCATGAGACCGTCCGCCCCCCCCATGAGACCGTCCGCCCCCCCCATGAGACCGTCCGCCCCCCCCATGAGACCGTCCGCCGCTCACAGATTATGAAACCAGCGCACAAAGAGACTCCTCAGACCGGACTGTGCTCTCCGTGAGGCGTCTCCCCCCCCCCCCCCCCCCTCGAGGCCTGGGGGAGGCATTGATCGCTCCTTCCTCGCACTTTTGAGCCGCCTTCGCCGTTTCTCATGGGACTGTTCAGCGGCCGCAGTGGGACCTCTTTGTGAGCGGGACGTCCTGCCAACTGACCTTCAAGAAGAAGAAGAAACAGAGTCAATGCAGCCACATGCTCGTCATAAAACATAACGGCTGTGGCTGGGGGAGGCGGGGGGGGGGGGGGAGGGGGAGGCGGGGGGGGGGGGGGGGAGGCGTGGGGGGGGGGAGGCGCGGGGGGGGAACGCTGGCATCGGCACGGCAACCGCAAAAATGAGGAGGTTGTGCCAGGCCGAGGGGAGGCAGGACGGAAGGGAGGGGTCGAGCTGAAGTGGACTGAGTGGCTGAGGGGGGGGGGGCGCAGTCACAGGGGTTTATGTTGGTGTTTTTCAGCCGGTCACGCCCAGTTTGGCTTTACTCAAATCTAATGTCTTTTAAAGGGTTTTTGTCACATTTTTGTCACCTTTTCTTCGACTTTTCGTCACACGTTTGTCGCGTTTTCATCCTCGTTTTGTTTCATTTTTGTTTCTCTTTTCACACTGTTTTTCGAGAGGCTTTTAGATTTGGGTAAAGGCAAACTGGTCAGTGTGTCAGTAAATCTACAGCAACAGTTTCAAACTGATCTCTCTGCAGTAAACGTTCACCTGCAGCGTCTCGCCTTAAACATGAGTGTGATCAGAGCTGGGACACGTTAGGACCAGGAAGTAACTCGCTTTATTCCGCTCAAATAAACTTTTTTATAAGTTAAGACTTTTAAGACTTTTTTTTACTTATTTCATGCCTTTTTTTGTTTTGCACAATGTTTTATAAAAACATTTTTTTACCTTTTTTTTAATTTATTTTTGCCCTAATTTTTCTCCCTCTCTCTATTTTGCCCTCCATTTTTATTACTAATATTTCTTCTATGTTCCATGAGGTCCTGCCTGCAGCTCTCCACTGTCAGGACGGGAAATGCACGGGACTATCGACTCTGTGATTGGTCAGATTCGTACTAACGTCTGAAAGACACCTTCTGTAAACTCCACTATCCTTAAAGGGACTATATGGAGTTTAAAAATGTTAAAACTGAGTATTTTCCAGCCATGTCCTAATGTGTAGAATGAGCTCAGACCTGTTCACCACAACTGCCTCTAAAATCCTGCACTGTCACTCAGAAAGTTTTAATTCGGGTCTGAAGTGCCGTCATGCACGAGCTTAATATAGAAGCTGCAGTTACACATAAGACCTGAGGTGGCAGCCGTGAGTATAACATGACTAACTTGCATCTAGCCCCGTTAAGGTTAGGATTAGGGTCAGGTATACAGTTAGTTTAGATTAGTTTTTATATATTTCTTACTCATATTTTTAGTGTTTTATACAGAATTTGTACGTTTTTCTTTTTTTTCAAATACAAGCTTATAAAGGCATGCGTACGATGTCTGGTTCTTTATAAATACACCTGTATTAACCTCTTAACCCCCACCTGATTAGTCTAAACTAGTGTTGTTTTGTTGCGGTGACGTTGTGGTTGGAGCTGAGGCTGGACGACACGGCCAAAGAATAAAATCCAGATTTTTTTTTTTTACTCACGATTTGATAAAGTCTCCTGATCTCAGAGTCCTGCTCATTAATATTCATAATGTAGCTACATTTAGGCCCATTAAGAAAACATAACCCTTTTATTATTTCTGTTGCTGATGTCGCCAACTGGCCAATCAGGGAGCGGCTGGCCTTTCCCATCCTATGAAAAAAAAGGCCTCTCCTATTTTCCGCTATCTATTCCCATTGTTCCCCCCAATTTCTTTACACAATTTGTCCTTATTTTTGCCACAATTTCCCCCAATGTTCACACATTTCTTGACGTTGGAGAAGAACCTGATACTGTAAACCTGCAGATCTTCCACATTACTGTTCTGTTTTCTGGATCCAGATGAAAGTCTCGTTAAAGTACTTGTTTCGATCATAGCCAGTGAGACGTGAGAGCCTGGGCTGGTCAGGAGTTGGATTCGTCCTGGAGCGCCCTCTGCTGGCAGTCGTGCATCATCTTGATCTCCACATTTGATAATCTTGGCTTTAGTGAAACGTTGGCTTCGCTGCTGATGAACATCAAATCCGGCTTTAGTTTTTGGCGTTTCTCTCTGGGACAGATGAAGGCATTAGCAGGAAGAGGCGGAGCTCTGGTGGAGAAGGCGGAGCATCGAGACGCCATGAGCTCAGTGTCTGTCAGGAAGCGTTCCCTCCGACGTGCGGGTCACAAGCCGAGACAGAGAGAACTTTTCACAGGGACTGGCATAAATCATTCATAAAGTCAGTGTGTTCTGCAGTCTGGGGGAAGGAGACGCCCCTCAAAAGCACAAAGAAGCTGTTATTCAAGAGGACTGTGCGGGATCCCCCTTTTTCAAGACTCCATCATACACTGTAGACACGGGACGTCCCCGAGACTCCATCATACACTGTAGACACGGGACAGCGACCACATTCAGATCGGACGTCCCCGAGACTCCATCATGCACTGTAGACACGGGACAGCGACCACATTCAGATCGGACGTCCCCGAGACTCCATCATGCACTGTAGACACGGGACAGCGACCACATTCAGATCGGACGTCCCTGAGACTCCATCACACACTGTAGACACGGGACAGCGGCCACATTCAGATCTGACGTCCCCGAGACTCCATCATACACTGTAGACACGGGACAGCGGCCACATTCAGATCTGACGTCCCCGAGACTCCATCATACACTGTAGACACGGGACAGCGGCCACATTCAGATCTGACGTCCCCGAGACTCCATCACACACTGTAGACACGGGACAGCGGCAAAATTCAGATCTGACGTCCCCGAGACTCCATCACACACTGTAGACACGGGACAGCGGCCACATTCAGATCTGACGTCCCCGAGACTCCATCACACACTGTAGACACGGGACAGCGGCCACATTCAGATCTGACGTCCCCGAGACTCCATCATACACTGTAGACACGGGACGTCCCCGAGACTCCATCACACACTGTAGACACGGGACACATTCAGATCGGACGTCCCCGAGACTCCATCATACACTGTAGACACGGGACGTCCCCGAGACTCCATCATACACTGTAGACATGGGACGTCCCCGAGACTCCATCATACACTGTAGACACGGGACGTCCCCGAGACTCCATCATACACTGTAGACACGGGACGTCCCCGAGACTCCATCATACACTGTAGACACGGGACAGCGGCCACATTCAGATCGGACGTCCCCGAGACTCCATCATACACTGTAGACACGGGACGTCCCCGAGACTCCATCACACACTGTAGACACGGGACGTCCCCGAGACTCCATCACACACTGTAGACACGGGACAGCGGCCACATTCAGATCTGACGTCCCCGAGACTCCATCATACACTGTAGACACGGGACAGCGGCCACATTCAGATCTGACGTCCCCGAGACTCTGTGACGATTGTTCAGCCTCACAGTAAAGACAGACTGCGTTTACGAGTAGCCGAATCCAGAATATTAGCAATAACCCGGTCAGGCCATGGAAACACCGGGAGGGTCACGCCTTTTCTAACCCCAATGTCTGGTCAACGTGTGTCAGAATCTCCTCGTCTAAAGGAACATATGTGTTCAGTATGTTCTATGTGCTGTCTGGAGCAGTTTTATATTTCTGATTATTTAAACTAAGTGTCAGGCGTTTGTACGTTCACATAAACAGAGCACATGAGTCAATCACTTCCTGCAGAGTCACATCCAAAAACACATGAAGTCTGTGGCTTTGTAAAGGTTCCTCCTGCTGATGATCAGAGTAAAGAGTAGATCCAGTGCATCTTGGTCCTAATCTGGCCTAAAAAGCTTTGTTTCCAACAAAGTACAAACATAATGTTGTCCAAGAACAGCCAAAACACGAGCCTCAGGTCTGAGTGCTTTGTCTCACTGTGCTGTTTCTTTTACTACAGAGCACTGACTTTTTATTTATTTTATATTGTGAGTCCAGGGGGCACAATTTTACTGTAAAGCTTTGAAAAATCAGAAAGCATTAGTCAGTATTTTTTCTATTAGGGCCAGATCTTGTGCTGCCGCACAAAGGGGCGGAGCTTATGTGCTCTGTGAGGGGGCGTGTGAGAGGAGGACATTCATTTCCTGGTTTCCACGGCGCTGCCTTGTGTTCTTCCTTAAGCCTGAGGCTCTCAGGTCAAACTAAACACTTTCTTTCCCCATCGTGAGCTAAACAACGTTCACGTCTGGAGAGAAAGATCTACAGCGTCCGCTGTGGCGCGGATCAACTTACGTGAACGCGAAACAAAACAAATGCACATGTTCAACCCATGTTCAATCAATGTGTATTTACATATCTGTTCAATTGATAAAAATAAAGTAAGCTACACATAGCATTAGGCTATATATGGGTATAAAGTGTGCACTAAAGAAAAAGGCGTGGCAGCTCTGCACTTTTGGAATAAACCACTTTATTAGCTGTGGTGAAAGGCCTGAATATTGACGTTCCAAAGCTCGGGGAGTATTTGCATCAGGATGTTCTCCGTGTGTCGTGTTCTGGATCGGGATTTCCCAAATGTAATCAGGTTTTTCCAAACGGTTCAGAAACCTGCATATTGACCGTGACCTCCAGCTGAGCTTCAGTTACTTTCCCCTCTTCACTTGCTCTTGTGTCGTTATATGAGCGAGAATCTAGTCTAGAATATAGTTTCACTGCTTCATTGGACGCCGACAGGAAGTGACGTAGATGAAGGATAACGTTGTTTTTACTGTTGCCGTGCCGACCATGTGAAAGCCTGTGATATCTGACCTCCTGGGCTGTAGAGGTCCTGGTGTGATGGACGGTTGTGTCCTGCCCTGGGAGCCGCCGCGGCGTCTGTTTGGCTGTTCCTCTCTCCGGGCGTGTTGTGTAACCTCTGCAGCGGTCAGGCCGGATCGATCCCTGGACCGCGCTCATCTGGGCGGCCTGTTTCCGGGAAACATCTGGCTGCGTCTGAATCCCATTACATAACTCCTCCACGTCACGTCGGCGAGCGCTCAAAAGACTAAACTGTCCTACTTTCACACCGGATTGTGCCGTGTCATCTCCCCTCGGCGCTATTTATAGACCTGATGCAATTCTGTGTCTGGGGGAGGGGCTTAGGACAATATATGTGTTATATAATATATAACACATATATTGTCCTCCCTCACCTGGACACTAACACCATATAACATATTATGTTATATGGTGTTCACGGTCAGAGAGAGAGCGAGAGACAAATGACCCCCGCCTGAACCCAGCACATTCTCTCCAGCTTTACCCAAATCTAAAAGCTTCAAGAAAAAAATACAAAAATGTGAAGAAAAATGACAAAAATGTGATAAAAAAATGACAAAAATGTGATGAAAAAATGACGAAAATTTGATGAAAAAATGACGAAAATGAGATGAAAATGAGATGAAAACACATTTAAAAGAAGCAATAAAAAAAGGGACATGACGTGTGAAAATTGATCAGTTTAGAGTTTTGTACAGATTTGGGTAAAGCTGAATGAGAGATAATGCACTTGGTTAAGGCCGGGGTTAAGAGGTTTAGACGCTGCAGGTGAACAGGGTATGGTCTGCTGTAGATCACTGACACAAACATGAGAACCACATGTTCTGCTGGGTTTCAGTGACATCACAGCGTTCTAAAGGCCGATATTATATAGAGGAAAACATATTTTGTTTTTGAGGACATTTTGGTCTTTACAGAGATTATGGACCATGGATATTAATGATATAGAGCTGTATTGGCCCCGCCCTCCACCTGACATTATGACGTCATCACAAGGCCTTTTCTAAAAATGCCCAAAATGTCCCATATTTTCAGCAACAAAATCGGAATAATGGATCCAGCCAGGATTAAATATATGGTTTTATTTTGTGACATATTAGTAAGCTAGACTTTTTCAGAGGGGGTTGTGGATATGTTGTTGGTAAAATAATCCGTTTCTTTGTGGAAAGTGTTTGCAGTGCTATTCTTGTACCATTGTGGTTCCAGCAGCAGAATGCCTCGCTGTGCTCGGAGTGTGGAGCACATCTGTGAAGGGGGAGCCTCCGCCCACGCTCCGCTCTCAGGGTCAGCTCTGCTCTCAGCTGTGCTCAGCCTGAGGCGTCACAGGACCAGTAAATATAGACTCGACTGCAGAGAACCACTGCCAATCAACCACCGACTGTCCAGGAATCCACCCGAGGTACTACAGGAAACTGCAGTATCTGAGAACCATCTGGAATACTGTGATCTTTTACTAAACTATTTAAACACCGGACTTTCTATTCACTTTAAACACAAACTGAAGCAACTGTCAATACAAAGACTTAAATCAGGAGCAACACATGACGACATCAGAGGGGAAAGAGCTCGACTAAAACTGAACTTTTGCAATCGCTTTAAAGGGATATTTCAGGATGTTTGACATAGGGCCTCATTTCCTCATTTGCTGATTTCTGGAGATTTTTTTTGTAATTCATGCACTTCTTATGTTTGAGTTTCGTGGCGCTAGGCTAGTGTGAAGCTAGCACATGTCTATGGTATCAGCTAGCCTGCATTAAAAACAGTGTGACCCGCTCCACAGAGCACCTGAGGCAAGTCACTGATAACACCAGACTAACCATATACATGTCTGTGTCCATAGAGTCATTTTAACCATTTTGCATTTAAAAGAACTTATATTTGAGCAGCATCAGCTTCGTGGTTGTATAAGCTATGCGGTGGCGGAGTGATCTGCTAGAAAATAGTCCCTCAAAATGCGATCGTTCATGTGATGCAGGTCAGTTATATTCCAAACATGATTCTACATATCACTATCAAACAATGATCAGAGAAAATATTTTTCTTTTCTGAAGTTTATCTCACATTGAGTCTTACTGACACCTGCGCCCGGTTGAATTCTATAACTTGAACGCCACCTATTGGCTGGACCATGATTGTCCTTGCACCGACAGAAGATCAGGCCCTTTGTCTTTGTTTGAGAATGAGAGAAATCTGGTACAAGACTTTAACTCTCAGGCCTTATATTTCTGATGTTCCCGATGCACTATAAGTATCTGGTCCACAGTGCTGTATGAGTGACCTTTTACATCTAAATGTCTGAGAATGAGTCTCTTGTAAACATCCGGCGTGACTCACAGACAGAGCCTATAGAACATGTTTGATCAGCCCGTCTGCGTCCTCGCTCGGCCCCTCCCCCCTCGCGCTCCGTGTTGTGATATAGAGCGAGCTAATCTAGACGGAGGTAGCAGCCAAAGGGAAGTGCCAGCCCATCTGCCGAGGACTCCTCCGCTACAGACAGTGACCGGCTGCACCTCCGCCACAACAACACACTGCTCTACACTCAGTACCCACGTCGGATTTCAGAGGAAGACATGAATATTAATGAAGCAAACCATATTGAGGACAATATAATCAACGCATGTACAGCATGGGGGCCACAGATCGGTGGTCAGTGCAGTCGAGCATTCAACTGAGTGCATTGAAGAGAGGATTAAATCATTCCCCAAACCTTTATTTAGGCGCGGAGCCATAAGGGCCCCAGACCTCGCTCTGTGGGACACATTTGGGGCACCCCTGTTTCAGGGACCCAGCAGCTGAACGAGTGGTCAGCATTCTGGACATTTTGTGGGGGGGTTTCTGGCAGGTTTTCTCTGCTGACGGAAAAACCTAAAACACAAATGATCCTGGAGCTTTGTAGAAGCTGCCATGATGAAAGTTGAGACGCCATGCTGACCACACATACAGCCAGTGAGTCACAAAAAGGTAAATACTGCACCTTTAAAGCGGTGTTAGGGAACTTTTCGACTCAAATTTCCATGTGAAAAACAACTTGTAGCCACACACACAGCTTTGCGGGAGGGGGCTCCTCTTTTCTATACAGTCAAAATCCTGCGTGCGTCTCCCCTGTCCCTCTGCTGCCTGTGTTGGCTCCGCCTCCGTGAGCTGCTGGAGCCTCGCGCTGAGAGACAGCTACAGACTCCAGACATTACTGATGTTATAACTTTAGACAGGAGTCCTGTACTATGTGTGTAATGAGCTCATACACATGAGAGGAAAAGGCCGACATTGTGACGTATCGCCGCGTGTGATCGCATTGTTTTCCCACCACAAACCCAGTGTAACTTTATCTAACCATAAAACCGAAAATATGAAGCGGATTTCTCTCAAATAAGAAGTGGCTGAAAGCTCGGGATGCACTGACTACATGTATGGATTAGTTTAAGTTTGTAGAGATCTTGATTTTGTGTAAAAAGCAGGTTCATTCCTTCAGTTCTCCTTTCTCCGTCTCTCTCCGATCCTATTCTCTTACTCATTTAGTCTTTGCTTCTGTATTGTTCTCGAATGTAGCAAAGAGCGATCATGAGGAGCTTGATAAACATGCAGCCTTAGAAAAAAAAAAGAAAAAGGAATAAAAGCGTCTCATGGGTGAGACCATCGTTTCCCTTTGTACCGACTCGTGCACGAGTGCAGAGTGCGCCTGTGTCTGAACCTTTGCTTTAGCCGACCACGGGCCCCCTGGGTCTGATGGGTTAAACCCCCCCCCGCGCATTTCACACACTACACTGGAGAGAATAGAGATGTAAACACGTGTGTGTAAGTGAAAACGTAAAACAATAATCATTTAAAAAAGGGGCACAATGCACTGAACTGCTAATGCGGTGTCTGCAATGAGCTGCCCTGGCACATTAGACAGGCTTCTTCTGTGCCTGTTCTTAAATCTGTTCTTAAAACACACTTGTTCACTTTGACTTTTGACACAGCCTGAGATTTTGACATTTTATCAGATTCATTTGTATTTGATGCACCTTTTGTATTGTATTTTATGTTATGTTTGACCTTTGTAGCACTTTGGTCAACTCAGTTGTTTTAAAGTGCATTATAAATAAAGTTTCCATTTATTTTATTTATTTATTTATTTGAAAAGGAGGGACAATACATATTAATGAACATTTTTACAAATGTAAATATGCCAGATTATAGCCTTAGGCTAATTTCCATCTGCAGACGCTCTGGCAGGTTAATGTTACACACGAGTTAGTAAAAACATACAGAGACACGATATACAGACTATATACAGACTATATACAGACTATATACAGACTATGTACAGACAGGAATGAGAACAGTGATCACATCATGTTAAAACAAATAACAATAACAAGAGTGGACAGAGGAGAAAATAGAAAATAGTAAATGCATCGACTGTATTGCACAAACCTCAATAATGCACATGCCCTGACAGACCTGATATTGCACTGACCCATATTGCACCATTCTGTATTGCACTGACCCATATTGCACCATTCTGTATTGCACTGACCCGCATTACACTGACCCCTATTGCCAACCCATGTTATGGGACTCTTATTGCACAACTCGTATTACACTGATAATTGTATCTCTTTTTTTTAATAATGCACTATCATGATTAACTAAACGTGATCACATGTTTGTGTGCCCCTCAGCCACACTTTTAAATGACTCCTGAATGTAGGGAGACTCGTGCTTTCCCTCACTGACAGTGGAATACTATTCCAGAAGCTCACTCCCTGATATGACAGGACGTTCTGTGAGAAGGCAGTCCGCTTAAATGCCAATTCACAATCACCTCTCACAGTGGCTCGAGTCACTCGAGACCCCGCAGCACTGCTAGACTTTTGTTTAATAAAATCACTCAATGGTGGAGGCGCCAGACCATGTATAACCTTATAGATTAAACCGGCTGATTTAAATAATTTGAAATTAGCAAAGTTTAAAAATTTATATTTATCTAAAATTTGACAATGGTGGTATGACGAAGGTTTCTTGTCTAATATTTTCAATGCTCTTTTGTAGCATACTTCGATTGGCCCAATAGCAGCATGACTTGTATATGACCAACTTGTTATGCAGTACTCAATATGAGCCAGTATCACAGAGTGCAGGAATGTAATCGCTGCTGTATCTGTTAATGATGTGCGAATATGTCTAAAGTTCCGTATATTAACATTTACAGTTTTCACTACTTTTTTAACGTGTTTTTTGAAGGATAGTTTTGAGTCTATTAGCACTCCCAGATACTTAAATTCCTCAACATTAGTTAACTCTTGTCCATCCAGGCAAACTTTTACTGCGGCCACAGTTGTTTTAGGTTTACTAAAAAACATTGATACAGTCTTTTTCACATTAAGGCATAGGCATGAATCATTCAGCCATTTTTGTAGGTCATTTAAGGCTAATGAAAGCTGATGGGCTGCATCATCAGCACTTTTGGCTTGTGTAAAAATTACCGTATCGTCGGCATACATAATTGTGTCCACATTTTTGCACACATTGGGCAAGTTATTTACATAAAGTGTAAATCCATTGCTATAATGACCTCTGATAAACAGATTTCTGCACACCCTATAGATAAAGAACACTGCTGGTCAACAGCTCCTTTTAGACAGAGTCTTTCTTATGGTAGTTGTTTTATTACAGTTAACAAACAAACCTGTGATGTCCCAAGATTCAAAATGAAATATGACGCTCCAAACTGCTGAGGCGACAGTGCTCACCGTTATCAACATAGAGAGGCCATGAAGTAATTCTATTAAATAAACCCAAAGTGACAGCTCAGCAGCTGCTTAGAGGGGGAGGGCTCTCCAGATGTGCAGCCTGTAACAGCACAAGAAAAGGCTCCTAATGGGTTTTGGACCAAAGTCCCAGGGCTCCGAGGTGTCCGCTCAGCAAATACAGGGGAGGAGGAACAGCCAGGGAAGCAAACGCAACAAAGACTGCTAACCTTCGAGAACTCTATCAACATGAACACAAAGGCAGGGGGTTCTTGTATTACTTCAGTTTTCTCTCAAATATTCTTTAAACACGCACAGTTAAATCTGATCTTATCACAGCTGACCTTTCCTGAAACCCCGCCCCAAAACGGTCATTAACTAATCACACAGAGCAACCGTTATTAGATATATAGTGTACGGGGGCGTGTTTTTCCCCTTTTAAAGCTGAGGTAAGACTCGTATACTGTCCCGAGCAGCTGACTTCATATTTTATCAATAAGAAGAGAACTTTCTCGGTAAGAGTTGATGAAGACGGCAATCCGGGTATTTTCATGACATATCCCCTAGTTACGACGTCCACCACATTGGCGTCGTAGAAGCTGTTCCTTTAATTCCTCTGGGCGTCTGTGCAGCAAACGCACAAACTGGTGTTTAGAGGCAGGTTTCACCAAAGAAACTCACAGAAACTGTGGTCGTTTCGAAGCCTGTTCCTACAGATGCATCTCTCATGTAAACGGCTTCACGGGCCTGTAAATAGAGCTTTTTCTCACCGTATGGTCTGGAACGATGAGGCCAGTGGCAAGGCAAGTTTATTTGCAGAGCACAATTCATACACAAGGCAATTCAAAGTGCTTCACAGTTGCATAAATATAAGAAAACAAATACAATCAATAAAAACATCAACATAGAATTAATCAATTACAGTAAGAGGCAAGAGTGTAGATAAAATACTTTCAGTTATATGCATTTGAAGTCTTGTTTGGGTTCGCTCTGTCTTGAGAACTATTTTAAGTCTTGTAGTGCCGACTCTGGCGAGGTAAGAATGTCCAGTCCATGGCATTCATATCATTTCTGATGTTCCTTCATAATAAACAGATTATTACATGATGTTTAGTGACCGTTGGAAGTGAATCCGATCCACAATTAGCAGAAATAAATTAATATGTTTCAACATTTCGATCAGAAGCCACTTTTATTTAATTTTATTAACCATTTCATTAATGACTTCAAACGAGGCTTTGACTTCATCTACATGAGGTCGACAACAGCTGAAAACATCTGGATTGTTCATAATTTGCAATGTTTCCCAGATGCTTAATAACTGTTTCCAGAGGTCGTTACGCCGTCTGTCCTTTCTATGTTTAGTTTATAAAGTGTAAAATGTAAAAGCTGCGAAGCCTCAGAGCTGCCTCTTTAACGGGGAACTGCCTCACTAACCCCTTGTTCCGGATTGTCACGTGGTTCATTAATGACTCGTCCACACGCCTGTGCCGGTTCCCTCCACTGCACGACGTAACTGCCTCGATCTGGAGAATATCACACTGGCGTGTTTGTAACGCTTCTGCCTTAGGACAACAGATTTAGCTTTTATGCTAACTCTGGAACATTTACATCGAGGCTTTGCTGCCGACGTGTTGATTATTGTGCACTGTCCTAATTCAAATAAATAAATATTGCACCAAAAATAATCTCTACTTGCACTTCTTCCTCGTTAGGACATGTCTTAAAAGTCGACTTCTTGACGTAGCGAGCGAAGAGTTGTGAAGGGGGCGGGGCTTTTGCAAAAGATAAATTGCAGTAGTTTTCAGGAAATTAGGTCTATTGTTCTAAACTATTACCCAAACATTTCATATAGTCATACACAATAAAGAGACATAATCCGTTGTATGAGGTTTGATAGCTGTGTTTGTTGTTAATTTGTTTTTAATTGGTCTATCAAACAATTTAATTTTGTTTATGTGAAGTCTGCATCTGGCCGGCCTCGCGAGTGCATCTGTGGTGAGCTCATTAATATTCAAAGAGACATTACCCATTACCTTATGCATGAAGGTTAATGTGCCGGAAATTTGACCTAATTTAACAAATGAGATCTCCCTTTGGAAAACTGTTATGTACTGTTATATAGATCAGACTGTGTTGTACAAAAGCCTTTACATCTGCACAGATCTCCTTCAAGTGTCCTCTGTGGAGATGGCGGGTCAGTTTGAGCACTCATTACTTACTCTCGGCTGCCTCTTCTCCAAATGTGTTCACTTTTGGGGGCAGAAGCACTGATCTGCTGATCTTGTGTGCAGATGAAGCCAACATCGATCAGAACCAGCAGAGACGGGCTCTGAGCTCCATAACCCACATCTCTCTGACCCTCGTGATGAGAAATTAGTTTTTGCCTCGTTCGTAAATGTTACGAACAAAACTGGTGACAAAGGGCAGCCCTGGCGAGACCCAAGCGTTCACGTTTTTTGTGAATATTGTTTTTTGGTGAATCCACACCACGGGCCTGATTCACAACGGGACCACTGAGAGATCAAGGTCAAGGTCTAGTTTATCTATAAAGCAGATTTAAACTAAACAAACCCTTTGTGTGGGAAAACAATCAATAGCACCATTGCTCTACAACTACTTTGAACAATTAAAGATGAACTATAGATGTATATATAATTTAAACTGATATATAATTTGTCAAAACATGAGAAAAGTTATAACTAACAGAATGCTAACCATAATGCTAACATTAGATACATGCTACTCTGAGTGTGGCTTTTTCACGTCTTTATTCAAGCAAGCTAAATAGCTCTCAATAAAGTGTCTACATGCCTACAAAGAGTTAAAGAAATTGTGCTTTTGAAACAAATAGAGTTAAATTAGCCTTATACACAAATGAGGCAAAAGGGATTTCCCTTGGCACAAAGATAAAGTACAGAGTAAAGCTTTAAAGTGCATATGGTATAATATGCATAAGGTTTTATTGCTTTTGAAAATAGGACTTATTTAGATGGAATCTGTTGTAAGTAATAATTATCATTTAATTTCAGAGAAGAAGCAATTTTAATGAAGAAATGTTGGGTAGAGGCAAAGTTCCAGAGAAGTGTGACTAATTTCCTATTCGTTTGTTAAGTGTGATGTCACAGCTCGACTTCCGGGTTCGCGGATGTGCGAGAAACTACAAAAAAAACTTTAAAACAACAATCAATATTTCTGAAACTCAACAGAGAGTTACTGAACTTACTTATGTATCAGACTCATGAGCCAAACATGCTGAACCTACTGCTATAAAAGTAATATTTACCAAAATTGCTACATCCGGGTTTAGAAGAGATAAATGCTAACGGCGCAGCAGCTACGCTAACCCCGGGAAGTGGCGACTTTAGTAAATATTACTTTTTAACTGTGCATTTTTGGCGACTGAGTCTGAGAAATAAGTAGGTTCAGTAACTCTGTTGAATTTCAGAAATATTGATGGTTGTTTTTAAGAGGTTTTTATGTTTTTTTCTTACGTATTTGCCGGTATGCTAGGACCAGGAAGCGGAAGTCATGATGTCACACTTAACAAAGGTATTGACATAACATGGTCGTTTAAAATGGTTTGCCTCTATCTAAGTCACTTCCTGTCAGTGTCCAATTAGGAGCTGAAACTATAAACATCACAAAATGGTCAAACTAAAGAAAGCTGGGTAAACTTTTAGCTAAATCTAGAATATAATTGTGTGAATTGTGTTTTAGCTGTAATTGTGTCTAATGTGTCACATGACTTTTAAAGCATAATTAAATGTGTGAAGCGTTAAAAGCCCTCGATAATCAGTTTAGTGGAATATGCAGCTTTAAAATGTCCTCGTGGGAGCGGTTTTACATTTGTATTTCTGGCTGATGCCGAGTCCCAATCGGCCGCAGAATAAATGAGTAAAGTCACCTTGAGCTCCTGAGTAAGCGTCAGGTCCCGTCCGACAGATGAAGCCTGTGATCCAGCGACGGGTCTATAATCTGATCTGTGGCTTCGTGCCATAAGAACCACTTAGTAAATGACTTCTACAAATGTTTACGGGGCTCAAACGTCATGATTCATTCTGTCATATTTGTGAAGTGCAGATCTGACGTACGGCCTCAGACGCTGCAACAAAAGTCCGCTTTGCTTCTTAGTAAAACGACAAAACTGACGCAGACGAGACGCCGTTTGGTGCCTCCATAGGTGCTGTTTAAAGTGCATTCTGTACGGCAACAGTTGAAGGCTGTGTCTGAAACCATCAGAGCGGTGAGAGGTCTTATGATGATAAGAAGCCTCCGAATTGGGCTGTCAGTTTGGAAGGAGTTAAGCTAACTCTCATAGCCACTTTAGCATAGGGACCTCTGGTACTAACTCACCAGTGATTAGGAGCTATGTGCCATCCCATAAGCCACTGCACCAATCCCCCCACCCCCATCGCCCCCACCCTCGAGTGATTCATGCGCAACCACTGTTGATTGACAGGAGCACATTTAATAACAATTAAAAAAAAGATTATGCACAAGCCAAACTTTATAAAAGTGACAAAACACATGGTCGTCACCACAGCTCAGTCACATGTCAGTGTGTTAAAGACAGAATGTTTTCTTTTAGTAGAAACTTAAGCCACATGGATCATTTGCTACTGTAGTTTTATGAAACAGCTGTTGGGATAAAATAACACTAAGGGGAAATGTGAAGGATTATTTGGATTTTTCTTTTTTTTCCTCCTCAAATGTCTTTATTTTCACACCATGTTGTTGCATATGCAGTACAGTAGGGGGCGACATGCGCTTTTGTTTGCCTGCAGTCTGCCAATAACCTTTAAGAAGAAGAACATCAGCTGTTGGTGATGTCACTTCCCCTTCCCCTGGGTAAGGACGGTCCAATTGGGCAAATCGCTCAACAGCAAACAGACGACCCCATGAAAGGTCAAGGGTCAGGAGCTCGGGTTAGGACATAGAGGCTAGAATTTGATGGTTTCAGATGCAGCCTAAAGGGTTTGCCTCTAGCTATGTCATTTCAAATGAGGAAGTGAAGCTATAAAAATCACAGAAATGGTCAGACTAAAGACAGCTGGGTAAAAAATGTAAGGAGACGTTGATGATGGTGGACTTGGACTAGAAACTGGACTGATCTGTGGATGCAAATGCAGAAAACAAGAAAGGACAGAGCAGAATCTAATATATAATCACCCCTGCACGATGCTGTGGCCCCTCAGAGAATATATATATATGACTATATTAATGTAATGTTTTTATTATCTATGATCCCTTTGGGGAGTACGTGTGCAACAGTGAAATGCACGAGTATTGGAAGTATTGAATAAGGGGTAGGTGCACATAAGCTTCCTCGTTTCAGCCCCAGATGTGAAGGGCAACAGCTTAAACAAAGAAAAGTACCTGGTGTGTGAGAGTGTGAGAAAAATACTTTATGAGAAAACCAAATCATATAAATCCAAACCAGAATCAAAGCGATTGTGGTGGTCGGACCGTCAGCGTGGCCTGTGCAGTAATGAAGCCCTGTGTGTGTCAGTATTTCTATAGGATTCAAACACAGACACATGAATACTTGATGATCCTCAGTGGTCGGGGCAGGAGCAGAGTGGGCAGGTGCTTTAGTCCTCTTTAATATTTCATGTGTTAGGCTCTCAGCACCTCCTCCTCTGCCCTGCGCCCCGTTATCTGCCAGACACTCCAAACGCCTCAAAGGGCCTGAAATCCTGCATAACCGGGTTTAAAAACATGCTTTTGGTTCCACATGTCTGTGTAAAGAAAAGACTCTTCTGAATCTTCCTCCTCTTTCCCTGGGATGATTCTGATTGTGCCCCAGAAAGCACAGCCCCATGAGGATCGGGGGCTCAGGGACATGACTAATTTAGACGCCTCTGTCCTCTTAATGAGGTTCACTTTGAGTTTGGAAACACACACATTCATTCAAGCATCAGGTCCTAAAGCCGGATCTGAGATTATGTGTAAATGATATTTGTCACAATATGAAACGTATCGATTTGTAAATCTCATGACTGTGACAGAATCTGCAGCTGATATTAAAGCTCATATATGACCTTTAACAGGTATACCCTGTTACTGTTAGATATACCCTGTTAAAGCTCATATATGACCTTTAACAGGGTACATGTACCCTGTTAAAGGTCATATATGACCTTTAACAGGTATACCCTGTTACTGTTAGATATACCCTGTTAAAGCTCATATATGAGCTGGTCGGGGCAGGAGCTGAGTGGGCAGGTGCTTTAGTCCAGGAAGCAGGGATGTCGGTAGGGGGCCCTCTGGGGGCCGTTTTGTGCTGTGTGAGAAGGAAGGGGGGACGAACGCTAGCTTGTTGATATTTGCATTCCAAACAAGGAAGACTGCAAAAAGAAAGCCCTTCAGAGACAAACTACAGTAACTTATTACACTCGCCTCGTCCTGCTCTCCTTCCTCCTCTTTATCCTCCTTTTCCTTCCTCTTTGCTGCAGAAGCAGAACTTCTCCACATTCTGTCGTTGCACCTTGGCACGGCTGCCTCAGTGACTGTATTTTCTTGGTCGTTTCTGTCAAATCTGTTGGCCCTCTGGGGGGCCCTGCTGGCCTGGGGGGCCCAGGCAGCTGCCTGCCTTAAAATGGCAAGCGATGCCCCTGCAAATGGCCGGGGGTTTCAGGGCTACGGTAACGTCAACACTTACAGCGCCTCCCACTGGACAAAGCAGCTGTAGCAGCTCTCAGTCACACGGGGAGAGCAAACAGACTCTTTCCTCCAGTTTTACCCAAATCTAAAAGCTTCTTGACAGGAGTGTTTACAGCCTACAGGCCAGTGCAATGCCTCATTTGAAAGCTAAGACCTACACACTGATACAAATGGATCTTTTCTTCAATTGTTGTCGTCACTTTTTTGACGTTCTTTTGTGACGTCTTCATCACTTTTCTTCTCATTTTTGTTGCTATTTTGACACTGTTTCAAGAAGCTTTTAGATTTGGGTAAAGCTGAGTGCTGGGTTAAGTTTCAGCTTCAGAGCAGGATTGGCCTCTTCAGTCTCGGTTAGGGTTAGGGGCGCTGGGTTAGGGTTAGGGGCACTGGGTTAAGTTTCAGCTTTAGGATTGTCCTCTTCAGTCTCGGTGAAGTGTTTCCTGGACGGCTGAGTGGTCTCTTCAGATGCACATAATGGGTTTGTTTTCTGGCTGCAGCTGCTTCAGCTTTAGCTTCTCCGTCCGTGTGAGACGTGATGATTCTGCAGCTCTGACGTCTCTCCGATGTCGGGTCAGGACGGCGTTTGCACATCGTGTTTCTGACTGTCGGCCTGATGCAGCGTCGACATCGTTTATTTCTCATCTGTTTCAATGTGCTTTGCTTGTAGACATTATATACACAGTTTTAGTTACATAATTAGTCATTTTAATTTGAATATACATGGGAAGTTGTTAACGTTTCTGCTAATTCCTGCCCTGTTGTTGGTGTCCCAGGTCCAATCCAGATGTTAATGTGATGCACAGATAAGAACCTTTAACCACTGGCCCTCAGTGTGGTGGATGTTAAACATGTCAGGACTCTGTAGTGACTTCTCCACGTCTTGAGTTTGGTTGTTAAATATTGGTGTGAAATGTAGTTTTAATGCCAGTTTGATTTCAGTTTAATGCCTTTTAACGACATTTAAAGCAGTACTAAGTAACTCTTGCCCCTAGAGGCCATAAGCTCCACTGCAGGTGTCGTAGCAAGTTGCGATTTTTTAACGTATTAATTGTCTTGGAGAGTAAATCCTACGCTGACAGAAAAGACAAAGGGACAGAGGGATATTGTTCATCTAATTACACAATGGAAATCATTTTTTTCACTCAAACTTGGCTGTAAATACTGTTTAAAGTGACGCTAGCCTGCAGTTAGCTTTGCCCGTTAGCATGTTAGCTTCTTTTTCGTGATTCCATTAGTGTGTATTTGTTGCTCCGGTCCGGTGGCAGTCAAGTTTCAAACATGGTTTTCTGGTCAGAGACACCAGGGGGCGATGAAAGACCCTCTAATCATCCCATAAACACTTGTATTACTAAGCTTCATGAATGTCCAGTGAGAGATCATAGAAAGTTCTTATTGTGTCCTGTCAGCCTGAGCTCCTCCCTCTCCTCTCTCTGAACAATCGCTATCACTAATTAACATGTGCGCAAGACTTTAGCAGGTCGCTTCTCTCCCGATTTTAGCCCAATATAAACTCAGAGAAATGTTAAAGGAACAGGCCACCGTTTTTCCACACTGAGATAAGTTCTCACCTGAGCTTAGACGAGTTGGAGCCATAGGAATATACTGGGAGAGGCTAAATGCTAACAACATCTTTGGTCTTTATGCATGACTGAAGGCACACACAAAGCCCCGACAGGTACGAATCACGGAGGGGCCTCCTGGTGGTTCCCAGAGTCAGGACTAAACACGGTGAGGCTGCGTTTCAGTTTCATGAGGATGTGAGACAGGCCTCAACTCTGACAATGTTCAAATCCAGGCTGAAAACAGTTCTTTTTGCCCACGAATATGAAAACTGAAAGTGTTTTATCTGCACTCTCGCCTTTTACTGTAGCTGATGAAGTTTATGTTGATGTTTTATTGAGTTTTCTTGTAATTTTATGCAACTGTGAAGCACTTTGAATTGCCCTGTGTATGAATTGTGCTCTACAAATAAACTTGCCTTGAGACTCAACTCTCCTAAGCTCAGGTAAGAACATATCTCAGTATGGAAAACGGTGGCCTGTTCCTTTAAGAGCTCAACTTTGTCTTTTCATGGGGACTCGCTTTGTCAAACGTGCTCCACAGAGCGAGAGAGAAGTGTCGGCTCTACTTACTTAAACTAGTATGTTACTGGGCTACATGTGAATTAACTTGAAGGGTTTTTCATCATTAAGCCCGATTTGGATTTGTCATCTAAATCATCAATTGTCCCACGGAGCCCTGGACTTGAATTGTCCAACCACGTCTTCATCACTAAACCCCCCTGGCATCTGTGGCTACAAAGCTTGCTGACTCCGTTTGTGCCTTTTGTGTCTGTGACAGAATCATTGCACTAAATCCTAGCGATAAATCGGCTCCTTTGGTTCTTTCTCAGTAACGGCCCAGGCTGCTGGTTGTGAATATGGCCCGTCTTCACGTGAATAATGGGGGAACTCTGGCCTTTATCTCGCGCAGATGTGATCGCGAGGCGGTAATTGTTTCCCCAGACGTCCAATAATAGTCACTGATGGTCCGGAGCTGCAGAGGCGCTCGTGGCCTTCCCTCTCTGCTGCTGGAAATTACATAAAAAAATCCCTTCTGGAAAAACGGAGGCGGCCGAGCAAACCGCGTGAAGATGAAGACGTCTGCAGCTGCTTCGTTAAAAAGTGACAGTCATGGAGAGAAGCTGATGTGAGAGCCTGGCACAGAGAGACTCCACGCTGAGAGGGGGAGGTCCGGGGAGGTCCGGGGAGGTCCGGGGGAGGTCCGGATGTGTCGGAGAGCCGGTCGCTCCTCACAGCAGCAGAGGAAGGACCGGCTGGGCTCAGAGCCTCAGAGGATCTGTCCGTTCTGTTCTCAGACACTCGGCTGGACGTCTGCACTTCCTTTGGCTGCAGCGTAAAGGAAGTCGTGATTAGAATGATCAGAGTTTTGAGCCCAGATGGCTGATACGAGACATTTGCTCATTTGCAGCTGAAAACGAGATGTATCAGCGGCCAAGTTCACAACAAAGATCTGGTCTTCATCTGGTTTCTGCTGGAGTGTCATAGAAACGTTATAATCTGATATACGTGATTTGATAAACATGTAATTGGATTTCAGTCTGATATTTCACATCCGTGCAGAAACAAACAGCAAAATGTACATGTTTGCCCATCAATGCCAATACAGGACTTTGTGTTTGTGTTATTTTCAATCTTTTCTTTTCATGGTAGTGGAGGCAGAGTCCAGCTGAAAGAGGTGATGGGAAATGGTCTCCACTTATACAGCGCTTTTCCACCTTTATCAGGCCCAAAGCGCTTTACAGTAAGGATCCAGTCACACATTCACTCTCATCATTGCCCGTGTTTTTCTTGGTGGGTGATTATGTGAGCTACTGCTAAACTAAAGAGTTTGCAGTAAGAAAACGGGGAACAGTTGTTGCGTGAAAGGTTGCTGTAGCAATTCAGACCAAAAATACACTGAAACCTACGATTCTATAGAGTTCAGGAAATTCTACCATGGAGATCCGCCATCTTTGCAGCTGTTAGCATACATTTCCATAGACTAACCACTGGCTAAAAACAGAATAAAAAGTGGAGATACTTAACTTAACTTTAAACTTTAAAAATCTCCATTAGTTTACAATTGCTGCTAATCCCATAATGCTTAGCAATATGACATCACATTCCCAAACTCTATAGGTTTTCTTCAGAAAAGAGGCTGAGCAACTTAACAGAGCCTGGATCCCAGCTGTGGCCGCAATGATGTCCTTCTCTCTGTGCTGCAAACCAACCATACGAGCGATCGCGATGTCGTCACATCCGTTAGCCGTGGTCGGCATTTTTCATTTTCATATTTGATAAAAATGTGGTAAAAATCCCATGTTCGGCAAAAACAATGTCCATAAACAGGGCATTGCTTCTCTTGCGCTGTAACAGATCTATCATTTTATAAAACCGAGTTAGACCTGTAGGCATCAGCTGCTGCCGACCATTCACCAAAACATCCGGCCAAAATTGCGGAAGTAAATAATAACAGCGATCGCTCGTTTTGACGGGTGTGTATGACACGCAGCCAAGTGGCGACTCCAGCGGACTCGTTTGTCAGTTTTTAGTCTTTTATAGTCGAGCGGCCGGTTTCGCCACCGCAGCCCTGAAACCAGAAACGTTCGAACTTCCGCGTAGCTCATGGGCGTTCACGTTGTGATGTATATTTGAAACCATTTTTTTAATAACATCGAAAATGAAAACACTAAAGCACTAAATCATAGGAACAATATATTAATATAAAATAACTTGGAAGAGTGAGACTGGAGCAGTTTGCTGTGTGTTTCCTTGTTTTGTGAAAGATGCACTTCAGCGGCAGATGCAGCTGTGGCGAAATCCCTGATCAGCAAACGTGGAGCTGTCGCTGGAGTTTAAACCAGCCTTCAGCTGTTTACTGGAAAACCATGAACATATTCATCACACACCAATAAAGTCAAGTAAAAATCTGATCAATATGTTTTTTCACAGCAAATTGTTCAGTAACAAATGTAGCATGTAGCATATGTAGCATGAAGCCAGGGTTGCCAGGTCCATGGTTTAATTGCTTTTTTATCCATGCTGTTTTCAATGTACAGTCAGCACGGTAGCGCAGCGGTTAGCGCCTCCGCTTCACAGCTAGAAGGTCCCGGGTTCGACTCCCACCAAGGACGGGGCCTTTCTGTGTGGAGTTTGCATGTTCTCCCCGTGTCTGCGTAGGTTTCCTCCGGGTACTCCGGTTTCCCCTACCACTAAAAACATGTGCAATAGGTGAATCCTCCAGCCAGGTGATTCTTAGCATCAGCCTGGCTCCACATCATGGAGACGGGTCCCCGGGCGCGGCACTGCCGTCGACCACTGCTCCTTACGAGTTGCCCCAGCGGCATCGAAGGATGGGTTAAATGCAGAGAACAAATTTCCCTACGGGGACAATAAAGTTAACAAACAAACAAACAAACAGTTGTTTTCAGCTTATTTCTTCATAAAAACAAAACACATCTAATGACAAAACCTCAAACCCCAGTTTTCAGGAGTGTGTGCCCTTTAATAGAAGACGTTTATCTGTTTTCTGTATTTGCTGTGGTGTCTTATGGATGAGGCTCAGAACAGATTTATTGACAGTAGAACATAAATGAAGAGCATGTTGTTTGTTTTTACCGCGTGTTGTTTCGTGGGCAGCGACAGGTTTATGTCTCAGTTATGTGATTATAGACGTGTTTGGATAAAGCGGAGACTTTTATCCAAATGTTGCTTCAGAACAAGAGGTCGGTTCGTGTCCGACACCAGATGGAAACTCTGTAGGGAGAAAAACGCACAGATGAAGATCACCTGACGCTCCCGTCGTTTCAGGCGAGGCGCTGCAGGAGGAAACATGAAAAGACTCATCCTTGTTTTGTTTTGACCCTTTGTTCAAGAAGCTTTTAGATTTGGGTAAAGCCAAACCAGAGAAAATGTGCTCAGTTCAATGGGACGATGAGAGGTCAACAGCAGCCCAGGATAGATCATCCAGGGCTGCAACTCAGCAGCAAAAATATCTCTTTAGACCCTCGTTTCAGCTCAAATTAACTTTTTTACCTAATTTTTCTACCGATTTTTTCCACATTGGTTTTCTCATAGTTTGCCCAATTTTTCCCAATTTTTTTTACACAAATTTTTTTTTTCTTGTTTTCCCCATTTTCATTTTTGCTCATTTTTTATTACTAATATTTTCCCCATTTCCTCCCATTTTCACCTGAATTATTTCCCATTTTTCACACATCTCTTGACATTGGAGATCCAGTAGTGTAAACTTGCAGCTGTTCCACACATTATTGTCCTGTTTTCTGTTTTTTATTGCCCTAGATATGACTAAATGATGCCTTTTTGCCCTGGTCACCTGCAGCGTCTCGCCTTTAAAGGTATGAAAAGGCCTTGAATCTCCTCCTTGGACAGAGGACATGGCTGGACATATGTTTGTTCTCCGGCAGAGCTCGGTGGAAACGCCTGCAGCCGCTCACAGACAAACATGGATTTATCAGGACGGACCAAAGACAAAAGACGGCAGTTCAAACCAGCTTCTTTACACCTCCAGGTTCACAGCGTCTCACAGTTATCAGGGGAGGGGGTTTTAGCACCTGGGTTTGTATCGACCAGAGGGGGAGAGAGGGGGGGGGGGAGAGATCCAGAGGGAAGGAGCTGCTAAAACACTCACATCTTTAAGACAAAGGCAGGAAAGCCAGTATTTCCTTTCTGCCACTGAAGCCTTTTATTTATGCAATTGTAAATGTCATTTTAATTTGTTTAGACGATGAACACAGATAGGAAACAGTGAACAAGTTCCTCTAATGACTCCAATGCCACAGCGCTCGGAGAAAACCACCAGAGTAAACCAACCGAGCCCTTTTGTTCCTCCTTTTACAATTTAAAACAACAACACTGTCAGTGCTATTTACATGTGGCTCATCTAGGGTTAACCTCCTAACCACCTTAAAACAGTACGAAGTAACTCATAAGTGCCACTGCAGGTGCAAATTTTTAACTCATTGTCTGTGAGAGTAAATATTACGCTGACAGAAAAGACAAAGGGACAGAGGGATATTGTTCATCCAGTTACACAATGGAGATCTTTTTTTTCACTCAAACTTGGCTGTAAATACTGTTTAAATGGCGCTAGCCCACAGTTAGCTTTGCCCGTTAGCCTGTGAGCTTCTTCTTCGTGATTCCATTAGTGTGTATTGGTGACTCTGACCCGGTGGCAGTCAAGCTGCAATTGTGGTTTTCTGGCCAGAGACACCAGGGAGAGATGAAAGACCCCCCATCATCCCATTAACACTTGCATTACCTCCAGAGGGACGACGGGAAGGATTTATTAAGGTAAACAAGTTACTTAGAACCGCTTTAATGGTGCGCATTTTCTCCAGCTCAGCTTTACTCCAATCTAAGCCTATAGGCCAGAGTAATGCCTCATTTGAAAGCTAAGATCTGCAAAACTCATCTAAATGGATCTTTGCTTAAACGAACTTTCAAAGACTTCACGGACATTGAAAGGACTTTACAAACTACTGGGGAATGTTTTTACATCGTGTAGCGCACCATGTTTGTGCTCACAGTTACTGAAACCTTGGAAGAGCAAATACTATTTTTTTCTGCAAACTTCCTGTGTGTCCTGTGTTGTCGCACTCTCTCGGCTCGACTCTGGGGTCTGTCTGATCCGGCCGGTCGTCCCTTCATTCCAGATGTGGCTACATGCCTCCTCTGGTACCAGGAGGGTGTAGGACAGTACACTCCGAGACCCAGGAGACAACACTGACCCCAGCAGATCTTCCCAGAGAGATCCTGGAGAACATATTTTCAGAGCAGTGCTTATGGAGGGAGACCACGAAACACTGGATCTTACTCTAGTCTGTGAAGACATACGAGCCATTGTTTCAGCTGAAGCATTTCATCTCTACAAATGGCTCGAGACTGTTATGATTCTTTAAAAAGGTACAGGGAATTCTTGAAGCAAGCGTACACAATAAAAGTGTGTAAAACTTGCCACCAGGTGCACAAGTCTTTCCCTGGAGGTGCTTTGCAAAAGGGAAGAGGGGGATTATTGAGGGAATATATGATGAGCCACCATTTCCGGGAGTTTGTGGCCCACTTTGCTATTCCTGGATGAGCAGTCGTACTGCATATCTGTATATCAGTTCATTGTGTGTTTCATTAATACAGTTTTAGATGTAAACTTTTCAATATAAAAGAAAAGAAAAAAGGCTTGAAAATAGTTCAAAGTAGAAAGTTTGTCCCCTGAGGACGCGGGGGGTTATTTGGGGTTATTTTAAGTCTACAATCACACAGACGAGCGTTAGTGATGAAAATGTACTTAAATACTGAAATTAACGTGAGTTTGGAAGGACCTGCACCACTAGTTTATAAGATAACTCTGAAGGCCAATGCGTCCATGTGCCGTGTCAACACACTGGAGTGTTCTTTTCTGATTTATCCATTAATCTAAAATAAAATAAGACACAAAAATGTATCTCATTTTCTTCGTGTTAATAGTGTGTTGGCGACAGTTTCCTTCAGGCGTCGCAGACCTGCGTCACTGCAGAGTTTTCTCATTGATTCAGCAGATCATAATCGTGGCTCGGGTGCATTCTTGATCTGGTACTTCTATTTGTGAAATCAACAACGTGACACAATGACACTGTGTTGTTTTTATACAAAAACAAAGGCGTGTCAATCATGTGGCGGTGCTCGTATAATACAGTTTTCCAGTAGTTTTGCTCCGGGCCTGTGCGCACGTGGGTCTGTAATACTGACACTCACATAGACGACTGCATCATCTGCATACACGTAGAAACCAGCGCCTGGACAGCTGTTTGGTAAATCATTAATCTAAAGTGTAAAAAGGAGTGGTATTGATCCCTGTGGGACACCTGTTTTCAGTGTTACGAAGGATGTCAGCCTCTCGTGTAAATTAACACAGTTTCAGCACAGTTTTCTCACTCTTTCTTCTAAACAAACACAAACCTGTGAATCAACCGTCGCTTTTGATAAAGATAAATGAGCTTCAGAGCCGTGATCCTTCTCTTTCTCGTTTTCTAAAGACCATATAGTTTTCCGCGTGGCCCGGAGGCTGTGGATATGTGAGACCCTAGAGACAGTTGTAGGTGTGTAGACTCTGTGACCGCGGGGGCAGGAGGAAGAGGAGGAGGAGGAGGAGTCGGGAAACAGCCAGAGGAAATACGAACGAGAAGATCCCGAACTGAAAAGAAAGAGAACGGGAGGAGGGGGAGAGAGAGAGAGAGATGGGAGGGTGCAAGTGATACGTGACATGTCCGTAACAAAAGACTATGACAGAAATATATAACGCTTTGCTGCTCAAAGGGACTTTTCAATAGAGTTCAGACATGTAGGCCTTGTCCACAGGTAGCAGGGCGTTTATAAAATCCACCCTCCGTCTAGAATAAAACATCCTCTCCTCACCGCGCACATGCGTATCAAGTACATTAACTGCAGTGGTTTGAACGGGACGGTTTCCATCAGATTGTGATGAACATTTTTTTCTTCCAAACTTTCCTTGTGCCCCCCCTGAGGCACAGTTTGGGCTCATTATGGAAAATGCAGGCTCTGATTGGCTCAGTCAGAAGCCAGAGCCACAAAGGAGGGGCGTGTTGAGTGTCTAGTTGAACAGTGATTGGCTGCACCTGGTTGCCCCCCAGCTCCAGCCCCCTCCCTCTCCATATAAAGAGTAGGAATCAGGAGGACAGTCAGAGAGAGGAGAGCTTCTACTGCGGGTTTCTTCTTCAAACAAAACAAATCCTACTTGTGGTACAATAAAGAGTATACTTTTATTCCAGCCAGTGCAGTGATACTAACACGTTGATTGTTGGGGAAACGGATGCAGAACCCTGATAGACTCTGATACCAGGCAGAGCGAGGGCAGGGGGAGAGACGTCTGCAGTGGAAACGTTTGGCACCAAAAAGTGTTCTGCTCGGTTACATTATTGAGCTGAATCTTCGTTTTGCCGTCGCCTCCTCCACTGCAGGTGCGCTCGATCACCTCGATGCACCAACCCAAACTTTACTGAGCCCCTGAGGTGCACAGGGAGCAGAGAGGCCGGTTAGAGGCTGATGATGACACTCGCTGGTTAATGTTTACTCTGTTTGGAAAAGCGTGCTGTCGAAATGTGGCTTTTGTGCATTTAAAAAAAGTAATGACATTTCCCAGCTTTCTTTAATCTCTTAACCCCCACTTGAATCGGTCTAAAAATCTGGTGTTTAACTACCTGAAAAGCTTAATCTCCTGGAAAAGTCATAACTCACACAAGTCAAATGAAAACGGCAGGGCTGGAGTTGGGGGTTGTTGTTGTTGTTCCTTTTGTGTTGGTGTGTCCTGGTGGATGCAGCAAAGACACTGTTCAGGGTGTTTTTGGGTGATACCTGGGAACTGGTAGATTTGGGGGTCCTCGTTGGAGATGTTTGGAGATAGATTGATAGCAGTTTGCATCCACTGATCTTGTGAGTTTTTGCAGGATGTCAGAATAGCCTCCCAGAGCTGCTGTTTGGATGAAAACTGCCTCCCCACCCCATTTGGATGAGCCGTCCTCGTCTTTCCTCATATTTCTCTCCCATGTTCGGAGTTTATGGGGCAGGTTGTGAACAATAATGTGTCCCTTGTACCTATACTCTGGAGACGGCACTATATCTTCCTCATGAGCAGGATACTGTGTTTTACTCAGGTTTCTATGTGGCAATTGGTGTCTTCCCCAGATTATTATCAAAAAGCAGACGTTTACAACATAAAACACAGTATATACACTATATACAAAAGCACATGATCGCAAAACACCACAACACAACAGGGAGGGAAGACACAGACGGAAAACAGACCAGTCGAAATCACAAAACAACCAAACACCAAAAACCATCAGCCCCTGCAGACCTTCACCTGGTGGTCGTGTATGACCCGGAAGAACTCCGTACTTTGATCTCTACAAGATCTAGAGACGGACATTTTAGCCCATTCCTCTTTACAAAGCGACTCAAGCTCTGTCACATTAGGAGAGCGTTTGTGAACAGCAGTTTTCAGGTCTTTCCACAGATTTTCTAGCACTTGCAGAGTGTAGTTTAACCATGTTTAACTTCACACAGCTTGTTTCTAACACTGCAAATGTTTATGTGAGCTTTGTTTAGCATTGTCATTGAACATCCAGATTCCTTTAATACATTAGCATCTTTTGGCTGCACAATCACTTCAATATTCCCAGTGCTGATGTTTTCTGAAAGCTCCTTCAGGCCTTTGTCGGGTGTTTCTTTGGCATTTCCATTGAGGACGGATGAAGGATTGTGAACGAGGATGATTAGAGGATTTGTTTTCTTTGCTGTAGTTTGTCTGTGTTGTATTTGGCTCTGTGTGAAAGCAGACGAGTTCCACTGTCATGGTTCTGTTCCCTCTTTGTTTTGCTTAGTGTTCTTCTAGCGTCGGTTCTGTCCTTGTGGTTTTGCTTTATCTCCCTTGTGCTGATGACCTGCCCCGCCCTGATCTGTTTCACCTGTTCCTTGTAGGGCTGGGCACCTATGACACCAGTATGGCGAATATTAAAAATAGTTTAGTTACTGCCGGTATCAAAAGCAGATACCGCTGGTCGTCTCAGCTCAAATAAATGTTTTTTTTATTGTTTTTGATGCTGGTGTGGTTTCTGAGGGTGGGCCGGGCTGGAGAGGGTGATGATACCCTTTACTCAGGCTCATGTGTAAAGCAGGTCTGGGTCATTACTGTGTAGTGTCAGTGTGAAAGGTGGGCAGAGGTGCAGTTAATCAACTCCTCGCTTAAACGACACACACGAGAGCCAATCAGTGAGCTCGTAACAGCTGCAGCGCCGCGGACGAGCCGTGGACGAGCCGCGGACGAGCACCTGCTGCCAAAAAGTGACTCCGCGTCAGAACACAAGCGCCGCGAAAACAAATTCCTTCAGTTTCCCTCTGCCAAGTTACTTTCCATTAATATGATTTTGTGCTTTTGTGGTTTCACTTTTATGAAACCACAAAAGCACATTTTTTTTAATTCATGCAGTCCTGATACGTGAAGAGGTCAGTGGTGCTAGGCTAGTGCTAGTGCTAGTGCTAGTGCATGTCTATGGTAACTAGTAGCCTGCATTAAAAACCTCTTTTAAATCATGGGCTCGTCCTCCAAACGTTGCCAGATCTGATTTGTAGAAGCTCCTTTGTGAATTCCACGTGTAGTAATGCGGCCGCAGGTAAACAACTACTGTAGATCCGGTCACCGAGCAGATCACTCCGCCGCTGCGTACCTACAACCAGGAAGCTGATGCTGCTCAGATATAACTTATTTTAAATGCAAAACGGTTATATTTCAAATATTATTCAGTCGACACAGATGTTTGTATGGGCAGTCTGGTGTTATTGTGATTTGCCTCAGGTGCTCTGTGCAACAAAAAAGTTCTGATCAGTTCTTAGCTTTCAAATTAGGCCTTTAAGCTGTAAACTCTCCAGTCGAGCTGAACTGGAGAAAATGCGTCCTGCTTCCTCGTGTCGCCCACTTTTATTTCCATTTCACTTTAAACAAGTTCACGGCTGGTTCCGAAACGGTCAGATTGCTAAGAGCTCTTACGCCAAACCGGATGTGCGTCAGCGTCCGCCATGGCAAGTTGCTTCCGAATTGGTAAGTCAGTTAGGAAGTGGTTAGGAAAAGGAGCCTTGATGCTAACTATCATGGCCACTTTAGCATAGGGACCTCTGATGCTAACTAACCAGTGATTAGGAGCTATGTGCCATCCCACAAGCCACTGCGCCAAAAAACCCCACCCCCCTCGCCCCCTCCCTCGAGTGATTCATGCGCAACCACTGTTGATTGACAGGAGCACATTTAATAATAAAAATAATAATAATTAAAAATTAAGATTCTGCACAAGCCAAACTTTATAAAAGTGATAAATCCATGTTGTCGTCCCCACAGCTCAGTCACATGTCAGTGTTAAAGAGTAAACTCAGGAAACGGATTAAATGCTTTTGTTTTCATTTAGTAGAAACTTAAGCCACATGGATCATTTGCTGCTGTCGCTTTATGAAACCTTTAAGAAACAGCTGTTGAAATAAAATAACACTAAAGGGAAATGTTTGGATCATTTGGATTTATTTTTTTCCTTAAATGTCTTTGTTTGGACACTATGTTGTTGTTGGACACTGTACACTAGGGGGCGACATGCACTTTTGTTTGGCCTGCACTCCACCAATAATTTTAAAGAAGAAGAAAAGCAGCTGTTGGTGATGTCACTTCCCCTTCCCCTGTTTAAGGACGGACGGATTGTTCAAATGCTGCTGAAGGTCTAGTTCCCAAACTGCATAGAGGTCTAACAGTTGACCCCATGAAAGGTTAAGGAGTTAGTTGCTAGTGTTAGTGCTTAGAGGCTACAATTTGATGGTTTCGGATTGAGCCCACGTCTTATCCCGTCCAAGTGACCTCCCATTTCAATCCTCCTTCCTGGAGTTGGTGGGAGGAGCTTAAATGGGGGGGAGGAGCTTAAAGGGGGGGGGGGGGGTCAGAGGGAGGCAGAGCAGGGACAGGCTGAAGGGAGAGAGGGGAGAGGAGCAGACAGACACGGGACAGTCTGGGCTGAGGGAGGAGTGAGGAGAGGAGGGAGTCACGTCTGTGGCTCCGCTGTTACGGTAAGGACATTAATAACCGAGCACGTCAGCTCCACTTCAGCTTTGCCCAAATCTAAAAGCTTCTCGACTGGAGCTCACAGCATCAGTATTCAAATGAGGCTCTTTATAGTCAAAAGCTATTAACCTCTTAACCCCCGCCTTAACCGAGCGCATTTCCTCCAGTTCATTTGAAAGCTAAGACCCACAAAACTGATTGTAACTTTTTTGTTGCGTTGTCTCTGTATTATCTGGTTTTCGGGGTTTTTTTTGTGTCATGTTTTTGTCGTGTTTCGTCACTTTTTAGTCGTGTTTTTATTCCTTTTTTCATTGTGTTTTTGTTGCTTTTCCGGCCCCTTTTTGTTGCTTTTTCATCACTTTTTAGTTGTGTTTCGTCGCTCTTTTGTTGTTACATTTTCCTTTCATTTTCATCCTCAGTTTCGTCGCTGTTGATGCTTTTTTTCTTTTTAGATTTGGGTAAAGCCAAACTGGACAAAATGTGCTCGGTTCAGGTCGGAGTTAAGAGGTTAAATTGTGACAAAAATGTGACGACAAAACTTACAAAAAGCAAACGAATCCAACAAAAACTAGGAAAGAGCTCAGGCCTTAGCTTTCAAATGAGGCGTCACACGGGCCTGCAGGCTGTAGGTCAAGAGGCTTTAAGATTTGAGTAAAGCTGAAATGGAGAAAACGGTTATGGTGGGGGTTAAGGGGTTGATTTGTTTTGCCTCGTCAGTGGTTCCACCTGCTGATGTCTCCAGGTTCCTTTGTTTTGTTTATTAATTATGACGACTCATTCAAACATCAGCCTGAATGTTTGTGTTTCACTGTCGCATGTCTGGAGAACAGCTTTGCTTTGCTATATTCCGGGTGATTATACAGAATAAATGGAGTCGGAGTTTCTTTAACAGTAGCAGCTGAGGTGGTGCCCTCATTCTCCAGGAAGTGCATGTCTGTGTGTTTTAAAATCCATCCGGTCGTTTCAGAACACGGCTCAAAGCTATTGTCTTTAACCTCGTCCTCACTGCCTCCCTGGCTAACGTGGAGCTGGAGACTTCATGTCCGGTCCTGCAGCTCATACGACTCAATCTGCTCATCAGCTGGACATTTCTGCTCAAATCATGTATTGATTTATCATTTTTAAAAGAGTCTTTGCTTGTCCTTATTTGACTTGTCCTCAAATGGTCAGATGATGGAACACATTCTAATCAGGCATTAGTTTTTTTTTTCAGTTGCTTCTTTAACTAAAGTAAAGACAGAAAACTTTGATCAGTTCATGAATAAATCACTGTGACGGCCTTTGTTTAGGAGTCGAGTCCCCCCCTCCCAGACGTCAGCTCATCACCCCAGGCCTGAGGTCTTTGCATTGGGTTCCAGTTTCTTTGCGTGTGTGCATTCTGCTTCTCCAAACGGTCTGCACTGATTCTCCATGTTCCCTGGTCCACGAGGGCCTGATGTCCACGCCGTCCCTCACGTGTGGAGCCATCGGTCTCTCCAGCTTCATGTCCCTAGATGTCGGGCCACAGGCTGGTCTTCATACAGTCACCCTGGGGAACACTCAATGATGGTGCTCCTCCTCGTTTGTCCCTTCCTTGTTTCCTGTAGCTCCTCCCGTGACGCCTCCTCTGTCCTGCAGGGGGGGCTCTTGGTGCCTCTTCAGTGTCTCAGAAGAAGAAATGTGCCAGTCTCAAATCTCTTTCATGTCAGAAAGTGGCCTGATGGATTGGTGGTGTTGGAGACATGTGACCTCCTGACCCATGTGACCTCCTGAGATCTGCTGGCTCTGGTCTGGAACCCTCCACCTTGAGCCCTCATGTTTGGGTGGAGTCGTGGACGTCCCTCTCGTCTCTGATGGATGAATGAGTGCTGTGTTGTGAGGACACTCTCTGTCCCTCAGGCTCCTCCGATTTATTCGAACAAAAAGCTCCATTCTTCTGCAGAGGACAGGCTCCAGATCTGTGGGACTTGTTTACAGTTTGAGGCAGTGAGTATTATTTACGATCATACACATCATACACATACTTCTGTGTTGTAAGAAGAGCTTGTTTTGCCTGAGTCCCAGGGGAATTTGCAGGTCACATTCAGCACGAGGTGATTTTTTGGCTACAGTTAGTAACAATATTTGTCATGATTGTGCCGCTGTAATACTGGTTTAGTGAGTTCTGATGCTGAATCCAAAAATCACTGGTTCTGGTTCTGGTTCTCCTCATGAACAAAGCTCAGAGCAGTTCTTTTATCCATGGATTTGAATGATCTGAGGCTCTTTCAAACTGTCATTGGAAGTTTGGATGGTTTAGTCTCTTCTTTTCGTTTGGTCATATTATAGTGAGTATGTATACGTGTATGGTTGTTACCTATGTTCCCCGTCGGTGAGTTGGTAGATCAACAAGTCATACATGTATCCATCAGCTTAACCCTGACCCTGCCTCAGCCACTGACCTTAAAGGAACAGGCCACCGTTTTTCCACACTGAGATCTTTACCTGAGATTAGACGAGTTGATTCGTGATTCGTCTTTGTGTCCGTTGAAGAGCTTGGTCGCTTCTAACTTCACCCCGTTTGGAGCCATAGGAATACATTGGGAGAGGCCGAATGCTAACAACATGGTACAGGTACACATCAACTCCTCTAAACTCAGGTAAGAACATATCTCAGTGTGGAAAAACGGTGGCCTGTTCCTTTAAGGTTATGTGCTGGTCTCTAGCATAGGGCTGACCCCGCGGACTTTGGTAAAAATCCACTGAGCACAGAAACCTGAGCAGAAATGGAAGTCATTTTCAGATTCTGTGTTGCCAAACTGTTCCTAATCAGTTCAAAAACACTATTTTTCTGTGACCTGGTGTAACCAGCCTTTAGTTTTGTGCTTGTCTTTCCAAACAGCAGTCGGCCTTTAACCGTGTGGTAACGAGTTCACTGACAGTGAAAGAAACGTCTCAGTGACTGAGTTTAGAGACTGACCTGAGGCAGGAAACCTTCACATACTCTCAGATTCAGCTGTTCTTCTTCTTCTTCTGCCTCTTCACAAACGTTTCCATCTCCAATGGCAGGTTCATTGTTGGCTTTGCCTTTGGGGGTTTAAACAGCCACTTTCTATACGGAAAATCACTGTGAAAACGTATCCGAAATGTGTTTTCATTTGTTTTGTGTACAACATGTGCACATTTCCTCCATCAGTGAATACAGCAGATCCACTTTCAACACAAGAATATGTGAATGAAGGAAAGGAGTTAGTTTGCATTACTTGTACTGCTAATTTTGAGTTGACTTGAGTAAAACTATTAAAAATGTGCTTTGAGTGTGGGAAACAGGCCTTATGAACCCGCCTCAGCCGGGCTACAAAACAAGATGTAAAAAGGTTAATATAAATGGGATCTGTTTCTGGAGCACTTCAACAAATTTAAACGAGTAAATGTCCCGCCCACTGTACGTCCAGCATCTACCGCGCACTTTAACTTGACTGAGAAGTAAAGAAAAGCACAGGACGCAGCACCGCTATATTCACGTCTACTGACCGTCAGAGACATGGGCCAAAGTCACACGTGTTACACAACGTACCAAATAACGTAGTGTAATATCGCGTTGTGCAGATGCTACAGCTTTTTGCTGTGGTCAAAGCCAGATGTTTCCAGCTGCAGACCTGCAGAAGCGATTCATGCGTTCCTCGGTTGGACTATTGCCTCGCTCTGTCCTCTCCCACAGTCGTCCCTCCAGAGGTTTCAGTTAGTGCAGGAGCAGCAGCCCGTCACTCTCATGCACTCCTGCACTGGCTCCTGGTCCTTTTTCACATTGATTTTAATGTTTGTTCTTAAAGCTGTTCTTAAAACACCAAGGCAGAGGTAGATAAAATATATGTATTTATTTATTCATGCTTCCACAGGTATAAAAGTAGAGCTGTGGATTTAAAAGTTCAGTTAAGAGCTGCACTGTTAGGATACATTACAATTTTACCTGTACATAACCCAAAATATTTAGAAACCACCCCTAAAGTTGAGATGGGAGAGCTACACCCCGACATAAACAGGGCCTACAGGTGAATTTAGATCATAAAAGTGAGCATAAGGAGCAACAGGTACTGTTGAATAGATAAAAACATGGCAGTCAGGGCACAGATCAGAAATACATGCTGGTTAGTTTAACAAACAGATTAAGTTCCCTTAGCTTTGAAAACACATAGCTCCAGACCTCGGCTCGAGGGGAACACAAACAGCTCCGCCCCCAACAACACCTCGGCCGAGAACAATACAACTTAGTGAGTTCAAAGATATGTAAAACATAAACAGTGTACGCAAGAGAACAAGTAACTTACTCACTAGCGCCGACCACCTGAACAGCCACGAGCCCCAAATGCAAACACTCACACCTTTATTGAATCCCCTAATCACAGCAGTGGAACTGACAGAAACCAAGGGGCGTTCACTAACACAGCGTTGGTAGGAATTTGCAACACTGATAACCACTCGGTTACACAGAGAACCTGACTTCTCTGTAGGATGTGATCATTCTGTGTTTTTAAATGGTTTCATCTTCCTGTGAAGCTCTTTGGTCTCCCTTGTTGTAAAGTGCAATAGAGATACATCGCACAATACTTCCACTCTTATGCACTGTGACATCTCGGTTATGAGCTCTCCTCTGCTCCACGGCCCTTCCTCTCCACTGGGGGGCTGCAGGGGGGGCTGTAGGGGGGGCTGTAGGGGAGTCACTTCCTGGCCTGATCTGTGGACACTTGTTTTGACCTGCACAGACAATGGCAGCTCCAGCAGCACAAGCCGGGCTCGTCTGAACAACAATGGCTTCTATCTGTGTCCGAGTGAAGTCATGCTCTGCTGCTTCCTGCTTCTGTTTGAGGAGACGTTTGTTTGGATCAAGAAATGATTATGTGAACATCAACGAGGGCTGAAAGTGGAAAACGATCCGGTGTGATTTCACGGAGAGAGTAGTTTGTGATTTTGGAGATTTAAGAACTGGTGTGAACGTGACTAGACGTTTGCAGCTCAAAGTTGTTCCTGTCAGAGAGCGGGATGAGGAAATGTCAGAGATAGCCTGAAAACCTCTGCTTGTATTGATTTTTAAGGAATGCCGAGTGTTTCCTGACAGGAAATAGTGTCTGCAGTGGCTAACGTCATGTGCATGTGATATGTAATACTGACAGACTGGCAGTGTCCACTTTCAATCTGCTGCTCAAACTCCATTTGCTTCTTCTTCCACCGCACAGCCTTTTTTTTTTAAATGTGTATTTATTTGAAAAAGGCCTGGGCACGTTAATCAACATTATACACAGTAAATAGGATCGAGTTAGCAGAGGAAGCTCATTTTTGATGGGGAGCAACGGGAGGAAGGTCTGGGTCTGTTTGAACAAGTTCAAGAGAGAGATGTTGGTTTGGCTAAAGCGTTGACTGTGTGATTAGCTGAGTAAAGTCATTGACATGCATTGATTTGGATGAGTTAAAGGGGTCAGAGAGGCGGCCGATGATAGTGCGGGACGAGTACATGGATCATGTGGCGTTAACGAACCTAAGCTCAGGGAGGAAACAGTGTGCGAGTGTTAAAGGGATATTTCAGGATTTTTAACATAGGGCCTCATTTCCTCGTTATCCAGAGTGTTGCTGATTTCTGGATTTTCTTTGTAATTCATGCAGTTCTTATATTTGAAGAGTTTCGTGGCGCTAGGCTAATGCAAGGCTAGTGCATGTCTATGGTATCAGCTAGCCTGCATTAAAAACAGTGTGACCCGCTCCACAGAGCACCTGAGGCAAATCACTGATAACACCAGACTAACCATATAAATGTCTGTGTCCATAGAGTCATGTTTGGAATATAACTGACCTGCATCACATGAATGATCGCATTTTGAGGGACTATTTTCTCGCAGATCACTCCACCGCTGCGTAACTAATGGTGCGTTCCGTGCAAATGGTAACTGGTATTTTTCCCACTTGAAAGTTACCAGTTACGACTTCAGTGCGTTCCAGGTGATTAAACCACTAATGCTACAACAGTTAGCTCATACGATGCTAACGTTATGTGAACATTTCTTCAAACCAGATCTAATTACAAACATGCGACATCACGTTATGCTGAAGCTGTGACCAAAAGGAACATTCACGTCACTGTGTTACAGGTTTAACATTCGCAGCGCTGCACCACTGGGGGGCGCCATTACTGTCTCCATCTCGCACACGAACTCGTAGCAGTCTTCAGGTTTCCGAGTTTACAAGTTGTAATTACCAGTTCGAGCGGCTCCAAGGCATTTTTCCAAGTGGGAAGTGGTAAATTTACCAGTTACCAGTTGCCTGGAATGCACCATTTTACAACCACGAAGCTGATACTGCTCAAATATAAGGTCTTTTAAATGCAAAATGATTTCTATGGACACAGACGTTTACATGGTTAGTCTGGTGTTATAAGTGATTTGCCTCAGGTGCTCTGTGGAGCGGGTCACACTGTTTATAATGCAGGCTAGCTGATAGCCTAGCGCCACGAAACTCTTCAAATATAAAAACGGCTTGAATTACAAAAAAAATATCTCCATAAATCAGCAACACTCTGGAAAACTAGGAAATGAGGACCTATGTCAAACATCCTGAAATATCCCTTTAAGTGTGTTTTTATCATGATGTTTAGCCTCAAAGTATCACAGTATATTTAGGGCAATCATTCATACGTGACTTAAGGCGAGACATGCCAGGCGGAAACAGTGATTTTTTGCTAGTTTTGTCTCTTTAGCGTTTTAGTTTTGATGTCAGACTAATAAAAGGACAAGTAAGATGTTTTTTTTCTGAAGTTTTGTCGCCAGTGAGCCGGAGAATATCGCGGTGCATCGGCCGGTTTGCCGCTCTCATTCATTCGCACATCTCTTTAGTCGCTCCCACAGACTCCACACTTTACAGGCTCCGATTCAACTACATTTAGATGTTTTTTGTCACAGGGATTATTTAACCTCTTAACCCTCTCCTTAACCGAGCACATTTTCTCCAGTTTTACCTTTTTTGTTTTGTTTTTTGTCTGTAAAGTGAAATGAATCTCCTAAGTCGTTTCTCTGCTGTAACGCGGCGCGACATCTTCGACCGAGAGTTTGTGGTAAAGTGTGGACTGAATGTGTGACTCTCAAACTGAAATGTTTCGTATTATCGTGGACATTCTGACCTGCGGGGACTTAATCTGAGGTTGTTTGTTTGTCCCGTCAGATGTCATGGCGGCCGACCTACCGAAGCTCCAAGTTTCGAAACGTCTACGGGAAAGTGGCCAACCGAGAGCACTGCTTCGACGGCGTCCCCATCACCAAGAACGTCCACGACAGTCACTTCTGCGCCGTCAACTCCGAGTACCTGGCCGTGGTGACGGAGAGCGCGGGCGGGGGCTCCTTCATCGTCATCCCCGTCAGCCAGGTACTGAACGCACACTCTAACCCTAACCCTGCACCGCCACCGATCTGCTCTAAAAACTGGTTTGAGCATTTCTGTGGGGAGGAGTTAGATCTGCTGCAGACGTTATGTTTGGCCCTAAGTCAGTTTAAATCAAACAGATACAAACGTTAAAAAGGCTCAACGTCTTCAAAGTGGTCTTGGCCGACGGGGAGCAGGTCAGTGTTGTTCCCACATATCAACACTTTACAAAGTGGAAAGGACAGTATTCCCTCACTAATTATTGTTAATTAAAGAATGTTGTCATGGCGACGTGAAAACAGGAAGCGACCTCCCTCTCTCCTGGTACAACTGAATTTTGTACCTTTTTCTGCGAGCTGCATTTGTGGTTTCTGTTTCACATTGTTTTTCTGGATACTTTTGTATCTGTGTTTTTGTGGAGGTTTGGTGGATTTGTTTATTTTGAGAGTCCAAAACGGCCCTGAAGAAGCAGCTTTTTATAAAGATAAACAAAATGTTAGCCTATCAGCTAAACCCATTTGAGACCTTCACATTTCTTCTTCTGAGACACTGAAGAGGCACCGAGAGCCCCCCCTGCAGGACAGAGAAGGCAGCACAAGAGGAGCTACAGGAAACAAAAAGGGACAAATGTGGACATGAAAGATTGTGGAGCGGAGGAGCTGCAGGAGGAAGAGGAAGGAGGAGCTGACCAGTGCAGGACACCACGCTCTGAAACAGGGAGGTGCTGCACCGTTTCAGAGGATCATGGGAGACTGATGGCAGCCAGGTTTCTTTCAAGTGCTACAGGGTGGGTGGGGGTGGTCGGAGGGGCCGATGGCGCAGACTGGTTGCCTCGCTTCCGTCAGCCTAACCTGGGGCAGCTGTGGCTACAATAGTAGCTTACCACCACCAAGCATGGGGTGAATGAATAGTGCAATGTAAAGCGTCTTTGAGTGTCCAGAAAACGCTATATAAAACCAATGCATTATTATTATTATTATTACAATAGGTGAATCCTCCAGCCAGGTGTTTTCAGGCTGACTCTGGACACGGGTCCCCGGGCACAGTACTGCCGCCGCCCACTGCTCCTTACGGGTCGCCCCAGAGGCAGAAGGACGGGTCAAATGCAGACGACACACAATAACATCCCCGTACAGCTGAAGATTCACTGAGCGCCTTCGTCAGCGCCAAAGTCTCGAGCCTGCGTTTAGAAAGTGGAAATAATGATTAAAAAACAGAAAAACTGCCAATATAACAGACTCAGGTCATCGATGTAGAAATGTTCTTGAAAAAGAGACTCCAGTTCTGCCTTTGCTCTCTGTGTTTTCGTCTCCATGTGTTTGCAGTTAGCCTCTTGTTGTTCTCCCATAATCTAATAACGATGTTTGTTGCCGTTTGGTTGGAGCCGTCCCGCTTCTGAAACTGCAGCTTTGTGTCTAACGCCAGAGTCGTAACGTCAGAGCCAGTAGCTCATAAACTCATGGGAAAAACACTCGCAAACATCGACAATTACACATGAACATGACTTTAACACAGCGCTCGCCGAGGGAGGAAGTCAAGCAAGGAGAACCATGTCCAACCAGGAAAATATGGATACGAGATCTTTACATGAGTCCATGTTCTGCTTAGGCCTGGTGCCATGTGAGCCGTAACAGGACTAACTTTGGACCATGTGATCAAACCTGACATACTGATCTGTTGTGAAGCCTTGGCCTCGCGCTGAAACCTGCCCCTCAGCGTTTCCTCGGTTCTGCTGAGTCAACACTTTGGTTATTTAGAGCCGTCAGTTCGTCAAACGCTGTCGCTCCAGTGAGCGACCGCTGCCTCGTCAGGACGATACTGAACCTGTAGAGTGGGGAGGGTTTCCATCAAATACTTATGCCATTCTCGCATGTTTGAGTAATCTTTGAATCTCCTGCAGCAGCTATTTGAAGTCTTCTTTGTTTGTTCTTTCACGATATGGCCCCTATTTTCCACACAAAATATGAAATCTCACCATGTCACGACAATGTTTTTGAATATCGTCTCCACATGCCTTTACCAGATAATAATTGGACATTAGTTTATACACACAGACAGACAGAGAAGATACTGAACATTGTGTTTTGTTGCATGTGGATTGTCCCAGTAATGACAGAGATCCTGTAAAGCTATATCTGAAACTGGCCTTTCCTCTGCAGTGTCTCTGCTTTTGTGCAGAGCTCTTAGTCCAGTAACGCTTCTATATGTGTCTGACGCCCGATGGCGCTGCAGACAGGGGCAGGTGGTGAACAGCAGGCCGATATCAGCAGTGAGTGACTGCTGATATCGGCCACATGTTCCACTGTGGACAATATCAGCTGTGAGTGAGGCCTGCTGTTCACCACCTGCTACTGCCCCTGACCTGCAGAGCACATGAAGGTCACTCTGGAGAGCACACTGAAGAAGGTCACACTGAAGGTCACTCTGAAGGTCACACTGAAGCACAGAACATCACTGTACGTCCGTTATATGTTGTGCTTCCTTCTCGATGGACTGACTCTGAATGTTTGCTGGTAATTGTTGTTGATCAGAAGCTGAAAGCTGTTTCTGAACAAAGTTCCTCTGTGCTCCTGATCGCCCCGAGCTCTCTGTGAGCTCAGCTGACTCAGACCTGCTCCACAAACCACATCCAATACACGACAACAGGAAGAATTCTGCCGATGTTTAAAGGCCCATCAGAGTTTCTGAGAGCAGTCGAGGAAACTCCCCCTGAGGTGTGGATCACCTTGTGAGGTGTTGGCTTTGATAATCATTGGTTCCACTTTGTCTTTTCACATGGGCGGCTGCACACACGGGCCTGACACGTCTCCACAGTGCAGAGAAAACGTACAGTCTGGAACTTCTCACATTTCTGTCTAAATTGGTCACTAAATGTGGTCTGATCTTCATCAAAAGCACAGGAATGATTAAACAGTCTCAGCTTAAACTAACACCACCCAAACATTTACATCACAGACGTCGGGCTCTTCCTGTTCTGTGTGTCTGAGTGTCACAACTCAGTGGTTTAGAGGGCGAAGAGCTGCTCAGAGAGGAGGATTCAGGAGGATTGTTCGAACTGTGTGAATGAAGCAAAAAACAGTCTGGGGGGTGTTTTTGAAGGAAATAGCACAACAGCATGGCTGAAAGCTGACCACAGACTGACCACAGACTGACCACAGACTGACCACAGACTGACCACAGACTGACCACAGACTGACCACAGACTGACCACAGACTGGCCACAGACTGACCACAGACTGACCACAGACTGGCCACAGACTGACCACAGACTGACCACAGACTGGCCACAGACTGCAGTCATTTCTGAAAACAAATGTGTCTAAAATCTGCTGCAAACTTGTCAAGTGTTTATTTTGACGCTCGGAAACTCTCACAGATCTGAAAACATTCACAAGTTCCCGTTTAAAACCTGCCAAAGGAACTACAAAGCCGTCAGACTGATGTTGGAGGTGAGAGGCAGAGACTGAATATCAATGTGTGACTCACTGGGCACTTTTCATTATTATTATTATTACATTTCACAGCTCGGCAGCTCTGAAGCAGCTGAGCTCAGGCACTGGTGAGAACAGGAGAGAGTGATCCTGTACCTTGACTTCAGACACTTATTTATTCATCAGAACCAAAGCTGAAGGAGATATCGTATAAGTTAATAATCACTCAGCATCAGAAACAATCCCACTCCTCAATGGGTTGTAGATTCTGGAGCGTTACTACACGTGTGAGAGCTCCGTTTGTCGCACATTTTGTGCTGATGCATTTCATTAGCAGCTCAGTTCACATTTCAACAAGGTGAGGACGGGCTGTTTCTGTAAACACTGCATTTTAACAGGATTTCATTACATTTATCCAGGTTTTCTGTTGAAATGAAGGCCTTAAAAAAATCACACAAGCGTCAGATCGAAATTCATTGGAAAATAACGACATTGCTCGACTCATTTTGCTGCAGAAGTTCATCAGAAATACAGAAATGTTCCACAACTCTCAGCTGCAGCTCTGGCTGAAATTGTAACTGTGATTTCCGCAAACGTTTCCTGTTTGTGTGTCTGAGAGGATGTTCTGTATTAAACTAAACTCACTCACTGCTCCTGGGCCTGAGTGAGGAGACACTGCCCCCCTGTGGACCGTCTGAGCTACTACAACAACAGCCCGAGCACATGGCCCAGAGCACCTGGACACTCAGTGTTTCTGTGTCACTGTTTGTCAATGATCAAATGGTCTAAACACAGAACAATAAATGATGTCATGATTTTAGGTTTTATCTGGTTCCACTTTGTCACTGATATTTGTGGTGGACGTGACTTTATTCTCCTTAAAGAGACATTGTTCCACTGTAACATCTGCCTGTGTGTCTGATCTAAAGTGTGACTCTTTCCTTCACAGTCGGGGCGTCTGGACTCGCACTACCCCAAAGTGTGTGGACACCAGGGGAACGTGTTGGACATCAAGTGGAACCCCTTCTTTAACAACATCATCGCGTCATGCTCCGAGGACACCTCAGTGAGTTACTGATGATGATGATGATGATGATGATGCTGATGATGCTGATGATGATGATGATGGTGATGATGATGATGCACAGTGTCTGATGCCACATGTAGTCGGTAATGTGGTCCCGCAGACCAACAAACTGGAGAATTCCTAAGAGTGAAAACCACATAGAGCTGACTTCATTACAGACTGCACTCCCTAAATCAGAGCCTGTGTTGGATTAAACCAGAGCTAAATGTCTTGATTGTGCCTCCTGGGTCTGCAGTGTTTTCAAGACGAGCAGCTAATGTAGCTAACGATTGGCTAACGACTTACTGCACCTGCAAAACTAATCCAGCAACTAAGAAGTACTCAGAAAATGCAAAATAAAGAGATACAGGACGTCCTTATTGAGCGAAGTTTATCTGCAGAAAAAATAATGAAAATGCTGCCGGCGACTGGCTAAGATGCTACACACAAACACAAGGGTGGAGTTTGCATGTTCTCCCCGTGTCTGCGTAGGTTTCCTCCGGGTACTCGGGTTTCCCCTACCACTAAAAACATGTGCAATAGGTGAATCCTCCAGCCTGGTGATTCTGACCGTCAGCCTGGCTCCACATCATGGAGACGGGTCCCCGGGCGCGGCACTGCCGTCGACCACTGCTCCTGACGGGTCGCCCCAGCGGCAGCGAAGGCTGGGTTAAATGCAGAGGACAAATGTCCCTACGGGGACAATAAAGTAAACAAACAAACAAACAAACAAACAAACAAGGGATATCCACACAGAGCTGTGGCGCTAATGCAAAAAGATAATAACAATAATAACAATACTGTTATTAAGGAAAATATAATGATATGATAATGAAATGCAGCACATGTGTCGAGTTACTTTGGTGTAAGAACAAAGTTCTGGGGAACCTGATTGTCCTGCACAAACTGTGACATTTAAAAAAAAAAATATTATAAGCATTATTTCCTTGTAACCTTGGACAAGACGTTTCCATGGTTACAAGGCAAAAGTGACTTCATGTTTTCTGCCAGTGGAAAAGCCCCTTAGTGACCCAGTGGTCAGCAGGACACTTATACTTTCCATCACAGTGGCCTGTATGACGCTCCAGGATCTTTTAGAGTTTCTGGTGGGTTTTCTCTGCAGACGGACCTTCTCACCAGGAAACCGACAAACTGATCCTGGAGCGTCATAGAGGCCACCGCGTTCCACAGTGCACCTTTAACATCGGTGACAATGTGAAAATCACCCTTTTTAACTCAATCATGGCTGAAATAATTCCTTTTGTCCATAATAGAGCACCTGAATAGACATGCGCTGCTCTAACAGTGACACAGATCTGAAAGGATATGCATTTGTTGCTGCTGTCGTTTGCTCCTTTCACTTGTGGAGGATAATCTCTGCCCCGCACGAGCCTGGGCGGGGCTGTAATCCAGGGTAATCCCCCGGCAGAGGGCTGTGGCGAGGCGGTATTTCTGACCGTGCGCTCTGCCGGGCTTTACCATGAACTCTTACATAACCGCGTTTAGGTCGGACTCGGCACGTCACGATTATCGTCCACGGACTCGTCACGCAGAGCAGCCGCCGCCATTTTGGCTCTGACTGTTATTATGGACATCACAGGCTTATACTGGGCTGGTGTAGTTAAAGGTAATGTTAAAGGTAATGTCTGCAGATGCTCTGAGTGCTTTAAAAAGGCATCACTATTGAAGCTGCAGATGAGGATTCACAACGTACCAACCTGCCTTTGAGAACCTCCAGAGTTCAGTCAGTGAGCTTTAACCACTGGAGGCTGCACTAGCACCAAGTAGGACCTGATTAGTAACAAGTGAAGGATACAGCCCCGATCAAAAGCTTAAGACCAGTGAAAAATGGCACAAAAAAACACACATTTCTCACAGTTGGATCTTAACAAGGTTCAAAGTACATGAATCTGCAACAAGTAGAAATGGGAGAGAGACAAAAACAAACTGAGTAAAGCTTTTGTTGAAAACAATGAAACTAAAATAGTTTGTTTTGCAGCTGATCAAAGGTTTAGGACCACATGTCTTTAAAAAGCCAAATCTGTACAAAAATCTGTCAAGTTTTCACTCTGTCATGACGTCCTGATGAACGTTCTCATCTAGACCGTGTTTGGGTTGTTGAGTTGCTTGAGCAGAACCTCTCTCCATCACTGCTGAGGTGAGGTGCAGTAACACAGTCAGATCCTGAAGGTTATGGAACAAAAAAGTTCCAAGAGCCAAATGAATGTCCCAGCTCTGAGCCGGAGGAGCTGATTGGCTGGAGGATCCTCTGTTCCTGGTGCGACTGCAGCTCAATAACCACAGGTTCCCACAGGCGAGGCCTCAGTCAGAAACATCTGCACATCTGCTCCACCTGAAGCAGAAAACATAAAAAAAATCTCAGGTGGATCAGTAACCACGGAAACCATCAGGACCATCAAGGTTACATTTTTATCATCAGAGAATCAAACTTTCTTCTCCTTTTAGTGTCTCATGTTTGTTCTGAGGCTCCAGGAGACGAGGCCTTCAGATGAAGCCTCTGATGGTCATTGGGCTGCAGTCGCTCCAGGAACATTTGGGTCCAGGATCCTCCAGCCAATCAGGCTCAGAGCTGGAGACAGTTTTTTTGGGTCCTCTTAACTCTTTTGTTCCATAACCCTCAGGATCTGACTGTGTTACTGCATCTGCCTCACAACCCCCCACGTTCTGACTGAGAATGTCTTATTGCCTTTGCATCAGGACAAAGTCACGACAGAGAAAACCTGACGGAAAATTACACATCTTTTAACTGGAGCTAAACTCTTGACCAGGAGTAACTGGAGCTAAACTCTTGACCAGGAGTAACTGGAGCTAAACCTTTGACCAGGAGTAACTGGAGCTAAACTTTTGACCAGGAGTAACTGGAGCGTAGCTGTGCACGGGTTTGTCTCGTGACTGTGTGGTGATCGGCAGGTGCGGGTGTGGGAGATCCCGGAGGGCGGGCTGAGACGGAACATGAGCGCCGCCCTGCTGGAGCTGTACGGGCACAGCAGGCGAGTGGGGCTCATCGAGTGGCACCCGACCAGCAGCGGCATCCTGTTCAGCGCCGGCTACGACTACAAGGTCAGGACCCTGGGCACCATCGGGTCACGCTCACAATACACTGGGCACCATCGGGTCACACTCCCAATACACTGGGCACCATCGGGTCACACTCACAGTATACTGGGCACCATCGGGTCACATTCACAGCACACTGGGCTGTTCTGGGCCTCCGTGTGGAACTAAAGGCTGTGTGTGCAGGTCCTGATCTGGAACCTGGAGCTGGGGGAGCCGGTGAAGATGATCGACTGCCACACGGACGTCATCCTCAGCATGTCCTTCAACACGGACGGGAGCCTGATGGCCACGAGCTGCAAGGACCGGAGTCTGCGGGTCATCGAGCCGCGGTCCGGGCGAGTGCTGCAGGTCAGGCTTCACCACAGGACAGGGTCGGACAGTCGCATCATGTCTAAGCTGACGTTCACGTGTGTGTTTTCGTCCCGTTCCAGCAGGCCAGCTGTAAGAACCACCGGGTGATCCGCGTGGTCTTCCTGGGCAACATGAAGCGCCTGCTGACGACCGGCTTCTCCCGCTGGAACACGAGGCAGATCGCGCTGTGGGACCAGGTCAGACACCGGCCCTCACCCTCACGTCATAGGTTCTTATAGTCTGTGTGTGACCCTGTGTCCGGCCTGCAGGAGGACCTGTCCATGCCCATGGTGGAGGAGGACATCGACGGCCTGTCAGGAATGCTCTTCCCCTTCTACGACGCAGACACGCACATGCTGTACCTGGCCGGGAAGGTGAGCTCAGCCACAGTCGTTTTACCTTCTCCTCAGCAACCCCACAGGGAACACTCTTCTCCTCAGCCCCCACAGGAAACACTCTTCTCCTCAACCCCCACAGGGAACACTCTTCTCCTCAACACCCACAGGGAATACTCTTCTCCTCAACCCCCACAGGGAACACTCTTCTCCTCAACTTCCACAGGGAACACTCTTCTCCTCAACCCCCACAGGGAACACTCTTCTCCTCAACTTCCACAGGGAACACTCTTCTCCTCATCTCCCACAGGGAACACTCTTCTCCTCAGCCTCCACAAGGAACACTCTTCTCCTCAACTTCCACAGGGAACACTCTTCTCCTCAACCCCCACAGGGAACACTCTTCTCCTCAACAACCCCCACAGGGAACACTCTTCTCCTCAACCCCCACAGGGAACACTCTTCTCCTCAACCCCCACAGGGAACACTCTTCTCCTCAGCCTCCACAGGGAACACTCTTCTCATCAGCAACCCCCACAGGGAACACTCTTCTCCTCAACCCCCACAGGGAACACTCTTCTCCTCAACTTCCACAGGGAACACTCTTCTCCTCAACCCCCACAGGGAACACTCTTCTCCTCAACTTCCACAGGGAACACTCTTCTCCTCAACCCCCACAGGGAACACTCTTCTCCTCAACTTCCACAGGGAACACTCTTCTCCTCAACAACCCCCACAGGGAACTTCATTTGAACTGAATACAAAGAACGTCTCCTCTGAAACCATCTCAGCCACTGCTACAGGAGATGGGAAATGTTCACGCCTGCACAGCTTTGAAGGAACTTTCTCAGAGAACGTGGAGGGTCAATCTGCAAACAATGTGTTGGGTTCATGTCTAGGGCTGTGACCGTTATGTTATCGGGAAATACTATCAGGAAATACTATCAGGAAGTACTATCAGTATCGGATAAATGAAAGTATCGAAAGCAGGAACCGAACGTTTAGATGTTGTTGGTCCAGGGAAAGCACTAAAGGAAGTTACTTGGTTGTTTCAGCTTTTTATCTCCAATTTCTTCCCACAATATTTATTTAATTTTATTTTGTTACATTTTTTTACCCAATGTTTGCCCCATTTCTCCCAATTCTTTTTCTTAGTTTCCCTTATTTTTATTGCTAATATTTATCTGTTTTCCCCAATTTTTTGTATCATTCGTTTGAGATGAAATGACCCAAAAACTAACTTTAAATATCCTCCCATTCTTAACAATGTTTTTTCTTTCTCACTTTTCCCCCCCAGATTTTTCATATTATTTCCAAATTTATTCCCTAAATTTTCACTTTTTTTTTTCAGTGTTTTCCCCAATTTTGCCCCAATTCTTTTCCCTTTTTTTTCTCTCAGATTTTCCCCTTTTATTCAACTTGTCTTTCACTTTTTGTCTTTTACATTTTGACGACCAACAGCATCAAAACTTGAATATAAAGATCTTTATTTCTTTTTTGATACCAGACTGGTATCTTTTAACTCCACCCAGCCCTTTCCACATATTCAAGCCATAAACAGCCGGCGTTTGATGCGATTTTTGCAGTTCTGTCACGTTCAATGTGAATGCACCATAAGGATCTGCCACATGGGAAATAAATATTAAATAAAAGTCCCATTTGCCTGTAGTATTACCCTCTGACAATACTTAATACAAGAAAACAATGACAGAGGAAGCCACTAAATGAACATGTTTTTGTCTCCAAACTCATTCCTAACTTTCTAACACATTTGTAATATCCCAGTTCTTCACAGGGACGAGATTATCGAGTTTATCACAACTTGCAGGGTCACTTTTCAGGATCACTGTCACAGAAATGCCAGAAAACTCGCCTGAGACTTCGTGAAATTGATACAAATGTTTTCTAATTAGTTGAACCGTGTTTTTCCCCACAAATGTCTGAGTTTACAACACTCTCAAGGAGGACAAAACCAACCGGAAAAAATGCCTTTAGTGAAGCTTCAGCCTGAACTTGTGTTCCGCTCTGCTTCTGTCAGGGAGACGGGAACATCCGCTACTTCGAGGTGACCACGGAGAAGCCGTACCTGCAGTACCTGATGGAGTTCCGGTCCCCGGCGCCGCAGAAGGGACTGGGTGAGTGTGGAAGTACGGCTGACATGTGGCTGAAGTCTGGTTTACGCTGCACTTCCACAGAGGACCGAGGCTTCAGCAGTATTTCAGGATGAGCGCTCTCTGAGACTGGAGCAGTTTCAGCAGACGGTAAAGTGCTCGTGATGATCTGACCTGTTCCCCGTGTGCTGTGGATGCAGGTGTGATGCCCAAGCACGGCCTGGACGTCGGAGCCTGTGAGGTTTTCCGCTTCTACAAACTCATCCCCCTGAAGGGCCTGATCGAGCCCATCTCTATGATCGTGCCCCGGAGGGTGAGGCCCCGCACCAACACTGCAGTGCACACTACAGCCAGCAGGGGGCGCTCAAACTGGGCTTCAGGGGTCAGCTCCTCAGTAGGACCAGCCTTTGTGTATCAGAGACCATCTGGTTTATGGTTTTGTCTCTTTGGGCTGGTCCTAGTGTTAAATCTTACTGTAGTTCGATTTTAGACCTGATTCAGCCGATGCAGACCGGTTACTTCAAAAAGTTAACATATTGAGTGCCATTGTGTTTTTATTACAAAACTAGACACTCTAATCCTTATGTGTGGTTTTGGCAGCTCTGTGATGAACAGAACTGAAATAAATGACTAAAAACTTATGAAAAGTCCAGATCTGGACATTTTATATATATTATTGAGTTTTTCTTTTTTTTTTTTGTCTTTTTTTTTAGTAGAGGGGGCGTGGTGTTAGTCTGAGGGGGCGTGGTGTTAGTCTGAGGGGGCGTGGTGTTAGTCTGAGGGGGCGTGGTGTTAGTCTGAGGGGGCGTGGTGTTAGTCTGAGGGGGCGTGGTGTTAGTCTGAGGGGGCGTGGTGTTAGTCTGAGGGGCGTGGTGTTAGTCTGAGGGGGCGTGGTGTTAGTCTGAGGGGGCGTGGTGTTAGTCTGAGGGGGCGTGGTGTTAGTCTGAGGGGGCGTGGTGTTAGTCTGAGGGGGCGTGGTGTTAGTCTGAGGGGGCGTGGTGTTAGTCTGAGGGGGCGTGGTGTTAGTCTGAGGGGGCGTGGTGTTAGTCTGAGGGGGCGTGGTGTTAGTCTGAGGGGGCGTGGTGTTAGTCTGAGGGGCGTGGTGTTAGTCTGAGGGGGCGTGGTGTTAGTCTGAGGGGCGTGGTGTTAGTCTGAGGGGCGTGGTGTTAGTCTGAGGGGGCGCGGTGTTAGTCTGAGGGGGCGTGGTGTTAGTCTGAGGGGCGTGGTGTTAGTCTGAGGGGCGTGGTGTTAGTCTGAGGGGGCGTGGTGTTAGTCTGAGGGGGCGTGGTGTTAGTCTGAGGGGGCGTGGTGTTAGTCTGAGGGGGCGTGGTGTTAGTCTGAGGGGGCGTGGTGTTAGTCTGAGGGGGCGTGGTGTTAGTCTGAGGGGGCGTGGTGTTAGTCTGAGGGGGCGTGGTGTTAGTCTGAGGGGGCGTGGTGTTAGTCTGAGGGGGCGTGGTGTTAGTCTGAGGGGCGTGGTGTTAGTCTGAGGGGGCGTGGTGTTAGTCTGAGGGGGCGTGGTGTTAGTCTGAGGGGGCGTGGTGTTAGTCTGAGGGGGCGTGGTGTTAGTCTGAGGGGGCGTGGTGTTAGTCTGAGGGGGCGTGGTGTTAGTCTGAGGGGGCGTGGTGTTAGTCTGAGGGGGCGTGGTGTTAGTCTGAGGGGGCGTGGTGTTAGTCTGAGGGGGCGTGGTGTTAGTCTGAGGGGGCGTGGTGTTAGTCTGAGGGGGCGTGGTGTTAGTCTGAGGGGCGTGGTGTTAGTCTGAGGGGCGTGGTGTTAGTCTGAGGGGGCGCGGTGTTAGTCTGAGGGGGCGTGGTGTTAGTCTGAGGGGCGTGGTGTTAGTCTGAGGGGCGTGGTGTTAGTCTGAGGGGGCGTGGTGTTAGTCTGAGGGGGCGTGGTGTTAGTCTGAGGGGGCGTGGTGTTAGTCTGAGGGGGCGTGGTGTTAGTCTGAGGGGGCGTGGTGTTAGTCTGAGGGGGCGTGGTGTTAGTCTGAGGGGGCGTGGTGTTAGTCTGAGGGGGCGTGGTGTTAGTCTGAGGGGGCGCGGTGTTAGTCTGAGGGGGCGCGGTGTTAGTCTGAGGGGGCGTGGTGTTAGTCTGAGGGGCGTGGTGTTAGTCTGAGGGGCGTGGTGTTAGTCTGAGGGGCGTGGTGTTAGTCTGAGGGGCGTGGTGTTAGTCTGAGGGGCGTGGTGTTAGTCTGAGGGGCGTGGTGTTAGTCTGAGGGGCGTGGTGTTAGTCTGAGGGGCGTGGTGTTAGTCTGAGGGGGCGTGGTGTTAGTCTGAGGGGGCGTGGTGTTAGTCTGAGGGGGCGCGGTGTTGTGTAGAAACAGGAACAGTTAAGATTTTAACATTTCCCTGAGTTTTTAAATGGTTCAAATCGGTCCAAGGACGACTGAGAAACATCCTGTTAAAGTCTTCAATCCAGAACCAGGCTGTTTAAAAGCACACACCATAAAAAGAGATCGAAAACACGCGTGTTTCAAAACATGTCAACAATGTTGTCGTTGAAAATTTCCTTGAAACTGAGATATTTAGGCATTTGCCTCTTCACATAACGTTAGTGTCAGAGGAGAGAGGAGTTAATCAGGAAGGAGAGACTTTCATAAAATCCCCGTTATCTCCAAATCTAGAAAGAAATCTGTGATTTAGATCCAAACTCGCCTCTGTTTAGCTTAGATTTCTCAGGAACTGAGACACGTAGATTTAAACTGTTTTCACCTGCGGAGAGTTTAGAGTCTCATCTTTCAAACGAGCCATAACGTGTGTCCATAACTATAACATAGAATACACTGGGGTGCTACAAATATCATGAAAAATGGTCTGGATTGTTGGCACTCAATGTGTTATGTACAGATAACATCCAGGCAGATACAAAACAGAAGGATAATCTTCAACTGGACCTTTGTTTTTTGAATAGTTGCCGACATTTCGCTTCTTCAAGGGCCAAAGCTGTTACTTCCCATCAGATGTGAGATTGGCTGTGGATGATTCTCGAAACGTCGGCAACTATGTATAAAAAAAGGTCCAGTTGAAGATTATTCCTTCTGTTTAAGTTCTCAGTTCACGGCTCCTTGCATGTCTTAGCCTGCTGTTGGCTAGACATTAAAACTTGTATTCTTCATTAAAGACAGACAATATCCACTTCTACCATTGCAAACACACAGTTTTAAAGTTAGAAAAGTAAAAGATCGATAAAATACCATCACTGATGTGCCCAAAAGCAGGTTGATGGGCCATAAATACCAGAGTATGTGAAGTATTAGAGCAGTAACAGAAGTGCATCCCTGTTGTGTTGCAGTCGGACACGTACCAGGAGGACATCTACCCCATGACAGCAGGCACTGAACCGGCCCTGTCCGCGACGGAGTGGCTCAGCGGCATCGACAGAGGTACCACAGGAAACCACACGGACTAACCAGGACTTTACACTTTAGCACAGGGGTTTCCAAACTGAGGTACCACAGGAAACCACACGGACTAACCAGGACTTTACACTTTAGCACAAATGAAACAACTACGTCCCAGTAAACACAGGGTCTTTCCCTCATCACGGACATGCAGTAAAACTGTATTCATTATTTATATGGAATGAATGATATATAAGTGTTTTGTTTGTTTTCACCCAGACCCCGTGCTCATGTCCCTCAAAGAAGGTTACAGTCGACCGAACCAGCTGGTGTTCAAGGCGCCGGTGAAGAAGGAGAAGAAGAGCATGGTGGTGAACGGCATCGACCTGCTGGAGAACGTCCCGCCCCGGACAGAGAATGAGGTCAGACCAAACAACTGGATTTCCCACAGAAAGTCCTTCAAAATGTCGCTTTAAGAACAGCAGATGCTTGTGCCATCATTTGTGTTGGGCTTCCTTAGTCCTCTGGCGGTCAGTTGATCCAATGGTGTGGTTTCCCTTTGCAGATGCTGCGTATGTTCTTCCGGCAGCAGGAGGAGCTCCGGCGGCTGAAGGAGGAGCTTTCCTCCAAAGACGTGCGGATACGACAACTGGAACTGGAGCTCAACAACCTCAAGAACCTCAGCCCTAACGGGGTCTGACCCTGTGACCTCCTGACCCTGTGACCCTCTGAGCCCACTCCTCCCTTTGCCCCGTCAGTGCCCACTTTAGATCCGCACAATCCGGAGAGACATCTGCGAACTCTAACCCCACATTCGGCACATTGTTTACATCTGCTGTTATAGGTATGAACCAGTTAATGACACAATCCTCTGAAGGGTTCAAAATGGGCACTGACGCCCCTGACCCCCCCGCCCTGGAACCTGTATGGAGTTCTTAAGTGGTCATGTTAAAAGGAATTATACATCATGTGATTCTCAAACTTTTCACACAAAGCACCACCAGACTCGACCTGCAGAGTTAAACTGTGGGTCTGATTGACAAGCGTATGAACCAATCAGAGAAAAGACGGACATGATGTATTTCGTAAACGAGGAGGTTTGTGGTTTTACGAAGCGTCGACCAAAGAGCGGAGACAAATGTGAACGATCTGTGTCGTTTTTGCCACAAAAACTTAAGGAACGAGGAGTCATTAGCAACACGAATGTGCAACTGCTGTTTCAATCAATGTGCGTTTGGACGATGGGCGGGAACAAGAAGGAACTGAGAGATGAAGCAAATTCATGCTTGTTAAGTCCATTTAAATAATCTGTGATTGGATCGATATTAAACTTTTAGAGATTTGATTGGCTGTTCCTGACGGTCCTGATTTAACAGATGCACAGATCAGGAGTGGAGGGCGGGACAGGTGACTGGACTGAGGGGGCGGGCTGACGAAGCTCGTTTGTCGGGGTTTTGGAGCCAGTTAAAATAAAAAGATGTTGCACATGTTAAGTCAAACACGTGGACAACAGAATGAGTTCAATAATGACTTAAAGAGGCAAAAATGTTGCCGCTTTAAGCCCTAAATTTTGCTCCCTTTGAAGACCCTAGTGTCAAAAAATGTACACTCCAAAAAAGAGCCTTAAAATAACCATACATTCATGTTTTTTTCTGCTTCTTTTTACAAACATCTCCAGTGGCTTTGGGGTCAAAATGACCGAAGGCCCTCAAGGACTTTCCAGAAGTCCCTTGCTCTAATGACCTGTAGCTCATTACAGCACGGGACTTCTGGAGCCAGCCGCTAGTTCTTTTTTTTGTTCTCCAAAAGAATGGGGCTGTAATTAGTAAATTAATCAACGGTCTACAGTTATAAACAAAGACTAGGCACATTTAGGCACAGAATATTACTATGAGCAGTGTGCGAAATACCCGTCGATATTCGGGCTCCCCATCTCTGAATTGTTGCGCAAACAAACATCCATTTTCACAACAAGTCACACCCAAAGCGCTTCACACATGTAAGGGAGGTTCATTCACTCCATGCTGATGGTGGTGAGCTGCATTAGTAGCCACAGTTTCCCCTGGGGCAGACTGACAGAAGCGAGGCTGCTCACAACTGCGCCAACGGTCCCTCCGACCACCACCAATCACTCACACACAGGCATTGGGTGAAGTGTCTTGCACAAGGACACAACAATGCAAGCAAACAACTGAATAATGCTCTGCTGCCTGTGTCAGCTCCGCCTCCAGGAGGCGCTGGAGTCTCGCGCTGAGAAAGGGATACAGACTCCAGACATTACTGAAGTTATAACTTAAGCCAGGACTCTGTGATTGTTTTCCCTCCACAAACCCAGCTTAACTTTATCTAACCATAAAACCAAAAATATAAATAAATAAATAAGAAGTGTCTGAAAGCTCGGGATGTGCTGACTACATTTATGGACTAGTGTAAGTTTGTAGAGATTTTGTGTAAACAGCAGGTCCATTCCTCGTGGACGGGCTGCGCTTACAGTCTCCTCCCAATAGGACATGTCTGGAACATCTCCCGAGGGGACCACCTCAGCTGCTCCTTTCGAGGTGAAGGAGCAGCAGCTCTACTCCGAGCTCCTCCCGGGTGACTGAGCTCCTCACACTATCCGCGATCTTGTCCTTTCAGTCATTACCCAGATCTCCTTAAGTGAGAGTAGGAATGTAGATCAACCAGTAAAGAGCTTTGCCCCAGACTCGGCTCCAAGCGACCGCATCATCCGTCTGTCAATCTCACGCTCCAACTCTACCACTGGAGGCAAGGACTTTCCACCGACCTCAAGAGATCTTTCCCTCCAATGTCTAAAATTGCAGATGACCCTGAGTAGCACTTGGAGTGGCCCAAGTACCACCAGTGGGACACGTGCCACAGTTTGAGAACTTCTGCACTCGACTATCAGCTGCACAAGCGAGTTTATCTGAAAAACTCGTCTTAAAGAGGAGTGGAAGTACCAATCAAAGAACATAATCAGACTTAACATGAAAAGGGCTGATCCTCTGAGTCAAATATTCCTCTGACAAAAGTAATAGATGCTCAGTCAAAGTTGAAAGTACCAAAGTACTTGACAGAAAAGTAATGAAACCACTTAAGAACTCCAAACCCACTCCCTCATGTAACGCTGGCAAAGGCGAACACTGTATGTGGATTCATTTTCTCGTATTAATGCAATGTTTTAGAGATTTTTTCTTTTCTTCGAACATAATTTTACTGTAACTTTTTTGCCAGATATTGTAAAACGCCACCATGCCTTTCTCCTATTGTTTATGTGGCGATACCGATAGCCATGAACGAACTGTACCAATGTCCTCCTCGCTGAAGGAGAGAGACTCGGGCTCCTGTTCTTCCTCGCCCCATTGCCTTAGTCTCTGCTGCAGTATCTACGCAAAATGGCTGACTATATTAGCTTGCACCGAACGTATTTACGGACTTAGGATCACTTTCTTTGGATTAGCTGCTAATATCCCGCGTTATCAGGTCCATTGTTGTTCACTTCTTTATCCGCACTGCCTGGTCAAAGGGACGCCATCGGGAGATAGAAGGGACTTTTACTGAATGTACCCGAATTACTCCATCAGTGGATTTGTTCTTCTGAGATGACACAGGGATATTCCAAGACGACAGTGCCAGGATTCATCAGGTTCAACCACGCAAATACCATAAACCAATTTATTTTAGTGGATGGATTTTGCCATTGGAATATGCACAGAGTATTCCCATCGGAGAAAGCTAAAGCTGCTAGCTCTGATCGATTGTGTGAAGACCAGAAATATGCACTAATAATGTCAATAAAATCATCTACATAAAACGACCTTTAAAGATGATCACACACTGAGCCCGGCTGGTTGGCTTTGTAGCTAATTCCAAACTGTTCATCAACAATGAGCCGCAGCATGCTAACCTAGCCACAAGCGTTAACACAAGTAATCAGTGTTCATTTCTGACAACATATTTTAATTTAGTTTTAGTCTTTGTATGAAAATGTTTTATTTTAGTCAAAAAAATATCTTCAATTTTAGTCTAGTTATAGTCGACTAAAATTGCAAGTAAATTTAGTTGACAAAATTTGCATTTATAATATTTATTATAACCATGGTCCTCTGCTTCATGGAGCTTCTCCTACATGAACAAAGCTCAGAGCTGTTCCTTTGGCCGTGAATTTACATGATATGAGAGTCTTTCACACTGTCAATAGAATTTTGGATGATTTTAGTCTCTCCTTTTCAGTCTCATGAAAAACTTTTAATTTAGTTTTAGTCCAATTTTAGTCGTCAAAAATATCACTTTGACTAAAATTAAGACTAAATATTTTAGTCGACGAAATTAACACTGCAAGTAATGTCCCTCTATTCAAGTGTATGGGCTGGACATCGGCCTAAAAGAACAGGCCACCGTTCTTCCAGACTGAGATATGTTCTTACCTGAGATTAGACGAGTTGATCCGTACCTGTCTGGTCTTTGTGCCCGTGGAAGAGCTCGGTCGCTTCTAACCTCACCCTCGTTTGGAGCCATAGGAATACACTGGGAGAGGCCAAATGCTAAAAACAGCTTTGGTCTTTTTGCGTGACTGAGCGCACACACAAAGACCAGACAGGAACACATCAACTCGTCTAAGCTCAGGTAAGAACATAGCTCAGTCTGGAGAAACGGTGACCTGTTCCTTTTAAAAGGGCATAAAGGCGGGGGGTGGACCAGCTACGAGCCTCCAGAGCTCCAGAGCCAATCCAGGGTCAATCATAGATTTTAGGATTCAGCTTTTGATTTCTGATGTACACCTACCCCAGCGTTGTCAGTGGGTCATAACCATTGTTAGACAAAAAGAAACCCTTTGGAGCCGTTGAGCCGTTAAAACGAGGTCCAAAGTCTTCATTGGAACCCAGTTTACTGTGTTCTGAGCCACTTATGTCTTACAGGACAGAGATGGAGCATGAACTCATTAGGACGACTTTAAAGGAGAACTTGAGCGAGTGTGTGACATTTCCCTGATTATTGGGACACTGGTAAATGGGACTAAATATGCAGCAGGTTTGTGGCCTCGACGTCACAAAAGTCTGATGAACCTGGCCTTGTCATGGGCGTCTCTGGGAAGAACGAGTCCTCCCTCTCTGTCATTACTGAATAAACAGGTTTATCTCCTCTTGACCAGGCAGTGACCGACTGACCGTGCAGTTTCACTCGTGGATGCAGAGAAGACGTCACCGCTTTTACCGAGGGCTAAACTTCTGAAGACGCAGGATGTGTAAAATATTGGTTTCTTATTTATTCTTCTTCTTCTTCACGTTCATGTTTTTTAGCCGATAACCTTGTACATTTGTTAATCCTGATGTTTTTGTATGAAATATAAGCTTGTCTATTTTGATGCTTTTACACCCGGCTGAATGTCGCCCACAGATCGTTGAAGATGGAACGTGCTTTGCAGTTCTTTGGATTTTGTTTTTCCAGTTATCCTTAAAGCCAAGTCGTTATTTAGTCTGAGATCGAACTCCACCTCGAGCATGTTTAGCAGAAATGTTTTTTTGGAAGAATTTACAAGAGAAGTGGATGAAATGTGAAATGAGACGTTGGTGTTGGGACGAAGGTTGTGTGTGGAACAATCCGGCTCCAAAAGCACAAATGCTTTACTTTATGAAAATAGAGGAGGACTCTTAAAAACAATGAGTTCTTTAGTGGAAGTCTAAAACCTTCCTCAGGCGTTAAGAACTCACCGGTGAGTAAGAGCGTGTCATGAATCAGCCCAATGAGGAGAAAAGCTTTGACTTTCTTTAATAAATATAAATCTTACCTAAATTCCACACACAATCTTCTGTCCTTCTGTTTATGAACTGACTTTGTGTGTGAAGATCAGGGCTGGGCACCGATAAACAACACCATTATGATGTTGATGAAACTGTTTAGGTTCTGCCGGTATCGAAGCAATGAAAGTGTCAAAAGCAGGAACCGGAAAAAGGTTATGCTCATCTTTATTTCCAAGTTTTGATGCTGTTGGTCCAGGGAGGGCATTAAAGGGACCTAATTTTGAACCTTTTTAGTCAATATGTGATGAAAAAGGTAAAACCCCTTTTCGTCACAAATAATCAGTAATACTGATTATTTGGGTCGACTGTACACAACATCAACCAACCATAATATGGCACGAAGGTCACGCATCAGCTGATTTTTTTTTACAACATACTTTAATAGGGCAAAAATATTTTAACCTTTACAAAAAGAAGAAACAGATCAGGTATAGGTCCTTTAAAGGAAGAGACTTTGTTTTTTTCAGCTCAAATATGATTTTTTTTTACATTTATTTAAAAAAAAGAAGAAATTGCCCAACGTTTGCCACATTTCCCCCATTATTTACAGTTTATTTTACCCATTTTCCCCCTAACTATGAGGAAAGAGGTTTAGTTTGTCTTGTTTACAAATGTTTACATTTTCTGTTTTAAAAAGGACATAAATGATATAAATTGCCTTCATGTCAATTACAACACTCAGTGCACTCAGTATTATATTGGTTTATTTGGGAGGGACCCATGCATGCAAACACGCCACGCCGGACTGCAGTCACCCTAATGCACATGTTTTTTTATTTATTTATTTATTTTTTATTGTTTTTTTTGTTACAATGGCAATAAGAATAACTCCGATGTGTTGCCTAAAAAAACGTCTTTTTTCATGTTTTCCAAAAACAGTGGAAATATGAGTTTGGCAATTATGCCATGTGGCGAACGATGTTTGTTTAATATTGTTGAATGATCTTTTAGAATATACATTGTATTTTTTTATCTTGGTTCAGCCATAGTTTTTTTCATCCCCGATTACAATGAACCCCCGTAACACAAATAGGTTAATATTTTCCCAATATTTTCCTCTCATTTTTGCCCAGTTTATTTTATGTTTTCCCTTATTTCTTTGCCCAATATTTGCCTGTTTTTTCCTCATTATTTTTCTCCCATTTTTTTCTTTTCCTTTTTCTTTTCTATTTAATTTGTTTTTCCTGTTTTCCCCCAGTTTTTCTCCTTTTTTTTTCTCTCAAATTTTTCCCCTATTTTCACCCTTATTATTCCCCACTTTTCACACATTTCTTGTCACTGGAGGGGAATCTTCCTCACATTGTGTTTTGTGGTCGGTGCCCGGCCCTCGCACAGACTGTGGTCAGAGCTGCAGAATAAGAAGAATCCGCTCTGTAAACCTGGACTCGTTTTCAGCTCCATCTTTCCGCCGCTCTGCGTCCCTGAAAACGTCCCCGACTCTGAAGCACTGGACCCGACTGGACCGGACTGGACCGGACCGGACTGGACCCGACTGGACCCGACTGGACCCGACTGGACCGGACTTCAGAGGTCGAGATAAAAGCACTGGACACCGGAGGTCATATATAAAAGGGATTTATTGAAGTGAATGGGAGGAAAAAAGAACCATGGTTTGGCTGATGACAGTGGACTGAACAGAGTGAAGAGTCACTGAGGTCGGCCATGTTTGTCTGGCCTTCACATAGAACGGTGAAAACATGTCCCGATAACTGACGATTTTACACTTTCAAAACAATAAACTTTTTAAAACGCTGCCTTTGTGATTTCTCCGTCTCTTCTACGCTACCACAAACTCCAACAATGCCACGGTGTTCGCAGAGGCGGGCGGGGCTCGGGTACTTTTACTCCAGTAACTTTACTCACTTTGCAGTAACAGCTTCAAAGTATCAATGACCTGATTTCTGTAATAAGTTTGTATTTCCTGTACCTCGCTTTTTAATGCCACTTTAATGCACAAAGACTTTATTTTAATGCTACAAACGGAGGAAGAATTGGCGCATATTTCATTTGCAAACATTTCATCAAACTGAGGAAAGAGAGTTGGACAAAACGGGAAACTTTAGAGCAATAAAAGAGATCGATACCAAAGTACTGATATTAGGGATGGGAAAACAATCTAATATAATCTAACATATTAATAATTAATAATTGAGCTATGTCATTATTATCCAAGAAATGTAGATTTAATGCCAGTTTGAATTCAGTTTAGTGCCTTTTAATGACATTTAAAGCAGTACTAAGTAACTCCTGCCCCTAGAGGCCATGAGCGGCACTGCAGGTGTCGTACATGTTGTGTTTTTTACTCATTAATTGTCCGTGAGAGTAAATACTACATTGCCAGAAAAGACAAAGGGACAGATATTGTTCATCCAATTACACAATGGAGATCATTTTTTTCACTCAGACTTGGCTGTAAATACTGTTTAAATGGTGCTAGCCCACAGCTAGCTTTGCCTGTTAGCCTGTTAGCTTCTTCTTTGTGATTTCATTAGTGTGAATTGGTGCCGTTTTCTGACCAGAGACACCAGGGGGCGATGAAAGACCCCCCCAGTCATCCCATTAACACTTGTATTACCCCCAGAGGGACTAAAGGGTTTATTAAAGGTAAACTAGTTACTTGGTGCTGCTTTAATGTCACAAAAAAACATGTATTTTCCAAAAAGAGGAATGAGGGGAAATCTTTCACCCAGAAGCAAATTGGACACAATGTGAAACTTGGTGACACTTGATAATAAGTTACACCTGGATTTTAGTATTTTCTAACAAAGTTCTGCAGGAAAAACAGTTTAACAATAGCTTTATTTTACATTATATTTAATGCCAGTTTGAGTCCAATTTAATGCTTTTTAATGACGTCTTAACCAAGTGCATTTTCTCCAGTTCAGCTTTACCCAAATCTACAAGCTTACAGCCTAGGCCAATGTAACACCTCATTTGAAAGCTAAGACCTGCAATACTCGTCTAAATGGTGAGTTGTTACTTTTTCATCACGTTTTGTCGCATTTTTGTTGCTCTTTTGTGACTTTTCATCCTTGTTTTATTTATTTACTGGTTTATTTGGTCGGGACAGTGCATATTAATGAACATACATGGGTCTCATGCATGTAAACAAGCCACACCGGATTGTAGCCATGAGCTCATTTCCATCCGTGCGAACTCTCCAACACACTCTCATTCATCCTGACCTATTGTACATGTTTTTAGTGGTAGGGGAAACCTACAGACACGGGGAGACTCCACAGAAAGGCCCCTTCATTTCAGGGAATCGAACCCAGGACCTTCTCGCTGTGAAGCACGAGCGCTAACCGCTGTGCCACCGCGTCGCCCTTTTCATCTCGTTTTAGTTGCAGCTTTGACGCTTGGAAGCTTTTTAGATTTGGGTAAAGCCAGACTGGAGAAAATGTGCTCGTTTCAGGAGGGGTTAAGAACAAAGACTTAAAGCCTCGCAGAAACACAGCTCTTCCCTCATGATCCGAATCACTTTACACTTTAAAGTAACGTCGCTCCTTCATCTGAGTAAACGCTCGGGCCGAAGCTCCGCCCACCTCTGCGTGTATGTCAGGGGAAAACCACAACAAAACGACAAACAAAGCAAAACAAAACCAAAACCTGATCCTAACGCTGAACATGTCTTTTCCATGGAACGACGGTGCATACAAAGTTATTCTTCAAATTCCCAGAAACGTCCACACACTGCGGTTTTGTAGATAATAAAGCAGCTTACATTATTTAACAGCATAATTACAATTTGTCCCAAAAAGTTTGAACCTCAGTTTTGTCGCGTTTAAAGGAATGTCTGCCGCCATCAAAGTGAATACAAAAAAATAGATTTGGTCTTTATTTACAAGGACACGTAGTTTCCGAACTATCAAAGCTGAGGGTCTTTAAAGGAGCGAGGCGGAGCTTTGATAAGGGCAGACATTTTGTGGAGCTATACTGTAAAGGATTCTAAAAATACGCCCTGTGAGGGTTGAGTACAAGATCGACACCAGGACAGCAGAGGGCGGGCGCCGCGGACACGGGGGACGGACGCCGGCGCTCAGAGGAAACCAGGCTCCACATTTGAAGAGCTTTTCACGAGATACTTCTGAGAGGACGAGACCCCAGAGGATTTCACTTGTTCTGAGATGTTTCTGACACATTGATTCTCTTTGGTAAAAACATTGGTCTTGTTTTACTTATTTCAAGCCAGACGAGTTTCTTAAACATTAAAGGGACTCTACAGAGTTTAAACATGTTAAAATTGAGTATTTTCTTCCTACATGTTCCAGCCATGTCCTCATGTGAAGCTCAGACCTGTTCACCACAACTGCCTCTAAAATCCTGCAGTCACTCAGAAAGGTCATGCACGAGCTTAATATAGAACCTGCAGTTATACGTTTGACCTGAGGTGGCAGTAGTGAGTATAAAAATGACCAACTTGCATCTGGCCCCTTTAAGTTAAAATTGAGGAAATGCAAGTATTAAGCTCCTCGTTGCATTTGTAACAGTGAAATGTGAGCTTTAAAGATACATTATGGAACTTTTTAAGCAAATAAAGCTTCTCCCCAGAAAACCTACAAATCAATTGGTTCCTGGAGCGTTGTAGAGACCACCATGATGGAAAGTAAAGTGCTGACCACTCATACACCCCCTGGGTCAAACACGCACAAATATCAAGGCTTTTGTCCACGTCACAGATATAATATAATAAGGATGAGCGGGTCATTCAGCCCAGGTCCCGAGTCCTGTATGAACCGTAATGGCCGCTCTGTCTCCTCCTACGAAGCCTGTTCCTTAAAAGGGAAAAAAAGCGGGAAGCCCTGCACTCAAGTGGGCGGAGCCTCCACAGAGCTCCAGAGCTTGATTGACAGGTTCTGGAGCCAGTCAATGCACTGGAAATGCTTCCAAATTTCAGGCTTTTAAACAAAAACCACTGTGGTTAAAAATATTTCACCTCCCCCAGCGTGGTCACGTGGTCACATGGGTCACATGGGTCACATGGGTCAGAGCGATTTTTAGAAAAACAAAAACTCTTTGGGGCCAGGCTTTAAAGCCGCTCTCGGGACGTTTGAAGTCCCATTAGAATCAATGCTTCCAAGTGTCTCTTGGGGTCGCCCCTGGCCACCAGGGGGTGGTATTACAGCAATGTCAGCTCCCCACCATAAGGACCATACAGAAGCGCGTTCCTCACCCATTGGTCCACACAAAAGTTCCATAATGCACCTTTAATACTGATGAGCAGATGGCTCTGAATAAGTATCTACAATCTAAGAGTTTCTCCGAACATACATTGTCGGGCCCTTATTTCAGTATATGTATCAATAAAAGTACTGTTGATTATCGGACAGAAGTAACAGTACAGAGCCCTAGGTCGGAGCGCCCTCCACTGGCAGCAAGGGGGATTAAACAAAAACCAGCATGCGAGCCTCCACTTTTTTTCACCCGACGGCACACTAACAAATTAACGGCAGCGTGCTTATCGTCATTAGAGCTAAAAAATGTGGAGGGGACTTTCGATTTCGGTTCCACAACATAATCCAGGAAGTAGAAGAAGAAACCACCCCAGGTTTCTTTCAGATTTATGGACGTAACTGATCCCTGGTTCGGCTTTTGTTGGTTCAGTTCACCTTGTACATGTCAGAAACACCTCAGAATAAGTGAAATGTTTTTAGTTATAATAAAGCAAGTCCTCAGATCTAGAACCTTCCTCGGCCGCTTCGCCCGGCGTGGCTCCCCGTCCCCGCGGCGTCGGCATACTGGTGACACTACACACATAAGTTACATTTTAAAAAGAAACACATTCAACTCAAAAATAACCTTAAGACGAGGAGACAGCCGCACATGAATCCAGTTTTTGACTTTGAAATGTAATAGACATGCACCCTTTTTTTTCAGTTTTCTCTTTTTCGAAGGGAAGCTTTAAAATACATCGGAAACTGCTCTTACACAACAATATGTGAGAAACAAAACAAAATCCAAATCTTTAAAAAGTCTCGCTAGTGTTTGACGTTACAAAACTGGCGTCGCACGAAAGCGTCGAACGGTGGAGAGACGGGAGAGAACGTGAATTTAAACTCTGCACTGACGGAGGATCTGCACGCGGTAAATGAACCATCGTCCCAGAGGGGTCAGGGGTCAGGGCGGAGTCAGTGTGGGAACGTCTGATCACAGCACAGAGGAGAGAGATTTACATTTTACATCGGTTTTAACTCGGGATGCACCGACCTGATACTGGTATTGGATATCGGAGCCGATACTGAAAACAATACAATATTGGGTATCGGCTACAAACATCGGATAATGAACCGATACCAGCTTTGGATCCAACCGCTTTAAAAAGACAAACTCGGTGAATATGGACCTGCTGTTTGTCATTTTGAAGAACCTGAAGAATTCAGTCGCTGACTTAGTTTTAACCTTTAACCTCCACAAATGTATGTTGGAGCATGGCAACATTATGCTAACGTCAACTCATCAAAGCTGGGACTGAAATGATGATGAAAGCAAGACAATAACATTAGCTGCATGTTAATGTGACCTAAAGCCTGTCTTATACCCGAGGATATTTAGAGCAGAAAGTTCAATTGATCTGTATCTTCATGACCAGGAAATCTGACTTTATTGATCTTAAAATGGAGAAAATCTAATTAACGTAGAGAAAGCCTCTTTTAACCCTCAGAGCCCAGAAAGGTATTTTAGGTGATTTTTACCTGGAGTAGTTTGTCAAACTTTAATGCCATTAAAAACATCCCCTTTCGATGTACCCTTCAAGTGTTCGGGACGACCTGAACCTTTTTTTTGTTTTTTTTCACAAATTCTGATTGCTAAAAAGAATAAACCAAACAAATGCTTTAGCTCCTTGAGATCAATCATTTCATTTCCACAGCACCGGAAGTTGTATCTGACGGCTTTTTCCAGATGCCTCCACGCACAAACGGAGAGAAGCCATCTTTGCGGAACACGCCACCCCACCATGTGACAGAAGGGGGCGCTACTATTGGAGAACTGAGGTCATCGCGCTGACGTACAGGGATATCCCGGAAATCATCAAAGAAGAGCTTGTTTCTATCGTTTATGGATCAGAAGATTTCAGCAGGTTATTAAAACTTTACCTTTGGCGTCGTTCATGATGCCATGGGGCTCTGACTCTCAAAAAAGTCTCTTGGTATCGGTAAATATCGGATATCGGCAGATACTCCTACCCCAGTATCGGTATCGGAAGCAGAAAAGCTGGATCCTCTCCAGAGAAAGAGTGAAAGAGCGTCGCGTTAATTAGAGAAGATCAAAACTAAGGATGTTTTTCTGACGACTCCATAAACGCCGCTTTGCCTTTTACAGATTTGTGTCTTGTTGCCGATTAAGCTGAAATGTTGCTCGATGCTTCAAAAATAAAACAAAGGCTAAACATAAGATATTAAAACCACAAATCCAATCGTAACAATGACAATAGAGCCGTCATTTTACCGCATGTAGATCCGGTTTGCAGTGCAGGCAACCCCACCCACCCGGACTGGCCAATAATAATAATGATAATAATATAATAATAGTAACAAGAGGTGGACCCGCGCTCCTACTGCGATATGGGGGGGTTACAGGGGGGCTGCTGGGGCGTGACGGGGAGAAGAAGAAAACAGTTCAAAAGGAAACACAAACAGCTCAGTCGTCGTCGTCGTCCTCGCCCTCCTCGCCCTCCTCGTCCAGGTCCCGTTTCCTCTTCTGGCCTCGCTCTTCTTCTGAGACAAACCACAGCGTTAGACTGAAGCCCCGCCTCCTCACGGCCAGATGTGACCACACTTACCGTCCTCGTCCTCGTCGTCAACCTCTTTGTCGTTCAGGTCCTCCTCTTCCTCCTCCTGAGAAGCAACGAAAACAAGCTGATGAACTGTTTATGTTTCTCCTCAAGAAAAGATCATTAATGAGGATATTATTATGTGGCCGAAAGGTAAGAGTTGGTGACGACGGTAATCTGCACTTTAACCACAAGATGGCGCAGAAGTAGCTTCATAACTTTGCTCAAATATTCAGTGAGACTCAGGGTTTATACAAATGTAAAGCTTTGCATCGGAATATGTTCTAAACCAGTGTTTCCCAACCAGGGGTGCGAGGAATCTTAGGATTGTAGCTTTATTTTGAACACCCAACAGTGTCTTTTTACCTTTTTACTGAGTCATGTTAGAGTTCTAAATAATCAATAACCTTGAGGGAGGGGGTTACACGGAGTAACTCGGAGGAGCTCTGGGAACCCCTGTTCATTTTGGTCTTATTTCTAGACCAAAATTATCTAGAAATGATGTTCTGGATCATTTTGGTTTTATATGAATGAATAAATGAATGAATAGTTTTTATTATTGTGTCTGGCATTCGCACTGAAAGCCCAGCCCTAAATAAACGAACTTGAACAGCAAACATTGTCGAGCGATGTACATTTTTCAAGAAACGTAGATTTAATTAGGGATGTACCTTAGGGCTGGCGATGCAGCCAAAAAATAAAATCTACATTTTTTTTGCTCAGTTTGGAAAATCGTTTTTATTTGATATAAACATTAAAGAGTCTCCTGATCCTTTCATACGAAGAAAACTTCCCAGAGTCCTGCTCATTAATATTCATACAGTTAGGCAGATAAAGAAAACATAACCTTTATTTAAAATAGTTATTTCTGTTTTAAATATTCCTCGTCTGCTCAAAACTAAAACTTCTTAATAAGTTATGGAGTTTTCAAAAGTGTTTTAGTTTTATCGTCTTCATGCCTCTGCTGTGATAGATACAGAGGCATCTCTGAAATCGCCCATATATGGTCATGTTTGAAAACAGTTAAGGGGGAAAACAACATGGATAAAAATCTAAACTTTCTCTAATTATTCAAAAACTACTTTAGCAAATGCAGAATTATGAATATAGTCTTTGTATCTAAATAAAGATACAAAGACATGGAGAAGAGCAAAGTGGTTCAACAGCCCATAAATACAGAAATAACAGAGAATGCTAACCTGATGTTAGCATCGGGCTAATGCAAACAGTTAGCTAGCACTAGCTACAACTGCCCTTTTTTCACTTCTACTGAACAATCTGCTGTGAGAAAATATCCACATGGGCCTGATTTACACTTGACTTTATTTATATGATAAATAAGTTTATATTACACCAGAAAATGGCACAAAAAAAAAGAATGTGTTTCTCTAAAGATTCTATTTTCCCCCTCGGTAAAGCCACGCCCTCTTCTATGACGAGTTGTCTGTATATAATAATAATAATAATAATTTTATTTATATTGCACTTTACATTTCAGCGAAACCTCAAAGTGCTAGTGCAAAGTGTATCTATGTCTGTATCTATTGACGACCGTCTCCATGGACACTCGAGGGAAAGGGGCGGAGTTAAATGGTCGGCTCAGAGCAGAGTGAGAGAAAGACACAGGAGCAGAAACTCTTAAAACACTTTGACCTTTGTGAAGCAGCAGATGGTCAGGAAGTCTCTGCTTCTCCTTTGTGTCATTTCACTACAGAGCAGGGCATGAACGACTTCTGCAGCCAGAGTCGCCCTCGTTTTAGAGAGTGTTTTAGTTCCATGTTTCAGTGGGACAATGAACAACGTTACACCAAAGCAGACCAGTGGTTAGTTGTTTTCACCGGTTAGCGTCATTATGGTTAGTGGTCACGTTTTAGTGTCTACATAGAGTTTCACCCAAAAGCTTGTTTACTTCAGACCTTAGATTTACAAGGAAGATGAGAGGCCAGATGAGGCCAGATGAGGCCAGATGAGGCCAGATGAGGCCAGATGAGGCCAGATGAGGCAAGATGAGGCCAGATGAGGCCAGATGAGGCCAGATGAGGCCAGATGAGGCCAGATGAGAGGCCAGATGAGAGGCCAGATGAGGCCAGATGAGAGGCCAGATGAGAGGCCAGATGAGGCCAGATGAGGCCAGGAGGAGAGCGAGACAAACGAGAGGGGAGAGGACGCGGATCTATTCTGGAGGCGCAGGGAAACACTGAGCTTTAGCTAAAAATAAGTTAAAACCTAAGAAATGGTAATACTTTGTTATATATTAACTCAGAAAATACACCTGAGCCTACATTATTACATGACGGATTTGGACGTGAACATATTGTACTTGTTGTTAATTAGGCGTTATTTCTCCGCTGTTAATATGATGACGTCAGCACTTCTAGAAATCAGTCGTCGTTGGGGGGACATGGACCCTTTAGATTAGGTCTCTATACAAAAGGTTTGTGTGGCTCGACAGCTTTTCATCTGAACATTCTGTTAATGTAATCCTATCCTATTACTATCGAATGGCTAAATCCATTTTATCATTTAGCAATTTTCCAAATCGTCTGTTTTCAAGAGCATGAATTAACTGAATTGATTCCCAGCCCTAGATGTATCTATCCGATATCGGAGCCGATGCCAGAAAAAATACGATATCGGCTACAAACATCCGATACTGAACCGATACCAGTTTAGGCTCTCACCGCTTTAAAGACAACTCAGTGATCTGTGTCATATCAGACCCTCATCATTCAGTGGGATGTAAGTCTCAGAGTGTGACATCATCGTGGCACTGGTCGCCATGGCGCCCATGGTGTAGTGGTTTCCAGGTGATGCCCGCAGGCGTCCTGCCCGCCCTCGTGCCCACCCTCGTGCCCGGCCCTGAAGGCCCCGCGGTTACGCTGTGTGTGTGTAGGACGCACTGACCTCTCCACTGAGGTCATCGTCGTCTTCCTCCTCGTTCTCCTCCTCGTCCTCCTCTCCCTCCTCCTCTTCTTCATCTCCCGGAGCCGCGTCTTCATCATACTCCTCCTCGTCTACATCTGCACAGCAACAGGAGAAAGACTCAACAATCACTCAAACCCACGTCCGAGAGTCAGTCAGAAAATCACAGCATAACTACAGCAAATACAGTATTCACATGAGACCTTTAATTAATAATAATAATAATAATAATAATAATAATAATAATAATAATAATAATAATAATAATAATAATAATAATAATAATAATAATAATACATAGGTCTTATATAGCGCTTTTCAGGAGACACAAAGACGCTTTACAGATAAACACAGGCACATGTTTGATATAAATCAGAGACGGCTGAAACCTCTTTGTGCCTGGACACCGTTACCGGTACTTCAACGATTTTTGGTTTTTGATACCGATACTAAAATATGTGTCATATAGAACCAGCATCATTGCATCATTTGTTTGAGGTTAAACAACAAAATTGTACATATTTTTTTTAATCACAATTTTCCCCATTTTGCCCCAAATTTTCCTAATTATTTTTGTGTTTCACTTTTTTTTATTTTGATGACCAACCCATAGACACAGACGGCATCGCGTCATAGAAGGGGGAATATAGAATCTTTTGGGAAAAACAATATTTCCTTCTTTTTAGACTGAACTTATTTTTCACACACAAATAAAGTCAAGTGTAAATCGGGTCCAAATGGATGTTTATTCTCAGTGGATTGTTCAGTAGAAGCGAACAAGGCGGTCGTAGCTAGCATTAGCATTAGCACGATGCTAACATGAAGCATCAAGTTAGCATTTTCTGTTATTTATGTATTTATGGGCTGTTGAACCACTTTGCTCCTCCCCATGTCTTTGTATCTTAATTTAGTAGAAACTATATTCATAATTCAGCATTTGTTAAACTGTTTTTTGAATAATTAGAGAAAGTTTACATTTTTCTCCAAATTGTTTCCCCCCTAATCGTCCATATATGGTCATGTTTGAAAACAGTTAAGGGGGAAAACAATTTGGAGAAAAATGTAAATGCTGAATAATTATTCTACTAAATAAATATACAAAGACATGGAGAGGAGCAAAGTGGCTCAACAGCCCATGAATCCAAAAATAACGAAGAATGCTGCTTCATGTTAGCATCGTGCTAATGCTAACGCTAGCTAGCGCTACCTACGACTGCTGTTTTTACACTCCTACTGAACAATCTGCTGTGATTAAACATCCATATAGACCTGATTTAGACTTGACTTTATTTATATGTGATAAATAAGTTCATATTTCAGCAGAAAATGGCTAAAAAGAGTGAAAAATGTGTTTCCCAAAAGATTCTGTTTTCCCCCTCGGCGAAGCCACGCCCCCTTCTATGACGCGATGCCGTCTGTATCTATCAAAACTTGAATATAAAGATTTTACATTTCTTTTGGGTTCCAGCTTTCGATCCCTTGCACCTAACCCTCGTTTTGAATCCGGCCCTGGTTTTCGTACCGTCCTCGTCGTCCTCGTCGTCGTCCAGCCCCTCGGCGTAAACCTCTGCGTCCGAGTCGGGCGCCTCCTTGTCGTCCTTGTCGTAGCCGTCCAGGTAGGTGAGCTGAGGCAGCAGCTTGAACACGTTGTCCTTGTACTCGTTCAGGTTGGTCACTTCACAGTTGAACAGATCTAAGCTCTTCAGGGTCTTCAGCTCTTTCTGTGAAGGCAGTGAGTCAGTCAGCAGGTTTAGGACCACGTATAGGACCACAGTATAGGACCACGTTTAGGACCACAGTATAGGACCACAGTATAGGACCACGTTTAGGACCACAGTATAGGACCACAGTATAGGACCGCGTTTAGGACCACAGTATAGGACCACGTTTAGGACCACAGTATAGGACCACAGTATAGGACCACAGTATAGGACCACAGTATAGGACCACAGTATAGGACCACAGTATAGGACCACAGTATAGGACCACAGTATAGGACCACAGTATAGGACCACAGTATAGGACCACGTTTAGGACCACAGTATAGGACCACAGTATAGGACCACAGTATAGGACCACAGTATAGGACCACAGTATAGGACCACAGTATAGGACCACAGTATAGGACCACAGTATAGGACCACGTTTAGGACCACAGTATAGGACCACAGTATAGGACCACGTTTAGGACCACAGTATAGGACCACAGTATAGGACCACGTTTAGGACCACAGTATAGGACCACAGTATAGGACCACAGTATAGGACCACGTTTAGGACCACAGTATAGGACCACAGTATAGGACCACAGTATAGGACCACGTTTAGGACCACAGTTTAGGACCACAGTTTAGGACCACAGTATAGGACCACAGTATAGGAGTTTAGGACCACAGTATAGGACCACAGTATAGGACCACGTTTAGGACCACAGTATAGGACCACGTTTAGGACCACAGTATAGGACCACAGTTTAGGACCACAGTATAGGACCACAGTATAGGACCACAGTTTAGGACCACAGTATAGGACCACAGTTTAGGACCACAGTATAGGACCACAGTATAGGACCACGTTTAGGACCACAGTATAGGACCACAGTATAGGACCACAGTTTAGGACCACAGTTTAGGACCACAGTATAGGACCACAGTTTAGGACCACAGTATAGGACCACAGTATAGGACCACAGTATAGGACCACAGTATAGGACCACGTTTAGGACCACAGTATAGGACCACAGTATAGGACCACAGTATAGGACCACAGTATAGGACCACAGTATAGGACCACGTTTAGGACCACAGTATAGGACCACAGTATAGGACCACAGTATAGGACCACGTTTAGGACCACAGTATAGGACCACAGTATAGGACCACAGTATAGGACCACAGTATAGGACCACGTTTAGGACCACAGTATAGGACCACAGTATAGGACCACAGTATAGGACCACAGTATAGGAGTATAGGACCAAGTTTAGGACCACAGTATAGGACCACAGTATAGGACCACAGTATAGGAGTATAGGACCACGTTTAGGACCACAGTTTAGGACCAAGTTTAGGACCACAGTATAGGACCAAGTTTAGGACCACAGTATAGGACCACAGTATAGGACCACAGTTTAGGACCAAGTTTAGGACCACAGTATAGGACCAAGTTTAGGACCACAGTATAGGACCACGTTTAGGACCACAGTATAGGACCACAGTATAGGACCACAGTATAGGACCACAGTATAGGACCACAGTATAGGACCAAGTTTAGGACCACAGTTTAGGACCACAGTATAGGAGTATAGGACCAAGTTTAGGACCACAGTATAGGACCACAGTATAGGACCACAGTATAGGACCACAGTATAGGACCACAGTATAGGACCACAGTATAGGACCACAGTATAGGACCATGTTTAGGACCACAGTATAGGAGTATAGGACCAAGTTTAGGACCACAGTATAGGACCACAGTATAGGACCACAGTATAGGACCACAGTATAGGACCACAGTATAGGACCACAGTATAGGACCACAGTATAGGACCATGTTTAGGACCACAGTATAGGAGTATAGGACCAAGTTTAGGACCACAGTATAGGACCACAGTATAGGACCACAGTATAGGACCACGTTTAGGACCACAGTTTAGGACCAAGTTTAGGACCACAGTATAGGACCACGTTTAGGACCACAGTATAGGACCACAGTATAGGACCACAGTATAGGACCACAGTATAGGACCAAGTTTAGGACCACAGTATAGGACCACGTTTAGGACCACAGTATAGGAGTATAGGACCACGTTTAGGACCACAGTATAGGACCACAGTATAGGACCAAGTTTAGGACCACAGTATAAGAGTATAGGACCAAGTTTAGGACCACAGTATAGGACCACAGTATAGGACCACGTTTAGGACCACAGTATAGGACCACAGTATAGGACCAAGTTTAGGACCACAGTATAGGACCACGTTTAGGACCACAGTATAGGAGTATAGGACCACGTTTAGGACCACAGTATAGGACCACAGTATAGGACCAAGGTTAGGACCACAGTTTAGGACCACAGTATAGGACCACAGTTTAGGACCACAGTATAGGACCACAGTATAGGACCACAGTATAGGACCAAGTTTAGGACCACAGTTTAGGACCACACTGTAGCATAGTTAGAGTTCAGTTCTCCAGTGTGAGATCAACAAAGTCGTATCTTTTCTCTTGTAACAGATCAATTATATCGATTAATAAACAAATGTAAATATGAAACAATGACTTTTTTCACAAAGCATCCTTGAGTTTATGACAAGCTTTTAGGTTGTATTAATGTAAACAACTCTCGTAAACTGATCTGATCATTAGAACTTGTGCATAACAAATATTTTATAGCTATTATTCTTTAAAGGGAATATACGGAGCTTAAAAATGTTAACACGTAAAAATACTTTCCTCCCGTAGAATGAGCTCAGACCTGTTCACCACAGCTGCCTCATGAAGTCGTCATGCACGAGCTTAATATAGAAGCTGCAGTTACACGTATGACCTGAGGTGGCAGTAGTGAGTATAAAATGGCAAACTTGCATCTAGTCCCTTTCACAGCATTTCATAAACTAAACTATAAGGTTCAGCCTCGGTTCAGTCCTGGTCCAGTCCCGGCCCAGTCCTGGTTCAGTCTCGGTTCAGTCCCGGTCCAGTCTCGGTTCAGTCCAGGTCCAGTCCCGGTCCAGTCTCGGCCCAGTCCTGGTTCAGTCCCAGTTCAGTCCAGGTCCAGTCACGTGTCAGTCCTGGTCCAGTCCTGGTCCAGTCCCGGCCCAGTCCGCTGCAGACTCACCAATGGCTCTATTGTGCTGAGGTCTTTGATCTTGTTGCCGCTGAGGTTGAGGTGCGTGAGGTTGGGGCATTTGTCTGCCAGGACTTCCAACCCTCCTGAGATCCGGTTATCACTGAGTTCAAGCTGGAAAACCAGAACATCAGGCGGTTATTCACCAGGAAAACATCTGTGAGAGAGCAGGATGTTCTAAACACTAACATAAAAAACAACACTGAAGAAAAGATGAATACAGATTTAACATGTATTTGATCATATTAGTGCCTTTGTTTTGGCTGAACCATCAGACCGAAGACAAACCTTTTTGAGTTTGTTTAACTTGGGCAGGTGGGCGACCGTCGTCAGCCCGACGTTGATTGTGCTTAGAAACTCCAGCTCCTCGAACTCGTCCGTCAGACCCTCGATCTTCCCTTCGTTTGAGCGACAGTTGTCCAGGACCAGTTCTTTGACCTGTGGACGGGACACACACAAGAGTCAGAATAACTTAAAAAAAATGATTACAAACAATGAAAAAGGGGAGGATGCCCGTTTATGGTCATGTTCGAAGCAGTCAGAGGGAAAACAAAGAGAAAAAACTAAACTTTCTCCCATTTCCCATTGCATTTTTCCCCATTTTTCAAACGTAATACTTTATGTTTTACCCAAAGTAAGATGTGTTTTATTATTGTGGGATATTTTAAGACTAAGTCCTTTTCGGACAAAGCTTTACTGTCACTTTGAAGCTTTAAAGTTACTTCCTGTGGCATTAAAAGGCCTTGAGTAATATCGTGTATCGCAAAGTTTATTTCTGTAGTGTTTTACAATATTTATACTTTCTAAAATGCATATATTTGAAGGAGCTACTTAGAGATTTGAAATATATCAGCCCCTTAAGATAAAAGCTTTTGTAAATATAGAAATGTAAATATAGAAGAGTGTTTTGTGTTTTCATGAATAATAGTGAAATATTTCCTGCGTGTTTTGCGTTAAAGGAATAGGCCACCGTTTTTACATACTGAGATATGCTCTTACCTCACTTTAGTCGTGTTAATATATCCCCGTCTGGTCTTTGTCCGTGCGCTCACACATACGCAGCCTCTCCCACATGTCACATAGCTCCAAAAAAGCTCACGATAGAAGCTACCAAGCTCTTCCACGTGTTCCCTATTTAAATAAAGTTACGTGAAGTGTTTTCATGCAAAGTATATTTACACAGAAATGTAACATGTGGATTTTATAAGCAGATAAAAAGGGGGACTATATTGTGAGGCGTAATGATACGAGGAGCACAGCGTCCGCGCAGTAACTCCTAAAGGTTATTGACGGAAGTGAGCGGGGAAGTCTTTAGGAGTTACTGCGCGGACGTTTTGCTCCTCGTATCATTACGCCTCACAATATAGTCCCCCTTTTTATCTGCTTATAAAATCCACATGTTACATTTCTGTGTAAATATACTTCGCATGAAAACACTTCACGTAACTTTATTTAAATAGGGAACACGTGGAAGAGCTTGGTAGCTTCTATCGTGAGCTTTTTTGGAGCTATGTGACATGTGGGAGAGGCTGCGTATGTGTGAGCGCACGGACAAAGACCAGACGGGGATATATTAACTCCACTAAGGTTAGGTAAGAGCATATCTCAGTATGTAAAAACGGTGGCCTATTCCTTTAAGAACAAATCAGAACACTCGTTTCACCTGGTTATTTTATCCTTTTATCCTACAGAGTCACACTTGTTTTATTACTTTGCATTATGTTGTGGAAGTCGGCGTGAGCTCGTTCTGGCCAATCAGGAGCCAGAAACAGAACTATTAAATACAGGCATAACATTTGGGAAGACGACACACAGTAAACCGCGAGAATGAATGTGACGAAACAACTACAAAAATGTGACAAAAATAAAATAAAATGTGACCAAAAAAAAAAAGTGAGAAAAATGTGACGAAAACACAATGAAAAAGCAAAAAAAAATATGACAAAAAAGTCATATTTCACTGGCGCGAGGAAAAAGCTCCATTGAAATGACTTGTGTCGGTCTTAGCTTTCAAATGAGCCTTCACTCTGGCCTTTAGGATCTTATGCATCGGTAGAAAACGCGCTCGGTTACGGCGGGGGGGAAGAGGTTACGCCACACTTCATAAAGGTGTCCTTGTTACGCGTATTGCCCAGAGAACGGCCGGTCCTCCCCCGCGCGCGGCAGGAGCCCGCGGTGAGGACGGACGGCTCCACGGCGCAGATGCACATTAGTGAAAACAAGTGCGAGCCAAACAGAGCTACGCGTCGTGCACAGGGTCACTTGGAGTAGGAGGGGCGGTAAAGCCGATTAGATATAGCTGCCAGGCAAACCTTTCATTGTTGCTCGCGCTAAACACTTGACGAATGGATTGATGGCGCGTATAGACTTCTCTTTGTACCAAAGGTATGAGGAATCCTTCGTCACTTGTGTCGAATAAACGGCGGGTTTCGATGCGTTTCCGCGGCTGCCTTTGTTTCTCAGTAAAATGGCGGCGTGTCCTAGTTATGGAAAACTAGAACAACAACAGCGGCGGCGGCGGGTTGTTTATCGCTACGAACGGCGCAGCGCACGAGCCGATAAAACACCACGGAAAACCTGGGACGTGGGTTATTAGGTTGTAATAACCGCGCGGCGGGTGAATACGGGGGCGCACACACGCGGGAGCCTAACGGAGCCGAGTCCCAGCCAGGGCCGGGGCTCCCGTTAGCGGTGCTTCCTCCGGGCCTCTGCGGGCGTAGGGCACCGTGTTCTCCGGGACTCCGGCGCAGGCTCTACCCCCCCTTTCTCCTCCAAAACCCGCCTCGCGCACAAACGAGCCACACCACCGGGGCACACGGCGGGGGGGTCTCTGTCTGCCTCAGGAGTCAGACTTAGGCTCCAGAATCAGCGTATGGTGATTTCATGACTTTGAGAGCGCATCCTCTCCAGGCGCACACGCATTCACGGAGCCCGAAATGCAGCGGGGGCAGCGGGGGTGAAGCGTGCACGATGAAGGGCACGTTCGTGGGGGGGAAAAGTTGCAAATATGGCCGTGTTTATATCGCTGGCGTGAGAGAAAAAAAAAAAAAAGCTCGTATGCTGCAAAGTGCCGATAAAAGACGCGGGTGAGGGTCGCACTAAAGTTCCGTTCACACCACCTGTACTACCCGCACACACCGCGAACACACGTCTCCATCACCTTTTCACTCTGAGGAAACTTTGTCCACACGCCGAGGCACCGCACGGACGGACGCACGGACGGAGGGATCTCCATTAGCGGGGAGAGAGTAACGGGGAGCAGCAGAAGAAGGAGAACCAGGCGTTTGGGGGTGAACTTACGTCTGACGGAGTGCGGTTCCGTAACTCGAGGTGGATTCTCTTCTTCATGTCCATCCTGGAGGTCGTGCCCCGATGCGAAACACACACTTTGACTTGTATATTCCTGCACACACACACAAAAAGCACCAGCAGCAGCTCGGATCAGACTCTGCTGTTGTTCATTCAAACTTGATCCGCTCGGTGGGCGGGCGCAAGGCTCGGGATTGTCGTCACCGCCGCCCAATGGGAGAGCCGCTCGCGCTCAGGCCAATGGAGAACATTATACAACTGGGTGGGGTTTTCAGATGAAGTTTGGTTTTGCTTGTTGCCTTAAGTTTACATCGATATTGTCATTCCGGCGCGTGGCGAGCGTTTCAGGGAGTTTTGGAGACGTTTCGCGCTCACCGCTCGTTTGCGCAATAAAGTCAGTGTTACGTAAGAGCAGATGAAGAGTTTCTATTGAAGAGCAGTTTATTCACCATCTGAACCAGGCACGTTTTCTCCACTTTGGCTTTACCCAAATCTAAAAAAGCGTCAAAATAGCAAAATAAATAGACAAAACGAGGATGGAAATGCAGCAAAAGAACGACACAGACGAAGAAGAAAATAGAGTTAAAATATAGACAAAACATTAAGACAATAACAATAAGTGACAAAAACATGAAGGCAATAAAGAAACAACAGAGTGGGGAAAACACAACAACAACACAATCAAAAGGAGATGGAAAATATAAAGGAAAACACCACAACGCGACACATAAGTTACCATCAGTTTTGTAGTTCTTAGCTTTCAAATGAGGCGTTACACTCTTTACACAGAAGCTTTAAGAAACTGAGACACTGTGCTCGGTGAAGATGACCATGTGGACACATTTAAAAAGAGAGAATATTAAATATGTTTTAAAGATGTTGATATTTGACAGAAGTATTTTGACTTTATTTGAAAAATTATATAAAATATGTCAATCAGTTCGACCCATAGTTTCATCTAATGTTTATACTCGATTCATTTCCCTTTAATATATCAGCAAAATACAATATTTGAAACTTATAAAACAGACTGCACTTATTTCTATACATATATTGTGTGATGGTCAGCACATAAAAGACTATTATTTATCAATTTATTAATCAGTTTAATATGACTTTATTTTTCATGCCATTGTCTTGTTTTCTTTGCTTCAATAAAACAAAATATAATAAAACAAAAAGCCTCATGTGTGTTTTTATTTACTGCACAGGCCTCGTCCTTCAGGAGGTTCTAATGTTTAATGTTAAACACAGATTATTGTGTCATTTTTCTTCGAGGACGACGACGTGACGGCACAAGATTCGATAAAAGTTTTAAGTTTAGTTTTAATTTTATTTAGTCTTTTATGGTTAATGTCTCTAAATCCTTCAGCGTCTGCACAATAGAACAAATCATTTACGGATAAATTACATAAATTATCAATATTCTATATATAAATAGATACGTAGGCTGTGCACACACACAGAATAATCATCATTTATATGAAATAAAAAGCATTGACATCATGATCAAAAGTTTGTGCCTGATGCCACTTAACCCTTTACTGCACGACTTTTGATTTTAGGGGGAAAAAAAATCCAACCCACTTTCTGGGTCGACAGAACAAAACCGGTAGAAATGTGATGAAATGTTTCCATTGTAGCTCATCCCTATTTCTAACATTGTTTTTCCAACAAAAGTGCCTCAGCTGAACAACAGAAAACAAAATGAAGAAGCAGTTTTAGGAATAAAACACAAACACAAATATATGTAAACAATCTAAAACGCCTCTTGACATATTCATGCACAGGGTTATTTTATCAGGTTATTGGTGGTCAGAAGCTCCACAGGTCTCAGGATGATCCAGTGAGGTCTGAGAGGGTCAGAGGCTCCTCTGACCTCAGGATGCTCCGGTGAAGTCCGAGAGGGTCAGAGGCTCCACAGGTCTCAGGATGCTCTGGTGAAGTCTGAGAGGGTCAGAGGCTCCTCTGACCTCAGGATGCTCTGGTGAAGTCTGAGAGGGTCAGAGGCTCCTCTGACCTCAGGATGCTCTGGTGAAGTCCGAGAGGGTCAGAGGCTCCACAGGTCTCAGGATGCTCTGGTGAAGTCTGAGAGGGTCAGAGGCTCCTCTGACCTCAGGATGCTCCAGTGAAGTCTGAGAGGGTCAGAGGCTCCTCTGACCTCAGGATGCTCCAGTGAAGTCTGAGAGGGTCAGAGGCTCCTCTGACCTCAGGATGCTCCAGTGAGGTCTGAGAGGGTCAGAGGCTCCTCTGACCTCAGGATGCTCTGGTGAAGTCTGAGAGGGTCAGAGGCTCCTCTGACCTCAGGATGCTCCAGTGAAGTCTGAGAGGGTCAGAGGCTCCTCTGACCTCAGGATGCTCCAGTGAAGTCTGAGAGGGTCAGAGGCTCCTCTGACCTCAGGATGCTCCAGTGAGGTCTGAGAGGGTCAGAGGCTCCTCTGACCTCAGGATGCTCTGGTGAGGTCTGAGAGGGTCAGAGGCTCCACAGGTCTCAGGATGCTCTGGTGAGGTCTGAGAGGGTCAGAGGCTCCTCTGACCTCAGGTAAATCCCTCTGAGTGCGTGATTAGCCGGAGGGAACTCTGCTCCTCTCCGTCTGTCCACCAGGGGGAGCCAGAAACAAGTCAGCGGCCTGGATTAACGGCAGGCTGCTGCACGAGCCTCTGCTGGATCTGGAAAAGCTGTGAACCTGGGGCGATGTGGGGGGGCAGGTGTCCCCTCACAGCGAGTAGGTCCCAGGCGGGGGCCGCTCTGTGGGCGTCCAGCTCCTGACCAGCAGAGAATGATGACCATCGTCTCCAAGGGGAACATCGGCCTCTTCAGAAACATTATTACACAAATCAGAAAGTGCTTCAACATGTTCAGAGTTAAACTAAAATGGGAGAAATGCTGTTTATGAACATTTCCCAACAGAACACACACGGCAACTATTATAACACTGGCATTTAGAAAGTGCTCTAGAAAAAGTTTCGGCTTTATCCAAATCTAAAAGCTCAGAGTAGAGGCTCATTTACGCTGTAGACCTACAAAACTGATCCTAACTTTTTTGTTGCCAGTTTTTTGTCACTTAGAGGCAGGGCCGGACTGGGAATGAAAAACAGCCCTGGACTCTGACCAGCCTGGACCAAATTACTGTAATTGTGACACTTCCACAAATACATATTTTAACCTCTTACCCCCCGCCTAAACCAAATGCATTCTGTCCTCTTTTGGCTTTGTAACACCTAATTTGAAAGCTAAGACCCACAAAACTGACCTTTTTCCTCGCGTTGTTGCTGTGTTGTGTCACCCTTTGTATGTCTTTTTTTCTTTCTTTCCATTTTTGTTTTTGTCACATTTTTGTTGAATTTTTGTCACATTTTTGGTGCTTTTTTCCCAAGAATCTTTTAGATTAGGGTAAAGCCAAACTGGAGAAAATGGGATCCGTTCAGGTGGGAGTTAAAAGGTTAACCTCTTACCCCCCGCCTTAACATTAACCATTTCATTTTTCATTTCATTTTTTTATTTATTTCATTCATTTAAAAATGCAACAACAGCATTTAGCATGAATGAAAAGGAGCAGAAAGAAGTAAGAACTTATAAGGTCTGCCCCTAATCAACACAAAATCACTTACAGTTCCAGTTCATTTAAATGTTAAACTGTCTCATGCAGCCGTCTTTCTTTTTTTTCTTGTCCAAGACATCAAAACACAAAATACAAAATACATAAATAAAGTTGATCTGCTCCTCCGCAGTGTCATATTTTTGTAACATTGATAATTTTACATATTTCTTAAACACATCAATGGTGTAACAAGTTTTAACTTTACAATCGAGACTGTTCCACAGAGCGAGAAACATCTTTCCTTTGCTGCCGATGGAAACCTGGGTTTTGTAAAAACCTCAGTACCTTTTAGTTCATATCTGCTTTTTCTCTTATTGAATCTGCTTTGTAAATGATTTGGTAAACTTTCCAGATGAGCTTTATACATGTTTTTAAAAGGCTAAACTCTACTAATTCACAAAATGTCAGTGTTTTTAGTTGTATGAATAAAGGATTGGTCTGGTCTCTGTATCCACTTCCACTGGCGACTCTAATCGCTCTTTTCTGTAACCGAAAAATTGGATTAATGTATGTTTTGCAGGCACTTCCCCACACTTCAATGCAATAGGTCAGATATGGAACAATCAATGAGTGATACAACAAAAACAATGCATTCTTATTGAGAGAATCTTTGACTTTATACAGCACAGCTGTTATCTGGGATCCCTTTACTTTGACATTATCAATATGAGATTTCCATGTCACGTGTTCATCAATCATGATGCCGAGAAACTTCATCTCATGAGCCCTTTCAATTTCTGATCCGTTGATAAACAATGACGCTTCGACATATTTCCTTTTACTACAAAAGATCATAATCTTGGTTTTGCTAATATTTAGGGACAATTTATTGATCTTGAACCACCGCATAATTTTCTGGAATTCATTCTCTACGATTTGCAATAGAATAAAGTGGTGTCATCAGCTAATAGAATGCACCTAAGTAACGGAGACACAGACACTGTGGGCCCGATCTTGTGCATCAAAACGGAGACGATAGCGTGACATTTTGCGCTCAGTAGGAGACACTTTGTGATCTTGCCACTCCAGACTTAGCGCATTTACGTGGGTGGAGACACACACATTTTCCTCCAACCAGATCGACTCCGCGTCCAGGAGAGTGGTTGTGGGAGGTGAACATGTGCTTTTGTTTTGCTTCGCGTTCACGCCAAGCGCGGCAGATCCGCAACACAGCGGACGCTGTAGCTCTTTTTCTCTCGAGATGTGAACATGGTTTAGCTCACCATGGTTTAGCTCACGATGGTTTAGCTCACGATGGTTTAGCTCACCATGGTTTAGCTCACGATGGTTTAGCTCACGATGGTTTAGCTCACGATGGGGTAAATAAAGTTTTTAGTTCGACCTGTGAGAGCCTAAGGCTTAAGAAAGAACGCAAGACAGCGCAATGTAAACGAGGAAGTGAATGTCAGCCGTGTTTCCATCAGTGCATCACCTCCTCTTGTGACGCCCCCTGCAGGTGGCGGAGGCCAATGGCACATATAGCGCCGCCACTCGGAAAATAATTCGCCAAGAGCCTGCGCCGCCCCGTGCGCCGCCACAAGATCTGGCCCAATATCATTTACATATAGAAGAAAGTACAGGTCCTAGGACCAATCCTTGTGGTACCCCGCAAGTTATGTTACAATTTTTAGACTTTATGTTGTTAATTTCCACGAATTGACTTCTGTTTTTTAAGTAGCTGGTAACCCATTGGTGTGCCACACCTCTGACACCGTAATTATATAATTTGTGCGACCAGTGCATTTTCCCCAGTTCGGCTTTTTATTATTATTTTTTTGATCGGCATCATCAGCAAAAAGAGCGGGAAAGGTGGTCGTAGAAACAGAAGCAAAATCATTCATATAAATAATAAATAATAATGGTCCCAAAATGGAACCTTGTGGTGCACCATACTCCACGGAATTCCTCTTAGATTCATGTTTTTTTATACGGGGCTTTACCCAAATCTAAAAGCTTCTCGACTGGAGATCAACAATGTAACGCCTCATTTAAAAGCTAAGACCTACAAAAGTGATGGAAACTTTTCGTCACATCGCCACATTTTTGTCATATTTTTGTTGTTTTTAAAAAAAAAAATTCTATCATTTTTTGTTGTGTTTTTTTGTCTTTAGCTTTTAGATTTGGGTAAAGCTTGGTTGAGGAGGGACTGGTGGCCCTATAGCCAGTGGCCCCTCTGTGTTTTTGACGTGTTTTCATCAGTGTTCATTTCGTCGACTAAAATATTTAGTCTTAATTTTAGTCAAAGTGATATTTCTGTGACTAAAACTAAATTAAAAGCTTTTCATGAGACTAAAACTGTGACTCAAATGTCCAGATATTTGAGTCAACTAAAATAAGACTAAATAAAAATGAAAAGGAGAGACTAAAACCATCAAACTTCTATTGACCGTCTGAGGAACAAGATTAAATATGATTATAATGAATATTATTAATGCAAAGTCGACTAAATTTGTCTTAAATTTAGTCGACTAAAACTAAACTAAAATTGAATTACATTTTCTTCAAAAGACAAAGACTACATTAAAATATGTTGTCAAAATGAACACTGGTTTTCATAGTTTTTTTGTCGCTCTTCTGTCACTTTTATGCCACTTGTGTGTTGTGTTATTGTTGCTTTTTAGGCACGTCTCACCCCGCGTCTTTTATGTTTCTAGATTTGGGTAAAGCCGTGGAGAGAATGCGCTCAGTTGAGGGGGATTAGTGACATAAATCTGCTCAAATGAAAAGATCAAATGTGAAGTTTGAGGTTTGGCCTGAACAGATAAAACTGCTTCTTTTGTATCATTTCAAGTTCATTTGTCTGATTTCTGTTTCTTCCTTTGAAGTCGGCATTTTATATTTTATATCAGATTAGTTCAAACCAACTCAAATTTAACATAAATCACTTTTTATTCGAGCAATTTTCAGTCAGATTTTAGACGGTCGTGTTTCCAGAGCCGTGCTTTGCTTTGGCCGTCGGTCTTTGTACAGTGAAGAAACTCAGGCCTTGATAAACTTCAGCAAAACAAAGTCTTTATACTGTTCTTTTTGAGAAACAGAAAACAAGCTTTAACCTCTTAACTCCCACCTGAACGGATCCCATTTTCTCCTACCCTAATCAAACAGCTTTTGGGGAAAAAGCACCAAAACAGCCACACAAAATAGGAAAGAAAACAAGGATGTAAACGCAACAAAAATGTGACAAAAACTCAACCAAAAAGTGACGAAAATTCACCAAAAAGTGACAAAAATGAGACAAAAATTCAACCAAAAAGTGACAAAAATTCAACCAAAAAAGAGACAAAAATGTGACAAAAACTCAACAAAAATTGAAAAAAAGAAAAGAAAAAACATAAAAAAGGTGACACAACACAGCAACAACGCGAGGAAAAAGATCAGTTTTGTGGGTCTTAGCTTTCAAATGAGGTGTAACACAGGCCTATAGCGAAAGAGGACAGAAGGCATTCGGTTTAGGCGGGTGGTGAGAGGTTAAAAGTATAAAATGTGATACAGTAGTATTTGACGCTGCCTCCTGTAGAAACGTAAAGGTTTTGATCAGGGGCGGACTGGCCATATGTCCATTCTGGAAGAGCACAGAAGGGCCACTGGCTCTAGGGCCACCAGTCTCCTCTTACCCTCCACCTTAACTAAGCTTTACCCAAATCTAAAAGCTTACATGAAAAGCATGAAAACAGTGGAGGCAAATGGAAAAAAAAAATGTGCTGGAACAAAAAGTGACCAAAAAACATGACAAAAACATGACATTAAAGAACGAAAAAGTGACCCAAAAAAACATGTCAAACACAACAACAAAGCAATGACAAAAGCAACAAAAAAGACACAAAAAGTGACCTAACCCCTTAACTCCCACCTGAACCGAGCACATTTTCTCCAGTTTGGCTTTACCCCAATCCAAAAGCTTCTGGAAAAAAGCTGTGAAAATAGCAACAAAACTGAGACGAAAACAATGATGGAAATGTGACAAAAAAGTGAGAAAACATAGACAAAAAAAAAATGAAAAAAAAAAAAATACAAAAATGTTACAAAAATGAGTTAAATACCCCCAAAAAAGATGGAAAAAGATCCTCTCGGTTCAGGCGGGAGTTAAGAGGTTAAAAACGTGACAAAAAACACATCAAGCCACAAAACATGAACTGAAAAAGCAACAAAAATGTGACAAAAACACGGCAACAACATGAGAAAAAGTTAGAATCACTTTTGTAAGTGCTCAAATGAGGCGTTCCACTGTTGCTCTCCAGTCGAGAAGCTTATCGATTTGGGTAAAGCCGAACTGAAGATAATGCACTCTTTTCCCGGGGGTAAGAGGTTAAAACATGTGTTTGTGGAAGCCTACACTAATTTGGGACAGTTTGTTCAGATTCCGGGGCTGTTCTTCAGTCCCAGTCCGGCTCTGGTTTTGATATAAAAGAATAAGTCCTGCTGCTGTAATAATGAGCTTACGCTGGAGGGTTTCCGCTGATTAGCAGAGGCGGTGATCCCGTTTACCAAACAGATAATGAGGTTTAAGGGATTACAGCCGAGCATCACCACCAGGGGGCGCACTCTGCACAGGAACCACTCTCAGATTCTGCAGAGGAACAGATGTCAGTCTGGCTCAATCCGAAACCATCAAATTGTAGCCTCTAAGCACTAACACTAGCAACTAACTCCTTAACCTTTCATGGGTCGACTGTTAGACCTCTATGCAGTTAGGGAACTAAACCTTTGGCAGAATTTGCACAATCCGTCCATCCTTAAACAGGGGAAAGGGAAGTGACATCACCAACAGCTGCTTTTCTTCTTCTTTAAAGTTATTGGTGGAGTGCAGGCCAAACAAAAGTGCATGTCGCCCCCTACTGTACAGTGTCCAACAACAACATAGTGTCCAAACAAAGACATTTAAGGAGACAAATAAATCCAAATGATCCAAACATTTCCCTTTAGTGTTATTTTATTTCAACAGCTGTTTCATAAAGCTACAGCAGTAAATGATCCATGTGGCTTAAGTTTCTACTAAATGAAAACAAAAGCATTTAATCCGTTTCCTGAGTTTCCTCTTTAACACTGACATGTGACTGAGCTGTGGGGACGACAACATGGATTTATCACTTTTATAAAGTTTGGCTTGTGCAGAATCTTACTTTTTAATTATTATTATTTTCATTATTAAATGTGCTCCTGTCAATCAACAGTGGTTGCGCATGAATCACTCGAGGGAGGGGGCGAGGGGGGTGGGGCGATTGGCGCAGTGGCTTGTGGGATGGCACATAGCTCCTAATCACCGGTTAGTTAGCATCAGAGGTCCCTATGCTAAAGTGGCCATGATAGTTAGCATCAAGGCTCCTTTTCCTAACCACTTCCTAACTGACTAACCAATTCGGAAGCAACTTGCCATGGCGGACGCTGACGCACATCCGGTTTGGCGTAAGAGCTCTTAGCAATCTGACCGTTTCGGAAGCAGCCTCTCTCTCACCGAGTGTGGGGTGGAGTCAGGTCTGAGGAGGAAGATCCCGCCTTTGCTCTGCCCGATCCCCGATCCCCGTCAGACCTGGGGAGCTCAGCAGGAAGGGCCTGGCAGGAGACCGTTTGGGAAACACCAGGAAGCCTCGTGAATGTAGTGAGTCAGTGGTTGGAGGGGCCGATGGCGCAGACTGGTTGCCTCGCTTCCGGCAGTGTTACGGCCCCAGGCCTCCAGGTTCCCTCCTTTTTGTATATTTTTGTTTGTGTGGCCTAAGCCGGTTTTTCCCCCATGTAAATTTGCTGCTGTGGTCCTGGGCTGCGATTGGTGGAGTGCATTGGGGTCCTGGCTGCTGATTGGGTCTCTGGCTTTGCTGCCGCCTGATTGGGGGAGCAGCTCAACACCTGGGGAGCTCGTTAAAGCCACCTGTGCAGCCACTCCTATAAAAGGACTCCACCGTGGCTCATACCAGGCTGCTGGTCCGTGTGGCCAGGACGCCATTTTGTATTTTCTAGGAACACTCGGTTTTAGTTACGTTAGATTGTTTCTCATTTTGTTTGTCACTCGTTTTGTTATCAGGCCTTTGGTGACTAGTTTTGGAGACGCTCGTTAGCTTTTGTCAAATTGGTTTTGTTTTTTCATTTTAGTACCTTGTGTTTGGTTAACCTTCTGTACATAAAATAGCCTTTGTTTGGTTATTTTTGCCACTCCTTTGTTAAATTTATCTTGTACACTCCTTTTATTAAACTACAACTTTATTTATCCATTTTTACATCTTGGTTTTTGTTACTTCCTTTACTAGCAGAGCCGGGTCGTAACAGGCAGTCCCAGGGCAGCTGTGGCTACAATAGAGTATGGAGTGAATGAATAGTGCAATGTAAAGCGTCTTTGAGTGTCCAGAAAAGCGCTATATAACAATGATGCAGATAAGTCTTTATTGATCTCACAATGGAGACATGTACTTGTTACGTTCAGCCTCAGAAACACTCGGTGTGTAAACAAGCAGGAAACAAAATCAATTAAAGGGGGGTATTCTGCAAAATGGACTTTTTCTAGCTTTACATCATGTTATTCTGTCACTCCCTCATTAAAAACATGCCTGAAGTGTTGCCTTGGCACATTCACATATTTTTGAGTAATCTGTAAAAACTCTGATGGCGGCCATTTTAGGGATAGGTTTGCCTGAGTCCTCCTAGGAACGCCCCCACCTCCTGGAGACGCCTCCGAGCTTTCGTCACCAGCCGAGTAACCAACCGCTGCTCCTCAGCAGAACCCCCTCCCCACTGATGCCACAGACAGCGTGTGGAGGGGGCGTGTCTAAAGGCTCAGAGGTTCTTAAAGAGACAGAGGCCTATTTCAAGACATTCACTACAGCCATTTTGAGAGAGACATTTTATACAAGGCAGTTATTCTAATTTACTGCATTTACAGACCAACAGAAGGTTTGTCATCATTGTAGTGTGATATAGACTGGTGCTATGGGACTGAGAAAAGCAGAACACCCCCTCTTTAAATAGTAAATAGTTTAGTTTAGTTATTTTTTTTATTTGAACAGGGACAGTGTACATACATTAACCTCAAAAGGGAGAGATGCTTTGTACCAGGTTGTAGCCCTTGTGCTAATTCCCACCTGCAGTCCCTGGGCAGACTGATGTCAACAGACAAAGTCATAGAAATATTAATACAGAATAATACATTTTCCCAAAACAGCATTAAAATCAACACATTCTTCATTCATTCCAAAGCATTAATTCGCACACTCTTGCATACACACCAATCATAGGACATTCACTAGCAAGGACCACGCCACAACAAAGTGCAATCAAGATTTTATTCACAAGGTTATAGTGTGGAGTGAAACTGGGCGAGACTGTGGGTGGGGGCTCCGTCTCAGATGAACCCAGCTATTCGGGACCCCCCTTCTAAGCAGGAGAATCATTGCTGAAATGGATCAGACATGAAGGGAGGGAGGGCGGGGTCGACAGTTTCAAACAAACTGAGATGACGAGGCTTTGCTTGGCATATATTGGCTCGTGAGTAATTAGAGGCGTGGTTAGGTGAAAGCAAGAGTGGTTGGTGTGCAAAGTGTGATAGGTTGAGGTGTAGTCCTGCTCCCGAACCTAGTCAATAAATATTGACTCCATTTATGGGAACAAGTTTGTTTTAAAATAAGCCATTTTTTAGCCTGGTGTGAAAAAGTGTTGAAATATATAAATAATGGGTTCTTATGTACAATGACGACTTTGTGGGGACAAAAGTATGAGCAGTAAATAATGAAGTAAACAGACCATAATAGTCTGTGTGAGCAGCGCAGGTTTAATCACAGAGCAAGTGTTTGATAAAGTGACGCAGATAAAGTGATTTAAATACAGGGATTACATATTATTCTGCAAAGGGGTGATTGCACATGTTACTGGTAGAGCGGGTCGTCTCATTGGAAGCTCCCATGGACATGCTGCCGGTGTGTCCTTGGGCAAGACACTTCACCCTCCTCGCCTCCAGCGTCTGCATACACTGGTGTGTGAATGAGAGTCAATGGGTGATAAAAAAAAATGGCCAAAAATATGAAACCCACATCAGTCGACTTCTGTTAATATTTCTAGATATTTCAATGATTGAAACCTTTACTATGATTGATTGATTTGATTGATTTGAGTGATTATTTTTACATTATTTACATTACATTGTCAAAGGGAGTCGGCTGAAGCAAGAAAGCTTATAGGTGCCTACCCCATAATAACACATGTTTAACTATAGGCTATTGGAGAGCTTTAAAACAAATTACATCAAATTAAATTACTTAAAATATCGGCTATCTGATATCGGTATCAGACCAAACATCCATATCGGTCGAGTCCAAGATAATACGATCAACTTTAAAAGTAAATATAGAAATGACTAAATAAATGAGTAAATACAGAAGCTCAGCTTTGTGGCCTCCTGTGGAGTTCGGAAACATAAACTTCTATCAACAACAGTTTGTTACAATAATAGTGTCACACTAAAGTTATCCTTTAACCTAAATGAATGGAAACAAACTTCCTATTCCAGTTTAATCCAGTCTGAGAGTTTAGAGAAGTCAGTGAGTGAACTGTGGAAATGAAGGTGTACCGCTGCTCTTCCACCACACGATGGCGACAAACCATTATGGACTAAAAAATTCCACTGAACCTCCACAAAAACACGGCAAAGACGTTCAAAAGTGTCTGTGCCGAGAAGGGGAGGGGCTTCCGGTTTACCCGTCGCCATGACGGACAATGACAGGAGGAGAGTCAATAAACATTTGAGTCATAGCTCTCTAAAGTGTCAAGCACATGTTTGTGTCAAAGCTCCCTTAAAGGAACAGGCCACAGTTTCTCCTCACTGAGACATGTTCTTACCTGAGCTTGATGTGTACCTGTCTGGTCTTTGCATTTGGCCTCTCCAGTGTTTTCCTCAGCTCCCAACGAGGTGAAGTTAGAAGCTGTGTATGGTGGAGGTTCTGTGTATGATCTGATGGTAAAGCGGCCTCGTTCCTCTTGATCATTACCTTTTTGATCAGGGTCATTTTTGGGACTTTCTTCTTTCATTATGATTTAAAAAATAATGATGCCTTTTGCCCCGAACCCAAAGCTCACCTCTATTTCGGTCCTAAAGAAAGTGCCAGGGAGATAACCTCAGAGCAGTCCAGGGAGTCCAGCGAAATGCGAGAGAGAATACATATCCGCTCACCAGTGGCTTTGCAGTAGAAAACCATCAAAATCCTACTAAAGTTGTATACTTATCGAATAGGAAAACAAGATTGGAAAACTACCATCCAAATAGGAGTACCTTTAAAGTGCAAATCATGCAACGTGAACCCAAACACAAGACCGATCATTCTCTCCCCCAAATAACCAGGACCCGTAGACTAGCACCTTGGAGAGCTCCTCTGGCCGTAAGGCCCCCAGCGTGTCTCCTGTGCAAACAAGACACACGCTGGAGGCCTTCAAACAGAGCACGGGTCGACAGAGCCTCAAACTGTGTCCTGAGTGACACTACTTTGGCCAATTACAATCAAGTAATGTCAATAAAATTGGAGAATGTATTAAGTGTTAGGGCACTTGGAACCAAGCCAAATCAGTGCCCATGTTGTAGAGGAGGCTGGAAGCCAACTGTAATTTAAGAATTAGAAAAAAATGTTCAATTCAATGTTTAATTTGGAAAAATAAACCTACACTAGCCTAAGGTTAGGCGCAACTCCACTATTTTAAAATTTAGTTGAATAAACCATGTAAAGATTAGGCAACACAATCACTATCTTTAAGTTTAGGCAAAAGTATGTGGGAATGTGGGAATGTGGCAATGTGGGACGACTCGTCCTGGTTCTGTAACAGTGATTGAACCACAGTGGCGGTGTTTGGGTCAAGGCGGCCTTTGTAGCGCTTTTTGGCCCAGCCCAAGGCTACCCCAAAGGCCGTTGTGTTAAACTGCAAATTGTGGTAAGTAGAAATAACCCTACTGTAATGGTTCTGTAATATGTTTAGGTTTTCAGACAACCAGTGCCTGGTGTTTTTGTCCACCGCTTCCTCTGTGGGGGAGGAAGGACGAATGAAAAGGGTACGTTTTTGACCTGTTTTAACATGCCCTTAGGCGGATTCTGAGTTTGGATAGCCCTCTCAATCACGGAAAGATGATGTACAGCTTGGATAAGGTTAAACATAGCTTTTGCTAGTCCCCGTGTGGGCTCATCTAATGACTGATTCCCGTGAACAAAATGGGCATTTGGATCTGCAGAGAAAACCTTATCTGTCCCTAAAGCTAATCTGGGTTGTGAGTCTAACCCTACTCCGTTCCCTGGACCACGCCGAGACGCCTACCAACCCCGCCCTGTTTGTGTGTATACAGTGTGCCCACCTGACGTGACGATGCCATGGCTCCTCAAACAGACTGGATTCCCCACGACCACGGCCCGGACCCACATGGCGCTGGATACTGCACGCGATCGGTGTTCCTCAGGTGTCAGTCCAGATGGTTGTGGCCGAGGTCTAGTCTATGGGGTGGCCGGTGTCCGAGTTTATCTTACTGGCAGATCAACTTACTGACAGCTAGCTTGACAGCCAGCTGTTTCTCCTCGACACCTGATTGTCAAACGCAATCACTGACAGCTGCGCAGGAGGTAGGCGTGACTTCACGTCGTGAAGTATCAACACACGGATGTAAATAATGTAGCTTTTGCCACATTTGAGCGTCTTAATTTTTGATGGCGAGATAATGTCAAATCAATCTAGTAATATTTTGAATCCATATATCACTTATGGAGGTGCGGTGGCACCGTTTAGCGCGCGTACCTTGCAGCTAGAAGGTCCGAGTTCGAGTCCCGCCTGCTTTCTGTGTGTGGAGTTAGCTTGTTCTCCATGTCAGAAGATGTTCTTAATCTTAGTGGGACTATCCTAGTTAAAGGTCAAACGTAGAACACTGATTCCCATCGACATAGGTAGACTATCACCGATCCAAAACATGTAGCCATGTCTGAATGGAGCTTTACAACTCTTAGTCAACTCTAGAACTATGGCTATTCACTTAACTGCCACTGTTGTATAAAACAGTAATTGTGGCCTAGAGTGTTGAGTGGGTGGTCTAGTGAGCAAAGGGTCAGTGGTTCGACTCCCGCGAGTGCACACTGTTTTTGTGTATGGATGTTAAAAGACAAGTGAGTGCACTGAGTGACCATTTTACTATCCAAAATACTTTGAGGCTGTAAACATTAGCGAAGTGGAGCCAAGCCCTGGTTACCTGTGCACCAATTTACAGATACGTTGGCAACATGGGAAATATACAAGTGACAAAATAACACATGACACATAGTGCCATCTCATTTCCCCATTAATGTGACATGCATGTAATGCCAGTCTTCAAACACACGCGAGTCATAGTGTATTTTTTTTTTTATTATACTATGACTAATATATATATATAGATAGATAGATAACAGGTCAGACAAAGAGCGGTTCAGAAGCCCCTAATGAGAGACCAACAGGCCCAGTTAGAACCATGAGGCCGTCCTTCTGTGGACCCACCACCTGCAGGAGGAGCCATAGGGGCTGGTGCAATGTGATTTGGGCTACTCGTACAGCTGCCCCCACGACCCGGCAAAGGACAAGTGGGAGAAGATGGATGGATGGATTTTAGGCCTATGTGCCATCTATGTTGACAGTATTTTCATACTGAGTCTACACAATGTGCCAAATCCCTGCCCGCGATGGGCCCTTCAAATGCCGCTGGCCCAGCTCACATACACCGCTGGCAAGAGTGCAGAGAGCGCTTGTGTCTGCACCTTTACTCTAGTCTACCACGTTTGCCTTTACCCTCAAGATTGGGGCCCAGAGGTCTGATGGAGTTACCACCACTCGGGAGTTAATCAGACACTATGGGGAGCTAACTTCACACAGGTGAACTACACTGCGTTACAAATTATTATGCAAATTACATTTTTCTAAGGTTTTCTAAATTGTCAACTCAAATGAGAGTCAGCATAATTTTCAAGTCTTTAACTGGTCGAGGATCATTTAAATGTGGTGGAAAAACCTCCCAGTGAAAACAGTATTTTTTTCAAAAATAAATATAGTAAAAACCTCAAAATCCACTGTTCCAAATTATTATGCAACTCATCGTTTCAACACATTTTAAAGCTTGTAATCAACTGAAAATGGTCATTTGTTGAATTTGCAGCATTAGGAGGTCATATTTACTGAAATCAAAAGATATTTCAATCAAAAACATCTCAATAGGTCAAGTTAGATTTTAACATAGGAGCCCTTCTGTGATAGCAGCTAAAACAATCTTAAATCCATTAAACTTGTGAGTTTTTGGACAGTTTCTGCTTGGATTTCTTTGCAGGATGTTAGAATAACCTCCCAGAGCTGCTGTTTGGATGAAAACTGCCTCCCACCCTCACAGAAGTTTTTTATGTTGAGGCTCCAAAGGTTCTCAATAGGGCTGAGGTCAGGGGAGGAGGGGGTCCACATCATGGGTTTCTCTCCTTTTATGCCCATAGCAGCCAGTGATGCAGAGGTTTTCTTTACTGCAGGACATGGTGCGTTGTCATGATGAAGATGATCTTGTTAGAGAAAACACAGCTCTTCTTTTTGTAGCATAGAAGACTAAAAGGGCCTAAAGGGGCCGACCAGTTCTCTCACCATGACTCTGGCCCAAAACATGACTCTGCCACCTCCTTACTGACGTCACAGCCTTGTTGGGACATTGTGGCCATTCACCAACCATCCACTACTCCATTGATTTGACCATCCAGGGTCACACGGCCTCATCAGTGAACAAGACTGCTTGAAAATGAGTCCTCATGTATTTCTGAGCCACTGCAGCCTTTTCTGTTCATGAGCTTCAATGAACAGTTTAGGGGAGGCCCGGATAGAAGGTTTATGCACAACTGCAGCCTCTGGAGGGTCCGACACCTTGATGTTCGGGAGACTCCAGAGGCACCAGCAGCTTCAAATACCTGTGTGCTGCTTTGTAGCATCTGTTCTCTTAATCTGATGTGTTTGTCTGGCAGAAACCGTCCATATTGTGCCTTTATCTGCACAAACCGGAGTGTGTCTGAATCATCCACAGATGACCAAGGCATTCAACTATTTCACACTTTTCATCAGCAGAGAGATCCTTTTTCTTTCCCATATTGCTTGAAAATGATAATCTGCTTAATAAAGTGGAACACCCTTTTTCAGTAGTTTTTACCCTTTACTGGGCTCAACCTGAAAACTAATCATCCCAGGTGTCTGAGATTAATGTCAGTGATTCATAGAGCCCCAAGACACGACACCATCCATGAGTTTCATTATTATTGTTTTTTTTTTTTTACCTTTTTGACACAAAAATCCAATTTGCATAATAATTTGGAACACAGTGTACAGACTTTATGAAAAAAAACAAAAAAAACAATTAAAAACTGAGTGGTAAATGACAGTGACACTCCGCTGGGAAGTGTGCACATGTGTGCATCATTATTTAGGCCATTAAACTTCTTATCCTCGTAAACTTCTCATATCGCACAGAAAACACCTCTGCACTCCCCTTCAAACTGAGTCTGTGGGAGAGGAAGTGATGCACTATTTTATCCGCTTTGCAAACACATTCACGACTGCCCCTGCGTTGAAGTTGCTGCTTAGGCCCATTTTTTGCAGCGAGATGCACTGTCCTGATAGCGAATCCTCCAGGCAGCAGCTTAGAGCCCAGCCCGTCCACATGTAATCAGTATTTCTGATTTTCTTGTCATGAGCAACTGTCTCTACACTCAGAGAATGACTTTGTGTATGCTTTCTCTGATAAAGCACAATACAGAAACCACTAATCTCAAATATCTCTGGCTGACTTTTGTGCCACTCTAGTTAGCACTAGCCACAAGTGCTAAAAACAAACCTAAAAAGGTAACCCTAGGTAACTTCTACTGCTACTGTCACGCTGAAACATTAGTGATATTTCAACAAAGAACCTTCCAGTCGGACTAACAGCATCACAGAGACCCGGATGTGTCGTTAAAAACTCGGATCGACTGAATTTTAACATAGAAATAACTTCAGTTTTCACTTTGTTTGGCAAATGTAAAAAGCATATTGTTTGAAATAAGAATTCATTCATTCATTTTGTTGCATTTTTTGTCCAATTTTTGACCCTTTTTCTGGTCATGTTTTAGTCACGCTTTCATTGCTTTTGTGACTAAAATGTAGCGGAAACCCAAAAAAAAGAGATGGAAAACAAGTGACGACAACACAGCATCAATGTGACGCAAGAGTGCATTTAGATTCATTTAGTAGGTCTTGGCTTTCAATGAGGCGTGAAACTGGCCTATTGGCTGTGACCTGATGGATTTGGGGAAAGCTGAAGTGGAGAAAATGAGGTTTTTAATAATTGTGCTTTGCTTTTACAGATAAAGTAAAAAAAAAACCATGTCAGTAAATCAGCGTCTTGTTTATGCTACACACACACAAAAGAATCAAAAGACACTTCCTGCCTCATGATCAAGTCTGAACAGGAGTGGGAAGAAACGGAGCAAGTTGAAACGATGATTCCATTTTAGAGGCGTTCCCTTCATGTTCATGCAAACACGACATGTCCTTCATCAGACTCACGTGATACAGCCTTGTCTTGTGAATGAACTCGTACAAAGTCAATTACAAGTACACATCTGTACGTACAACGTACGTTGATTTTTGACGCTTTATTATACCTTCATTGGTCTTGATGCTTTAGTTATTTGTTGGACTTGTTACATAATGTGTCATCATATTCACTTTAACCTTAAGAAATCCAAACTCCAAACTTATTTTCAATGATAAAATTATTATTTTGAAATTCCAATATTGTTTTTTATATTATGTTAATCTGCTGCTGCTTTGGTGGTTTGACTTGAAATAAATGCTGGAAAAGAAATAAGCTTTTAGGCCTAGTATACGCCTCTTTCTTTTTGAGCAATGATGATAGTGAAATCCTAAAAATATAGATACTGTATGTTTGGTGGTGGTTGGAGGCTCGCCAAATGACCGGCCCAGTGGCCAATGACCTCAGAGAAATCTGGCCCAGTATAGAATGTAATTGACTACACTGCGTTCCAAATTATCATGCAAATTGTATTTCAGTGTCAAAAAGGTAAAAAAAAAAAAAAGTTTTTCAATGAAACTCATGGATGGTTTTGTGTCTCAGGGCTCTTTGAATCACTGACATTAATCTCAGATGTCTGGGATGATTAATTTTCAGGTTAAGCCCAGTCAACGAAAAAACTACAGAAAAAGGACATTCAACATTATTAAGCAGATCATCATTTTCAATCAATATAGGAAAGAGAAAGGATCTGTGCTGATGAATAGTGTGAAATAGTTCAATGCCTTGGTCTAGGTATGAAAACCTTCAATATTTCATAAAAGATTAAGCATAATCACCATACTGATAAGAGATTTGTGGCTGATTCAGAGCACACACAGGTTTGTGCAGAGAAAGGCAAAATGAGGCCGGTTTCTGCCAGACAAACACATCAGATTAAGAGAACAGATGCTACAAAGCAGCATACAGGTATTTGAAGCTGCTGGTGCCTCTGGAGTCTCCCGAGCATCAAGGTGTCGGACCCTCCAGAGGCTGCATTTGTGCATAAACCTTCTATCCGGCCTCCCCTGAACTGTTCATTGAAGCTGATGAACAGAAACGGCTGCAGTGGCTCAGAAATACATGAGGCCTAATTTTCAAACAGTCTTGTTCACTGATGAGGCCGTGTAACCCTGGATGGCAAAGGACCATGAACAGCCCAGTGGATCATTATTATTATGTACGCACATTTTGATATAGACAAAACAATGATGTTGGACAAACCAGATGTGTGTTTCAAGTGTATCATTATTTATTAATATTTCTGTTAATTGTAAGTGCAGAGCCTTGTGATTGACTTTCTAGGACAAGGTTGGAAAATCTAGTATAGTATTAGGTCCACATCATGGAACATCACATTGTGGATGTTATATTACATTTCGAAGTCAGTGGCAGTGTTACAGTTACAGAAACAAAAAAACATTTTTTTCCGACAGGAGGAGGAGGGGCGTGTCCTTTGTTCGTGCTTGAGCATCTGCCCCTCAAAATGTCTCTGCACGTCACTGCCAACTTACACCAGAAATTCAAAGTTGCATGAAAAGTGAAAAGCCGCAAAGATATGATCTGAAATGATTAATGTAATAAGTATTACACAAATATTAGGGTTTCAAGAGTGCAAAATGTAGGCTGCCTGATGACAGCCTTGTTAGGCAGGTAAAACAGGAAGGCGCTCAACGCGAACTGCCAACAAGAGTTTTTCCAACCCCGTAGGAACACTAAGAGCTGTGCATTAGTGAGCGAGTCGGAGCAGAGCCCAGAGGTATGACAGGGTGTGGAGTTACAGGGAACTCTCTGACAATTCCAGAGAATATATGGATAAGAGCATAAAAGGAGGAGAACAGGCGGACAGGAAGGCAGGGACGCACGAGCTTCAGCAGAACAACATGGAACCGAACGTGAGGTATGTTCACATCTGAGAATAGCTTTTAATGATTACGAGAAGGAAGGAAGACGCTACAGGCTGATGTATGATTGGTTTTAGAGCTGGGGTCTGCAACCTTTTGGCTTCTTCCTTAGAGATGCAACCAATTTGAATGTTAAGTCCTGATTTAGAGCTGGTTCTGACCTGGTTTAGTTCTTTAGCTACAGTTTAGAAATAATACGCATTTGGCATTGTGATGTGTGCATCTGAAAATAATTATAATTCCAGCATACAGGTTTTTATAACTTAATGAGCGCACTCCAAAGACTGAGAGGCATCAACTCTCAGAGAGAAAATGGGGAGAGAGAGAGAGAGGGTGACATCTGTTTTCAGTAATGTCACAGTCTCACACTGAAGTGGTCTGTAATAAAGTACATTTACTGTACTGTAATTAAGTGCATTTGTTTGTGAACTTATTTTCACTCCACTACATTTGAAAGATCAATATAATACTGTCCACTCCACTATGCTTCTATAAAGGCTAGAAAGTGAAAAGTATGAAGTGTGTGGTTGTATTGTTATGTAGTGTGCTTGTAGTAATGATGTAGTATTCATAATGTATGAAACAAGTTTGCTCTTCCTATGCCCATGGTGGAATGATGTTCCACTCTCAGTTCTCCCCTTAGCCCGTACAGATACAGATGTTAACGCTGTTGCTCACCACAGCAGATGCGCCGTAATGCCTGACTCGAGCCGGACACTGATTTTTCATATAAATGACTGCTAACCCTAACCTTAAGGTGGCAGGTAGCAGGTTAAAATAGTAAACTGCTGTAAACATGTGGATTTTAGGGCTTCACTTTGCTGCTGGCCTGCTGAATGCCTCGTTCATCCCTTTCTTTACAGACTTTGCCTTATAGAGTTACATGGGACATTTCCGTGTTGCATTTCATTTCAACATTACGACATGCCATAGTCGCTATAGTTATTATTCCCTCGCTGCTGTGGCCAATATCTGCCAGCTGTGTCCTCCAGCAACTCCAGAAATATGTTGTTGTTTCCATGAATGAGTTGTCATTTCCAAATTAGTTTTAGCGACCGGTTTGTGACTCACACCTCAGCGTCTCCTAAAGCACTTCACACAGTTTTAGATGATTTGTACTTGATTTACTCCTCACATGGTGGTGTGAAGCCACAGTTCACCCTGGATAGACTGACAGAAGCACAACTGCACACATCTGTGCCAACTCTGACCCATGTGTCATAGAGTAAAATCAGTGCGTTTTGAATTCTGTTTGTATGACCATGTCAGTTTATATATTCTCATTATTCATCACGATAAACAAAAACACATATTTCCAATGTACATATATACGTATATATATTGTACAAATGCATATGTAGTATTGTCCCGTCAAACTTAAGTATATGACTATAGACAGTTTGTATTTCTATATGATTATACAGAGCTTGTACACATGTGTATATTTGGTATATCAGGGCTGCGATGGTGTTTATCAAAAATGAAGTAATCTCTCAATATTTTCGGGCTGAATAGCGATATACAATATATCTCGATATTTGTTCCAGTGAATTAATACCAATAAGTCATATGTTCTTGGTCTAAACCAAAGGTGACAAATGTCATAGAGGTACTTTTATTAACGTTCAGCAGCAGAAGAACATGTGCATGAATTCAGTGCTTTCATTAAACAACATTAAAACAAAATAAATGATAAATCAATACATTTTCCTTTACTGTGTAACAGTATACATGCAATTTATGCAAAGTTAAAAATGTGAACAGAAAAGACACTACTGACCAACCTAACAGGTCAGCTTATACATAGGAAAGCTGCAATCTACTGAGTGAGACAGTTTTTTTGTCAACAATATAGAGTGATTTTGACAGGACCAGACCAGTTCAGTTCACTTGAGGTCGGTTCATTTACGGAGGGGCAGCCCCCAAAAGTTTGTGTTTGAAGTGACTTCAGGGTAAAGTGGTCTGGGTCGTTATGGGAGTGGCCAAGGACATTAATATTCATGTGGCAATAACCACAGTCTGATATCACTGAGCTTTAGTCCTGCATCAAAACACCTTTGTAAATGCAAACTTTGACCATTAGGTGGGGCAGAGCGCTCATCCACAAAAAATACATATACAATTATTCTATATGTCTTTTACACCGATTAGCAATAGGAAAAATCATATGCAAATGTTTTCCAAAACTAATGTATAACAGACTTTAATAGAACCTGCCTAGCTCTGATCGGCCTCTAGGCTCAATCCACACAGAAGTGAAAGTATGTGCACTTTCACTTTTAGACGGTCAGGCCAAAGATGCAGGAGCGGCAAGATATTAGAATTTTGCATTCATGACTGGATCATTAAGTATGTTTTAACTGTGGGAATAAGCTTTTACCTTGACATGGAAACACTTACAGCGAGAATTGGATCTAAAATGTATTTTCATACTATTTGTCTGCACCTTTAAGATGTGCGTCCTGATCAATTTTGTGCTTTAAACTATATACAATTTGCGTTAATTGTCTATAGTTTGTGGATTTTATTTGAACCTTATTTTATGTGACGAAGTCATAGAGCCTGGTTTAAATTTGTGAAGAGAAAGCTAACTTTGAATATGCAAGTGCAAGTCGACGATTAACTCTCAAAGGCCTGACCAATCAGAGCGGTGACGTGCCCCCCTCCCCCAAACTGGTCTAGTTTGCAAACCGCTCCAGACCCCATGGCTGAAGTGGTCTCTGATTCCGGAGACCACTTTGCATTTTCTATAATGCAGTTAAAAAGTGCATCTATTGGCCTGGTGTCATCAGGAGACATGGAGATGTATAACTGTGTATCATCAGCATAACTGTGAAAGTCGACCACTGATGACATCACCAAGAGGGAGCATGTACAGGTTATAAAGCACTGGGCCTAAAATTGAACCCTGGGGCACACCACATGTAATTTCATGGACCTTAGAGGAGAAGGTATCCACACTCACCATGAACGTCCTGTCTGTGAGGTAGGAAGTAAACCATTTGTGTCCAGCACCACAGGCCGATGTGTTTTAAACAAGTTAAAAGAATAGTGTGGTCGACTGTATCAAAGGCGGCGCTCAGAACTAGGAGAACCAACACTGTGACCTTCTGTGAGTCATAAATCTTTAAGAGGGCGGTCTCGGTGCTGTGGTTTACCCCAAAGCCAGACTGGAATTTCTCAAGGACATTATGTGCAGTAATGAAATCATAGTTGGATAAAGACAAGTTTTTCAAAGATTTTGCTTAAAAACGGCAAGTTGGATACTGGTCTGAAATTGTTAAAATCATTACAGCCCAAATTGCTCTTCTTCACCAGGGGCCTCACCAACGCCCCTTTAAACGCAGCAGGGAAGACCGTCTGAAGAGAGCAATTCATCATGTTTAGAAGCTCGTTGAAATCATGATGAATTTAACAACTGAACAGTGTACAGCTGTACACTACTAGATCCTGACTTGTTCTTTTGCTTTGTACTTCCAGCTCGCTAGTGAACTCCACCCTGACGCCTCCTCTGGACTGCGGGGAGGATTACTTAAACCCATACTGGATCCACAAAGTAGTCCCAGTCTACATATACACCATCTCCGCACTGGGCATCCCCCTCAACCTACTGGTGCTGCTGGTCTTCCTCCTCCACAAGAAAGCCTGCACCTCCACCGAGATCTACCTGATCAACATGGCCACCGCCGACCTCTTCCTCGTCCTGTTTTTGCCTTTTTGGGGCAAATACGTATCCAATGAATACAGTTGGACTTTCGGTGGACCTATGTGTAAGATCGTGGGTCTTCTGATTGTACTCAACTACAACAGCAGTATATATTTCCTCATTCTGGTCTGCGTGGATCGTTTTTTGGCGCTGGCACACCCACTGTCACAATACAAACTGCGCAGACGCAAATACGCCAAGATGAGCTGCGTGGTTGTGTGGTGCTTTGGTTTGCTGATCAACATCCCGACTCTCCTGTGCAGAGATGTTGTAGAGCATAAACCAGACAACACGTACACGTGTCGATTAACCTGTTCGTCAGAAGTGTACCAGGCCAACGAAATCGTCCAAACCGTACTTATGTTCGTCATCCCGCTTGTGATTATTTCCTTTTGCACCGTCAGAATCCTCCACGTGCTGAGGAAGAGGCTTGTGAATGGCACGAGGTATCAGAAAACAGAGCCTAAAGTGACCGTCCTAGTTTTGGCAGTGCTGCTGGCGTTCCTGATCTGCTGGCTGCCATTTCGAGTGCTGAAAGTGATGGAACTCGCGATCAGATTCGAACTCATTGGAAACACTTGCGAATTGGCCAGATTTATCACAGTCTGTGGGCACTTTTTTCTCTACCTTGGGTTCTTCAACAGCGATCTCAACCCCATTCTGTACGTGATCGTGGGGGAACTCTTTCGCATCAAGATGTGGGAGGTCCTGAGCGACTTGGGGGGGAAGTCCAGCCCGCAGGTCGTCACTACAAGCTCGAGTCTTTTGTCATCGCCTAAAAGTCCGGTCACAGCCAAGAGCGTCGTATGATAGATCCCGGGATATAACTATGTCTTGTGTTATTGTCGATTACATTTGCATTTTGTTGTGACATATCAAGATTCAGTTCATGATGTTGATTTAAACCACCTCCGATAGCTAAATAGTTGATAGAAAACAGAAGTGTGAGTTGATGGACAATACTGGACAAATGCAACACTTTGAAGAGGCTGGATGAGAAAAATAAAAATAAACATATGGATTTGTGGTTTTTAAATCTATGCTAACTTTTAAATGTATTGTTATTTTTGCGTAATCAACTAGGCCTTTTCAAGATTCTGATATTTTTTAGTATTAAAAGGTAATTCAGGTAATTTAAGGTTAGGGGTTAGGGTTAGGTTTGGAGAAATAATACTAAAATAGGCCCTATAGGCTTTGGTTGCACTGGCAACAGACCAGTCCATAAACCCATCACAAAAGAGAACATAGCAATTCCCCCCACTTTTTTTATCGAATAGATCTTACTAGAAATCTTAATATGATTTCGACCGAAAATAAGGGTCACAGCCCACTAGGTGGCTCCAAAAGCAAAACAAAACCGGAAAGGATTTCCCCAGAGACACGTGGAAAGGCAGAGACTAATTTTTATCCCCAATTGGGTTTAGAAATCTGCATGGTACAAGTTTGGGACACCGTCACCCGGGTCAGGATCTGACCTGGCAACTGGCAGGGTTAGGTTTTAGAAAGTTATTAAAATATTGCCCAATAGGCTTTTAGTGCACTGGCAACAGGTCAGTCCATATAACCCGACATTCAGGGCCCACAGAACCAGCAGAAACATTTTGTTTTCATTACTACTCATTAATTCCATAGGGTTTAAGCGCAATGTTTTTACACTGCAAACTTATCCCCAGAAGATCCCAGGTTGCCCAATCCACTGCCCCAGCCCACCCGAATGTGTGAAAATAGTATTGATTGTATTTAGCCCCAATTTAAAGATGTTCCAATAATGATGCCTTTTGCCCCGGACCCAAAGCTCACCTCTATTTCGGTCCTAAAGTGCCAGGGAGAAAACCTCAGAGCAGTCCAGGGAGTCCAGCGAAATGCGAGAGAGAATCCGCTCACCAGTAGCTTTGCAGTAGAAAACCATCTAAATCCTACTAAAGTTGTATACTTGTGGAATAGGAAAACTAGATTGGGAAACCACCATCCAAATAAGAGTAACTTTAAAGTGCAAATCATGCAACGTAAACCCAAACATAAGGCCGATCATTCTCTCCCCCAAATAACCAGGACCCGTAGACTAGCACCTTGGAGAGCTCCTCTGGCCGTAAGGCCTCCAGCGTGTCTCCTGTGCAAACAAGACACACGCTGGAGGCCTTCAAACAGAGCACGGGTCGACAGCCTCAAACTGCGTCCTGAGTGACACTACTTTGGCCAATTACAATCAAGTAATGTCAATAAATTTGGAGAAGTTATGAAGTATTAGGGCAATTGGAACCAAGCCAAATCAGTGCCCATGTTGTAGAGGAGGCTGGAAGCCAACTGTAGTTTAAGAATTTGGAAAAAAATGTTGAAAAAATAGAATTTGAAAAAAGTTTTTTGTAGAAAGACACAAGATGAAGCCCCGACCACGTACCCTTTGATTAAGAAAAACAACTCTGCACCAACTTAAGGTTAGGCGCAACTCCACTATTGTTAAATTTAGGTGAATAAACCCTCGTTGAGAAGATTAGGCAACACCATCACTATCTTTAAGTTTAGGCAAAAGCAGAATCATCATTAAGTTTAGGCAAAAGTAGCACTATCATTAGGGTTAGCATAAATGACAGGGTTAGGCTAGCACAAAAACTAGGTGTTGCTAAAAATAGATAAGACAAGCTAAAGTAAACCAGTCATATATGAGTAAACAATGTAAATAAAATTTTATATAAAAAAAAAAGAGGAAACAGTGGAAATATATGTCAAATTTTATTGAAACAGATAAAAATAAAGTAAATGACACCATTCGGGTGGGCTGAAGCAGCGGAAGAGTCGGCATAAAGCCTGGAATCCCCAAAGACCCAAACCACGATCCCACATGTCCCCGAGGAACCCAGATTAAACCCAGTTTAAACCCGTTGGTTTTCTAGTTTTCAACTTCTCTATCCACAGTTTCTCCTGTCTCCTTCTCTGTGCCTCCGACCACGCAGCGCAGGACTCCAGACCAAACATAGAGAACCCCTCCAGCGGATGTGTAAGGTAATGAGAAACAAGTAAAGTGATATTTTTTCTATTGCTGATATTGTACAAATGCTGTTTAAGCCTAGTCAGTAAAGTTTGACCCGTTTCCCGCACGTAGAGTATGCTGCAGCGTCTACACTGGACCGCATATACCACATTCCTACACTGGAGTGAAGCATGGAAATAAACTGGTGCACCTACCGCACCTAGTGGGTTAAAAACAAACTGCGCCTGTCTGTAAGCCCAATGTTTGGTAGAGTGGTCTGTGGGATTCACGTCCGGGAATTTGGACCTGACCAGCAAGTCACGCAAGTTTTTGTTTTTTCTATAGGCTGCAATCTGTCTGCAACCACCCAGGTAGGTTTCAGGGCCGAACTTTTGTTGGAAATTATTTTTAATGCGTTTTTGCAGTGGCAAATATGGGGCGGAGTGAGTGAAAACAAAAGGAATAATTTTGTTCTCCCCTCTCACAGGACGCAATGTACTTTGTGCTAGGTCTAATTGATTGGAGTGAGGAGCTCTCGCTGATTGGCCGGAAGCCCCACCCTGCGCAGCCAATGAGCGCAAGGTGCTGCTTTTGATTGAACGGAGGAAGCGACGCGAGTAGCCCCGCCGACGGAGGCTGGAAAAAAGGACCCCAATGGCTTCGTGCAGGTGAGTGGGATTAGAACAAATACGATAGAATCTAATAATTTGTGACTTGACAATACCCTTAAACGTGTGTTTAGGGTGATAACTGCCTTTATGCAGAAGCGCATGAGTATCAGTGCTTTTAAAGTAAACTTTAGTGGAGAACTTTTTAGTCTCTGTAGCGCGTGTGTCGGTCTCAAAATACACGGTAGTGTCTAGAAAGTTAACCATTTGCTCATGTAATTCGTATTGTACTTTGATAGTTGCGTGATGGTTGTTCAGAATGTCTATAAACGTTTTAAAGTCATCCACTGAGCCCGCCCACGCACCGATGATGTCATCCAAAAACCTGTAATAGAACAGGGGTTTGATAGGACATTTGTCAAGCGCTTCTCTTTCCCATTCGCTCATATATATGTTGGCATAAGACGGAGCATATCTATGGCCCATAGCGGTGCCATGGACCTGGAGGTAAGTTTTGCCGTTAAATTCAAAGTCATTGTAACGAAGACAAATCTCTATGTTGGTATACAAACTAGTGACATCGATGGTAAAGAGTTTGGAGTACGCGGGCAGGCTCAGGGGACGAAGCTTTGCTAAAAAGTCATACGTGTCTTTGATGTAACTGACATGTTTGACCGAGATGGGGCCCAGGAAGGAGTCCACGAACAGGGAAATATTATAGGTTACACTACTACAGTCGAACACAATCGGCCTACCGTTTGGAACCCTGGAGGGAATGGTCCAGCTCTCAGGATCTTTATGGATTTTAGGTAGGAGATAGAACTGTCTTTGGCGCGGATCAGCTGGGCCGAACAGAAAATCTCTCTGCTTGGCTGATATGTATTTTTTACTATGTAGATGTAGAAGAATGGACTTCACTCTCTGAGAGGTTACAGCCTGCAGGCTCTGCGGTATCAGCTTATAATAGGTTGGATTTGACAGCTGCCGATTGGCCTCAAAAAGGTACTGTTGTTTATCCATAATCACAATTTTAGAGCCTTTATCGGCTGGTTTGATGATTATGTTAGGATTACTTCCAAGTGTTCTAATGATAACCGCATATTGTTTATCCTGCTCATTAGGTGCTGTAAATTCAGGAACAAAGTTATTCAAACATTCCACATCTCTCTGGATCAATTCCCTAGTGTCGCCCTCGAGTTGTTCCCACTGTGGTTCCCAGGTAGAGGGACGCACAAAGTTCACAATGTCGTTATCGGAGCCTTGGAAATATTCAGCCAATTTAATGCGCCTGTGATAAGAATACAGGTCCCTTCTAAGTTCTTCACGGTTAAAGCGTATCGGCCTAGGAATAAATGTAAGCCCCCTGTTTAGTAGATCCGCCTGGGCCCCGGTCGGACAAAACAGAGTAGATAGGTTCAAGATATTTGAAGAAGAAGTTAAGGAATAATCCCGCTCACGTTCCTGCATCACAGCCACCGTCGGACCAGAGACAGCCCCCGTCGGCGGGTCGCCAACCTCCGGTCCCAGATTGGGCTGGACGGCTAATGTAAATTTATGTCGATTTGAAGCTGAGCACACCAGTGTCTAACAACGGCGTGTGCAGTAGATCGAGTCCAATGAATGAGGTCGTTAGTAGTGACAATGGAAGAATTTGGCAATGTAGTCAAATAGGAGTAATGTTGACGAATAAAGTCGTTAATGGTGTTAAGCGCACGGGTTTGAGGCCAGGACAATTGAGTTGAAAAATTAATAAGTGCTACGTAAATCTGAGCGTTGGGGAATTTTTGTCGACCTAAATTGTGAACAACACGAAGTTGTTTTATGGATGTTCTATGGGGATCTTGATCTCTGTTGTTTAGCCCGACCGACAGCACCACAACCTTCACATGCGGATGAATTCTGGTCTTAGCCATCACCTGTTTGAAATGGTAAAAAGCGGCCCCAGGGAAACAATCTATTTTGACTGCGTCGTTTTGAAAGCTCCCTATTCTGGACAGATTGGAGTCGCCGAGGATGTAAATCGGTCTGGAGCACTGGAATTCCCAGTCGCATATTTTCCTAGTAGGTCTAGCTTTGTGGACTCTGGGTACTCTCACAGAATGAGCCGTCAGGTCCGCACAGAGCGCCGGTGCCCGGTCGTGAGAGGGCCCACCCCCATGGGGAAGCGATGAGGGCTCAGGGTGGTTTTGTGATGCCCTAGAGAGTACGGCAGTGTTATGCCTGATGGGCTCTCTTGTCATCATAGCCCCCATCACCACCTTCCCATGAGTGGGTGAGCCCGTAGGCCAAAGCAACTCGGCGCCCGGTGCGGAGGGGACCCCGGATCTGCGGGAGGTACAGAGGTAAGAACGTTATTGTTAGAGGATTGGCTATGTTCAGAGAGGACTTCCGTAACCGTTTGCAAAATGGCAACATTAGAGAGGTGAGTACCTCTATCATTCCTAATTAAAGAGTTTGAGGTGAATAGGCCAGACCTGTTAATCAATTTTGGAGAAGTGTCTCTATTTACAGGTACGCTACCGGGGATGACGGTACCGGCTCCAGACTGAGGCCGCGGGGCTTGGAGCTCCGGAATAGGAGAGAGACCACGTGACCCCAACTCCTGGACCACGGCTTGTGACGCGACCGGAAGTGCAGTCGAGAAGGTAAGTAGGGGAGGGGGGAGGAGGAAGGGGATGTGTAAACTAGCTGTACCATTACTGTTATGTTTAGGTAGCGAGCCACAGTTCCCGTGCTTCACAACCTGGACCGCTGGAGACAACGGAACAGGTGGCGGAAGCTGTGGAGGGAGTGGCTCGGCTTGAGACGGAACAGAAGGAGAGGGGATAGGACACAACTCAGGAGTCGAGGAGGTAAGTGGGACTGGGGTAAAGGGGGGTAGTGGGGGAGAAGGAGCTATGCTAAGCGTTCTATCCCTAACTTGTCTAGGATCTCCAGCAGGACCCGGTAAACCGCCCATGTGCGCAGTGACCGTGTCCACCATGGGACTCCGCGCCCCCAGACTCAGAGATCTGGAGTAGGTTGGAGACGCACGGGCAGGAGCACGGTCACTACGAGTACCGGATTGTCGGCTATCTGAGAGGGAGGGAAACTGTACTGCATCCTCCACAGAAAGGTTTCGGTCAAGCGATGGCAACGTGTCTGAAATGTGGGACGGCTCGTCCTGGTTCTGTAACAGAGATTGAACCACAGTGGCGGTGTTTGGGTCAAGGCGGCCTTTGTAGCGCTTTGTGTTAAACGGCAAGGTGTGGTAAGTAGAAATAACCCTACTGTAGTGGTTCTGTAATATGTTTAGGTTTTCAGACAGCCAGTGCCTGGTGTTTTTGTCCACCGCTTGACGTACTTCCTCTGTGGGGGAGGAAGGACGAATGAAAAGGGTACGTTTTTGACCTGTTTTAACATGCCCTTAGGCGGATTCTGAGTTTGGATAGCCCTCTCAATCACGGAAAGATGATGTACAGCTTGGATAAGCTTAAACATAGATTTTGCTAGTCCCCGTGTGGGCTCATCTAATGACTGATTCCCGTGAACAAAATGGGCGGCCGGATCTGCAGAGAAAACCCTAGCTGTCCCTAAAGCTAATCTGGGTTGTGAGTCTAACCCTACTCCTTCCCCTGGACCACGCCGAGATGCCCGCGGCTTAACAACCCCGCCCTGTTTGTGTGTATGCAGTGTGCCCACCTGACGTGACGATGCCATGGCTCCTCAAACAGACTGGATTCCCCACGACCACGGCCCGGACCAAGATGGCGCTGGATACTGCACGCGATCGGTGTTCCTCAGGTGTCAGTCCAGGTGGTTGTGGCCGAGGCCTAGTCTATGGGGTGGCTTGAAGCAGATTGCTGTAGCAGAGACGTTTAGAGCAGGCTTTTTCCCTCCAACCGGGCAGGTGAGTGCGGAGGGTGGTGTCAGGGCAAAGCACCCACAGCAAACAGGGCTTAGTGGTGTTCAATAGTTAAAAAGTCTCTTTTATTTGAAGTTTTTGAGGTTAAAATCTTTGAAAATTGCAAAGTAATCCAAACGGAAAGAAAATACTCCGGAGATTCAAAAAAAGGAAAAAATTAAAGGGTTAAGAACCCGACAGGCATCCCGGTGCGATCCAAGGGAGATCCCTAACGTTTCGCACGTGCTGGTGCTTCTTCAGAGGGGATGCATGGAGCACACACACAGTGTGACTGGT